>NW_020955223.1:2040973-2153891 GCF_003031625.1 Empidonax traillii
ACTATAAATCTCTCTCTTTCTCTTCTTCCACAACAAAATTCTTCACAACGGAAGTAAATAGAGTTTTGGGACCCCAGGAACTGATTCCTTCAATTATTTCATGATACAAATATGATTTAGTAGAACAACCTGTGGTGCAGTCTGCTGATTCAGCAGAGCATGTAGGGTTAACTAAATGTTTTGCTTCAGTAAATTTATACTTATTAAACCTTCACTTATTGCGGTGAGTCACTTTGGATTAATGTTGCTATTTGTGTTTGATGGTTTTACCACAAGGTTCTCACAATTTTATGGAATATATTGCTGCTTAAGTTTGTTTGATCAATCAGCTCCCAAATCAGATAGTTATGGCAATTTACAATTAACTTTTATTTTGGACCTTTAAATATAGTTGAGCTGTTCTTTACAATGGGTGCTTAACCTGTGAATTTACTGTCACTTATTTGCTAAATATTGACTTATTTATTTGGGTAGTAATTAGAAACATGGTATACTACCGGGAAAATGATACAGTGGCCATTCAGTTTAATTTTGGGAAACTTAATTAAAGTTTGTGCTGTACTTTGTACCGAGAAGCATCCCATATTGCACTTCTAAATTATTATGATGAATTAATAATTAATGTTTATGATGAACTGGTGATATGTGAATTCTAATACATATTTCTGGGGAGAGTAAATAACAGAAAGTAATGCAGCAAACAACAGAGAAATGATTTACTAATCTTACATACAATGGAAACTTTGTTCAAAAATTTGAAAGTGACTGCACGGCAGGAGATCAGGAGCTAATGACTGCACTGAGCTCTATAAGCCAACTCCCGGAGTAAAGTCAGCTGAACAACATAGTATGTCTAACACACTTGTGAATTTGATAATTTTAATAGAGCTAATCAATATATTAGCAGAAATATTTGAATCAGTTTCACTCTTTTCAAATCCTCTAACTGTATAATCAACAACAGAAACTTCATGAATACTTCTTGCAAAGGTGTTCAAAGTCATCATCATCCAAACTACAAATTGACAACCTTGAGAGTTAAAAATTCATTAAGAAAAGATCATCTCATTTTTAACTTCAAAAAAGAATGAGGAAACTGTTACAACTCCTCATGGTACTAAATAAGGATTTTTTAGGGGCAATTAAAAATGATTTAAAATTGTTTAAAAAAAACTCAAATAAAAAACCCAATACCTTAAGATTCAAGTGAATGCATGGCAATTTACTTCGACAGGTCCTAGAGAACCTATTAGGTCAGTGATGCACACATAAGGCTGCTAAGGATAAACTGTCACAGATATCTTAGAAATAATGTGGAAATACACTGGTAGTGACAATCAATATCATTAAGTCAAAATCTAAGATTATCTTAATAATTTCTTTCCTGTTCTCCTTCCCTCCAAAACTATAGTCTTAGCCACCTTTCTTTAGTTTCTTTCAAAGATAATACATTAAACAAATGAGTTGGTAAAAACTTAAATCCTAGTAATGGAGAACATAAAGGATTTGGGCAGGATCTCAGGAATCTGAAATAGTAAAAAATAAATCAACTTCTGCATACATTTCCCCTGTCAGTTTTCATTTTTGCATGCAACCCATGATCTTTTGGGCCTTTCATATACTGTTCCTCAGCCTGCATGACTGATAACATTGTCCTAACTTGGTTCTCAACCCTCTTAATGGCTGCTTTAATGGTTTTCTTCTCCAGTTAGTCAAGCAACTTCTAACTAAAGTATCACTGGAGTAATGCTGGTGTCCTGCATAGCCAGTTGTAACTTTTTTTGTTTGGTTAGTTTGTTAACTTTGGGGTTCAGTTCTTTTTTGTTTGTTTGTTTGCTTGCTTGTTTCTTTTTTTTTTTTTTTTTTTCAATTTGATGAGTGTTTGCTAGTATTGGTTAAAGGAAATATATCTAACATTCACGTAGTTATCTTCCTTTAAGGGAGTCAGAGACTCTTGTGTTCTGTGGTGTTCATGCTCCTAAAGGGAAAAATGCTTTTGGCTGGTAAATCTATTAACAGACTAATGAGCACATTTATGTTAATAGCGTGTAATGCCAAGGGTTGAATAATCTACTGATTTCTCTTAGTTGAACTACGTATTTTTTCACTTACCTCTCTTACCTATTCTCTGTCCTAGCTTGTTACAGTATTGTCCCTTCTGAATCTCTCCTAATTCAGGAGTTCTTTGGAATAACAATGAGATTACCGATAAGGCAAAAGAATACTCGGAGTGGGTAGCTGGATTGCACTGAAACTCCAGATGAATTTTCAGTCTCCAGTTCTGGCTTATCAAGTGTCTTTAATCACCATATGTCTCATTTCTAGGTGATTCCTGTGATGTGGGAAATGTTTCAGGAGGGTTGCATAGTCATTTACCTTCTATAGCATAGGAAAATGAGGCAAAATAGTATGAGAAAGTACTTTAGAGTTGATCCTGGTTTCTCAGTCATGGGATGGGCTAATAGACCCAAAATTTCTGACACCATGAAAAGACAGACTGAATTCCTTAGTCTCTCTGATTTTCTTTGTCAGGAATTTCAGCTGCACATGCAGAGAGGAAAGAAGGATGCTCTATGGCAAGACCCACGAAGGAATTGAGCAGAATGTCCAGGGGAAGCAGTCAACTTGTAAGAAAAGCCATAAAGAAAGTGAGCACCACTGCTTGCCAGAGGAGACTATTATTTCAAGAGATTTTTGTGAGACCAGTATTTTGTCAAGAAAGCTCATACGTGTTGTGTAAGGTGCAACTGCTGCTGTTTTATTTATAGTTATAACACTCAAAGCCATCAACGTAATGCATTTTAAAATATTATCCCGAATTAGACATGTGACTTGCTTATGAGTACTTGTAGCCAATATATTGGATAATTAAGTAGCATTCTAATTAGACAACCTTAATAAAGTGTTTTAGAGACAACGTGCATATGTCCTCATTTTCTCTGGTGTTTAGGAAGCCCAAACAAATAGGCAGTTGCACAATATTGTTTAATATGAGCTGGATATTGTAAGCGTATTTTGTTGTGAATCTGTATTTTTATATAAATACATAAACCTTATTAAGGCTGAGGAGGTAATCAATACTACATTGTTACATTACTCATCTAAGCTAATGCTTCATGGGATAGATTTAGTATTTTGCAACAGATCTAAGAGAAAAAGCTCAGGTAGCTGAAGGTTACCACTCAGTTGAGGCTTTGATATTTATTTTTACCAGTGAGGAGCCTATGTATTCTGCAGATCAATCATCAGCTGAGACATTAAAAATTCCTTACTATTCTTTAACTTTAAGGGGTTAATAATAAAATATTAATTTCCAATACAATGCAAATGGAGAATACTGCCAATTTGGGGTAAGATGTTAACATAGCAGAGATACAGTTTAGAAAACACAGGTTACATCTTGATACTCTTGGGATGGTTGACAGAAAAACATGTGACAATTGTTTTGAGCGATTTCTTTGAATGAACGGGCTATTATTTTTCTTATGGCATCATGAAAGGTAAGTGATTTCTCTTGTAACTTCAGGGCAGATTTTGTGGAGATACATGACCCAAACCATAATAAGACTCAGAGAAGGGCATCACTATGAGGAATTTATTTTCCAAATTACCCTGGATTACAGATGTTTGGATTAGAAACTTATTTCTGATGCTGTATTTACAGATGATTTACTTAGTTGCTGTGCTACGTATGGAGTGGAAATATAGATTTGTTTTTTAGTGTGGGACACTGAGAGTGATTCCATAAGCCTCAACAGTTGTGAATTGTTTCAAACTACTAAAAGAGAAGTCAGTGCAAAGCCTAATGTTTTTGTATTTTCTATGATAAAGAATGATAGAGTCAAGCTTGAAGAACTGTGGCAGATGATAGCAGTGTCATTATTATTAACATGTTTCATTAGTTTCTTACCCTAAAAATTTATAATATTTTTAAATATGTTTTCCTAAAAGAGTATTTTAAGGTCTACCAATTTGTCCCTATTTTTAGAGTGGTTTTAAATCCTCGGGTTAAATTCTAATTATATGAGATACTATTACTGTTTATATAGACTCCTGTTTTTCAGAACATCTTTGTTTACCTTGGTAATTTTCTTTTCAGTCTGGTCAAGCAATGTAATGCTTATTACGATATTAAAAACATAACATTGAAGCTGTAAATAAGTCATCCTCACAAAAAACCAAAGAACATAGATGAAAACAGTATGATAAAACTCGTAGTAGAAATAAATAATGCCTTGAGAAAAATAGTAATTTGCACAATTAGGGGATACAATAGAGTGTTCCATAATTAGGTGCAATACAAGTGTAACCATCCTTAATATCAGTAGTATGCAAGCCTTTCAGACTTCATTAAAGAGTTCCATTGGAACATGTGAATAATAGGATTAATATAGCCATGGGCACTGCTGGGTCAGCTGGCAATAGATCAATCCACAACGTAGAGCATATTAAAAGGATTATAGATTAGCAATTAGATGGCTTTTTCATGAGCAAGAAATAGTTCCTCAAGCTTTGCCAAAGGTTAACAGAGATAGGATGTCGATTTTTCCAGTTTATAATCCAGTAGGAGCTATAGGTGAGTGAAGTTATGGCATTTTCAGGATGGTAGGAATGATATGAACAAAACATAACAAACCTTTCAGGATCAGTGGCTTGGCTTCACAGAGAAACTGTTCTTACGCAAAATGTAGGATATAAATATGTAGTGTTAGTAACCACATCTCTACGAAGGAAGATTTCAAGTGAACTGTCAGAGGTAAGAGTCACTTTTTAAGCCCTTATCTATAGCATTCTGTTTGAAAACTTTTGTTGCATTTCAGAGAATACATAAGTAGGTTCTCTAATTCAAACTCTACAAATCAATGTTGAGCATTACTAACACTATACACCACTGGAATTATAGTTTGACACTTACTTTTGGTTTGTCAATAATACAGATATCTAAGAATTTTTTATAGCTTCCTGATGAAATACTGGATGGCAATATTGGTATGTTTTCAACTGCATAAAGAGAATGTAGTACGTAGAATCAATACATATTGATCTCACTGGGAGCTGAGTCTCAACATTTCTAAAAATCAGGTCACTTGGATACCTCAGTGTGCTTTTATTTCATAAGTCTAACTCTGAAAATGTGGCCTTTTGTATAAAATGAGACATAAAAAATATTTTAAAAAAAAAGGAAATGGTCAGTGATTTGGGAAACAAATCAAGGATACATGAAAATAAAAGACCTATTAACAGTGAATAACTTATTCAACAAAATTCAACATTTATGTATCTGTTCATGAATAAGTTTATCTCCCCGGTTATTCAACTACCTTGTTATCTTTCTGCAGAAATTTTGGACAGAGGCTTTACTGGAAACTATTTTTAAGGATTAAGTCTCATGGTTTTACAGGTTAAATGACATTTAGCCTAACTGAAATATCTCTTAATAAATTAGTAAAGCCAGTCAGAACTGAAAACCTTTTCATAATTTCTATGATACTCCACTGCCTTCACTATAACAACAGTCCCTGTAGAGCTGGATGAAAGGTTTAAAACCAATTCTCCTTTCTTATTCTGCCCAATACAGCAGTTTTGTGGGGGTTGCAGCTACATTAGATATTTTTCTGGATCATTAACTGTTTTTAAATAACAAGAATTTTCTAGTGTAATCTGTCTCTCTGAGTACCTGAAAAACTATTATGCAAACTCAGTCTCTAATTCTGAATGCCTCTTTAACATGTGTACTACATTTAATTTGTTCTAGGGTAAATGCATCAACTTTCTACACAGAAAACACTTGAGGGATAGAGGATTATATATAATACATACGTGATTTTCATTTTTTTCACAGTATTACTTTCTAATACTGGGGATATACAGTAATATTTTAATCTCAGTTAACCTCCTTTTTTTTAATCACACTTGGCATCCAGAAAAGCAGAAAAGGCAATATTTTCTATTTTAAAAGTTTGAAGACTGCATGTCTGACTGAAATCTAAGTAGTATAATTACTACTTTGACTTTAGCTAAAGTATAAGGGAAATTTTATAAAGTAGGGATTTCTAATTAAAATTCTTTTCAATTTAGTTGAATTGTGACAGCTGCTCTGATTTTGACAGACAAGAAACAAAGTGTTTGCAATGCAATGACAGCAATGTCCATGACACTAATTGCAACTTTTGTTGTAAAATGTCATGAGTAACATTTCAAATAGGATCCAAACATAAGGTTGGCTTTTCACTTGTTTTATTTTGCAACAGAATTCTGGGACATTAGCATTAATTTTGTCTTAGTTAGACTAATAATTTTTTGCAGCAGCTACAGACAGGGAAATAAGCAGCAGCTATCAATGATCACTGAAATAGTCCAGTCAATTCACTGAATTTTATCAAATGTTGTTTGGCAACTACTGCTCCTGAGTGACCATAAGAATGGTGTTATGTGCCTAATTATTTTCTTTTTAAATACAGAATACATGAAATGAAGTTGCAATTACTTCTAGAACTCAGACATTTGTATTTTTTGTCAAAATCAAAAAGTGACAGCTGCTAAAGGTGGAATTTTCATAAGAACATAAATAACACAGGAACAGAAGCCTCACTGTTTTTTTTCCATGTGATACATGTTTTTACATTCAATTTAGATGAGACTTTTAGAGTGTTCAAATACCATGAGAGTTTTTTTTTACGTTTTTTGCTTTTCAGACTAGGTTTGATAATATTAATCCACAATTAAACTGGACACTTTTATAAACTTCACTATGACTTACTACTAGGTGCCTATATAGCCCATATAAATGTGGCCTCCATAGGAAATACCACCTGAAATATGCTAAGATCATCCAGGGAAATTAAAAATGCCTTTGGGAATAACTGATAAGTCTGAGGAAATTATATTGTCCTATCTTTATAGCATTTTTCTGCATGTATATACTATATGGTTGCAAGAGAACAGTGTTGGGAAAAAAATCAGAAAATATAAAATTGGGATAGTCGAAATTGAATCTGCACAGCATTTTCTCCTTGAGAAAATTGAAGGTGGGGAAGAGGAGACAAGGTTAAGTTTCTTAAACTGATACAGAGGTATTTCACCCAGGGTCAATAACCAGTGCATTCTCCTGAGGACTGCTTTGGCGGGAATTTCTTCTGTATACCCCAGTACCTGAGAGAATTTGCCAAACCTGTCTGTACATTTCATCAAGTACTCTTCATAGGCAGCCCCATGTTTTCTAACTTACAATAATTCTGACTTCATGACAGGTCACAGTATTAGCCTTTTTCCTGTGCTACATGGCATCTCCATTCGTCCTCAGTGAACAGGTCTTTTTGAGTTATGTCTTCTGTAATAAACTCTGATTGCTATAGCTGCTTATTGCTTATCTATCAGTGCATTATATCTCCACACCTCTGTCTGGTTTCATCATTTTCTTCCTTGCTAGCTCACACAAATGTCACCTCACATTGTAGAAGGGGTTCAGACACATGGAGATGAGAATGATAAACTCGCCCTCACACCTTTCTGTATTGTATCAGCAGACATGAAACTACCTTTCCCCTCTCCCTTTTCAATGTACAGCTTCTGTCCTGTTTAAATACAATGGACTAATATTGAATAAAGTCTAAACCCTTACATTCCAATATCTTAATCCATGCCACCGCAGCTGTGTAGTACAACTGTAAGCTAAAGTTTACAATATGCAGACAGGCAAAATTGTGTGGCAGAAATGCTCCTCCAGCATTTCTCTAGCACATGTCCTTCTGTAGACAGATTTTTCACCGAGGCTGACTATGTTATATTTGCTCTTCACTTGTGAACTTTACCTTGTGGGAATTACAGTGACTAGCCAATCTGTCCTTCTCAAAGACCTTTTCCATGAGCATAGTGCCCTGCAAAACCCTGGCCTCCATCTAGACTTCTTCACCATCACACAGCATTGTAAAGTCACTATTTCTAGTACCATAATAGTCAGAAGTTACTTTTGCTTAGGTTGCAAAAATCCATAGTTATGTTAATGAATATAAAACAGCGATCTCCTCTGAAAACTTGCTTTGTAAGTGTGAATAGTCAAATTCAATTCCATTGCATTTTGCAGCTGGATAATATGAGGTTTGGTAAGGTAGAAATGGCAACTGTAGCCTTTCTACACTGTGAAACTCTTAATGGCTCTCAGCTGAACCAAATCCTAGTGACCAGCAATATCTGAACACCAAAGCAACCCTTATCCCTACATCACTATGCATTGATGATGTCTTTCTCTTCTGTCAGATATCCTGGAGATTCTTACCTTCTGTCCAATGTGGATGAGATTAACACATAGATTTGAAAATCATTACTGAGTGCTCCCAAATCTCTGTAGATTTAAGCACACCTGCATGGAACTCTAGTCAATATCTCCTTAATATGTGTGAATTTCCTTGTCATTCTTTAGGGCTTTTTTTTTTTTCCTTTCTCTGAACATAACATAATGTGTGCCTTTAGTTATAGAGGGAGGTTTTGCCCTTAATTTATTTGCAGGCTTCTATTCTCATTGTTTATATTACAGAAAATATAAAATTCAATGGTAAACCTGTGATATTCTGAACATTATTGCTAATATTTATTTGTTTAAATTATGCACTCTTCTTTTTTCTTCACTTGCAGGTAGAAAATGACATAGTAATATCCATCTATCTCAATATTGATGCGTATATTTTTTCTATAGTTATGAAGGTGTATGCAGAACTCTGTATGTCTGTAGATAAATCTATCATATGGAATAAACATTTTAGTTGGTAATGATACCTGGGAGTAACTGTACAAAGTAGCACACAGAAATAGCTCATTTTTTATTCCTTTACACCAAAGACTTTTTGACAGTAAGACATAGTTTATATATTGTCATGGAGATTTCCCCAGAAAAAATGCCAGTTTTATAAAAGGTGCTAGAGAACATGGATACCTGTAGATTTAATGAAAAGAATTTTTTTCAAATTATAAGATTCTAAGAAAAGAATGAATTTTGAGGGTCTGTACAAGTGTGGATTCATATTCATTTTTAATAAAAAAAATTAAGTTGTTTTCTAATCAAAAAGAAACTTGGAAAGTATTTTCCTGGTATTATTTCTACTTAAAACATGTTTCCAAGAATAGTGTATGAATAATATGTGATTCGGTATTGTGCACTCTACTGTTTGACTAATGCAGGAGAGTAATAGAAGTGATAAGTAATCTATAATACCTAACTCTATAATATCATGGTGTAAAATTTTCTCAGGCAAGAGAAAGGAAGTTTTGCATGAGTCTTTCTTAGACATATATACAGTATTTTTCCTACGCTAAATGTCTTCCACTTCAAATTACTATGGGCAAACTAGGTCAGATTTGCTGAGAAGCTCAAGGCTTTATATTTGTTTCGAATATTTTGTATCTAAAATGTATAATATGTTGTAGAATTTTGTCCTCCAGGCAGAAAATGGTTCTGTAATCTCATAAATGCTATGTTCATTACAGACTAACGATGACTATTCTTTTTGTCAGAGTCAATGATTGTATGACATGTTCAGCTATTCAAAGAACAGTATTCAGATTCCTGATGATTCTGAGAAACTACTTCTGAACAGCCATCTTGGTCAGTTTTGTTAAACAAACAAGGTATATGAATTATAGATAACAAATCTCTTGGTTTGTTATCTATAATTCATATACCTTGTTTGTTTACAACAGATCCTGTAGTAAAATACTGATATAATTGATTGTACCTGTTCACCTTCCTTTCATAATATATCTGCTCATAAACTAAAAAACCACAACCCTACCCCAACTCCAAAAAAACCCAAACAAACAAACAAATATAAACCTTAAGAGAAAACTGTCAGGTTATCACTGGAGGTATCACAAAATCACAGAATATACTGAGTTGGAAGGGGTCCACGAGGATCACTGAGTCCAGCCCTTAGCCCTGCAAAGGACCATCCCTAGCAGTCACACCCTGTGCCTGAGAGTATCATCCAAACACTTGAACTCTGTCAGGTTTGGTGCTGTGACCACTTCCCTGGGGAGCCTGTTCCAGTGCCCAAACACCCTCCGGGGGAAGAACCTTTTTCTAATATCCAACCCAAACCTCCCCTGACACAACTTCAGGCCATTCCCTTGGGTCCTGTCCCTGTTGTCCAAAGAGAAGAGATCAGTGCCTGCCCCTCCTCTTCCCCTCATGAGGAAGTTGTAACTGCAATGAGGTCTCCCCTCAGTATCCTCTTCTCCTGGCTGAACAAAGTGACCTCAGCTACTTCTCTTACGGTTTCCCCTCAAGGCTCTTCATCATCTTCACTTCCTTTCTTTGGACATTTTCCAATAGCTTAATATCTTATATTGTAGTGACCAAAACTGCACACAGTATTCAGGGTGAGGCTGCCCCAGATAACAACCAGATAACAATGCTTTGCCTGATGTCCCTCAGGACACCCCCTGGCCCTCAGGGCACTGCTGACTCATATTCAACTTGCCATTGACCAGGATTCCCAGTTCTCTTTCTGTGGCACTGCTTTCCAGCATGTTATTCCCCAGTCTACAAACATCCAGTGGCTGTCCTTCTTTTCTCTAAAGTGTCTAATTAAATGTTTTCACTCTTCTCTGCATTTTAGGCTGACTGAAATGTGCTGTCTGTATGTCCTTCTCTGTTCTCTTGGCAAGTTGAATTTATTTTATCATATGTTACAGCAAAAATAAGCTCCATGAGTGTAAGTAACAAATGAAAGTAAAGATCCAGACAGGGAGCAGGCCAAAGAAATACTAAAGCACTGTATAGCAAAAGGATCTAAAAGAGAAGAGTGTGCATTATTGCTAGTGGTATAGAATGTATTAGTGGTGGCAACTAATCTTAGTTCCTACTTACTGCTCTAATATACAACTAAAAACAGGGATATTGTATGAATGTTGAGGATATTCCTGGAAGAAGATAGAATTTGCTTGAGGGAATCCTCCTTAGCAGTTAGAGAGACCTGGATAGAAGGAGGAGGTATTGCTGTGGGAGATTTTCAGCCTGCCTGAGCTATTCTGCAGCTTCTCCGGTATGTGTGAGGCTGGATAAGCCCTGAGCAGAGCAGTGTTGCGGGGGTGTGTGCGTATGTGTGTGTATGTATGTGTGTGTGTGTGTGTGTGTGTATGTTAGGCATTTTCTGTTGTCATTACAAAGAACTGTGCTTTTCATCCTTCAGTCTTAACTACCTTTGCTTCTCACCTGCTTGCTGGCCTTGTTAATAATCAATCACATTTTATTCACTTAACCTTTGCCTGTTCCCTGCCTCATGCTTTTGCATGTCACAGTAGATGGCACAACTTCAGCTGTTTGTTGATTAACAAATGCACACTGTATGTGCCGCAGCCATTCACTTCTTCGCTGAGCCTTGTGCTGTAGCCACTTTAGCTGCTCCTTTGCATATTGATTGAACACTGCTCGCATTGAGTATTGACTGCCACAGACAATGTTCCTCACTTACCATTACTGCGTTGTTTCTTTCTCCCTCATCACCATTTCTGTAAACACTGATGTTCATCCAGTTTCTCCTGCCCTTATATTTCTTCACCATCTGCATCTTTGTTCCATTCTCATACTTCTAAATTAACCACACATGATCATTTCTTTTCTTTTTTGCCTTTGAGGAACGTTTCTTCTAATCACCAGTATGGCCAATCTCAGGAGTTCAGCATTCAGAAATCATGAGTCAGCCTCCCTCTTTTCTGAGATCAGGTTACTGATCTAACACTGAAAAAAACCCTTATTTTTAAATTTTTTTCCTTAGAGAATAAATAAATACAGATATCAAGCCTTTTAACTTGCGTAGGAAACCTAGGTCGTAATATGAAGTTATTGTTTACAACTCTCAGGAAAATAATGTTGTCTTAATAATAACAATAAAAAAAGCCATTGTTATCACTGAATAACAAGAGTCTCGTGTCTGAAGAAACAACATCTAAGACAAAGACAGGATGAAGGAAAGAAGAATGCAGACAGGAGAAAGTAGCAGGAGATGATACTGAATACACCAACTCTATAAACCACTGGTCATGTAATGGAATACAACCTTGTGAGCAAGAAAAAAAAGCAGCTTTAGGAATAAAAACAAAACAAAGATTTTGTCATATTTCTGGCACTCTGGATATTGTAAGTTTGTGTATGATATGGAGATGAAGATCAGTGGAGGAAGAGTACAAAGTGAAAGCATATTGGAAAACATTGAGACACAGTCCCATATGGAGGAGGAAGAAAGAATCAATACAATTCTTCTCCTGGCAAAAGGGAAGAAACTTTATCACCAACATCACTTGCTTTGCTTTGAGTGAGAGGCTGGACTAAATGACCTTCACTGGTCTCTCTCAACCATCATGTCTTTGAATCACATTTTTAGTTGAATTGTGAAAATGCCCATTTAAACCTGTTTTCTTTCTGTTTTTTTTTTTTTTTTTTTTTGGTGTTGTTGTTGTTTTTATTTCTCTTCTTCTAGGAAGGACTCTGGCATTTTTCTGTCAAAATACTTCCTGGCATAGGGTTTTTACATGGAAAGATATTGTCAGTGTGAAGATAGGGAACTGGTTGTACATTTTTTTCCAGTTCAGGAACATCAAAAGAAAAACTGGATTAACCGAAATATCTTCATTTTCAAAAGCAATGAAGAAATTTTATTTTGGGACAGTAGTAACTACACTATTCCAATTACAGTCCCGGAGCTTCCTATTTCATATCTCCCTAGTGGTTCAAGTTCTCTGTATTGACCACATTTCTCTTAATGTATCCCAGCCTCATCCTTGTCTCATTTCCAGGAAAGTGCTGGAAACTTTATCTATTATGAAAGATGTAGTTTGGCAAAAAATACAAGCTCATAGAAGAAAATATAATTTTACATCCAAATCAAAACACCTAGTAAGGTTTTGTTGAGTAGGTCTCAAGCTGTAACATAGAAAAGATGGCGATAGTGCTAAAGATAATGTAGGAAAGTAGAAATCCGGCAGAAATTCTCCACTCATATATGACATGGACAGGGGAGAAGTTTGCTTGCCAAGTCAAGCCCAGGCAGTGAAGTGATGGGGTGGCTGGAGCTGAAAGCAGGCTTTGCTGAAAACAAATGAGATAGAGCAAATGTAGCAAATTAAACCCTGTGTTACACAGTCCCTCTAGGTCAGTGACAATGCCAAGGGGTAGGGCAGGCAGGTACTACTCAGTGCTATATTTAGCAAATCACCCCCATCAAACAGAGACTTTGTTGTGTGGAATTTTTACTCATTTTCACATAGATTTCTTCCCTACACTTTTTTAGATCATTACAGAATGCAAAGCCAATTTTTAAACATTTTTTTTTAATTAAAAAGGCTGACATGCTCTTTCGAATTTCTGTAAAAAAATATGTTTCAACTTTTAGTTATGAAAAGCCTCCCCTGAGCATGAAGATTGTGAAATAAAGCTGAAATAGTTGTCTCAAACATATCCTGTATATAATAATGTAAACTTGGGAAAAATGTGTATTTGCTTTATTTTAGCCAACAACTTGAACTTTGAAGGCCTAAATAATAATATCTGAACACTAGAAATATAACTTTTACATTAAGTGTTGTATTTTCTATTTCTAGCTCAGGTTGTTTTCTTGTTATCACCTCGAACTCTTTGATACTCCTTGAGAGACTTTTTGCACTTAGACACTTTAAGTCTCTTCCCATTTAAGGCCTTTTCTTGACTGAGTGTCTTTGTGGTCACCTTGCTGATTCTTCGTCTTCACTCTTCTTTCAACTGATGTTATAAATAACCCTTTTCTTTCTAATTTGTTCACTATCTTTTGCTATTACATTTTCCACAGTCCCTCCACCTAGCTCTGTTCCTCTTTCTACGACTCATTTCGGGTGCTGCTTTTTTCCTAATCACTTTTATTTTCTACTACTTGAGTAAAGCGCCCTACCCTTGAGTGTCTTACCCTCTTATTTGAAACAGAAATTCTTTCCAATGAGCTAACCTAATGCAAGAAGACTTAATGCCAGCCAGTACGTTATTTAAATGGTCATATTTTACAAAGTGGTGTGATATAGGAGACATAGTGGTGAACCAAGAAAGTCTCTGATGCTTTGATTCGCTCTATTGTGGATGACTGTAAATCCAAAGGTGATGAGTCCTAGTGAATGAGACTCATATATGACTGAAGGTTTCTTGATTCTTGGTCTTTGGTAATCATACTGTGGGAATAGAATTAAGCAACTTTAATTATAATTATATAATTGCTTGCTGTGTGTGGTATGTGGTAAACTACTTAATGCATACTGGCATTTTTTCTCTTGCTTTTGGGAATTTTTCTCTGTGGCATTGAATTTTCTTATTTAATTTTATTTTCTTCAGACCTAACTGCTTTTCAGAGACTAACTGAAGTTTTGATAAATGTTCTTTCTAGACTAGTTAATATCTCAGGCTTATAAAAGGTATTTTAATAAAAAAATGCAACCTCCAGCTAGAGCCGAGATTTCAAAAGATAAGAATGTCTAGTTTTCTCTTTTCTTTTTTTTTTTTCTGAATTAGTTACTTCAGTTTAAAGATTTTTTTTTTCCAGACTGATTAGGAAGAAAGACTGACAAATTGAACTTTAGATTTACTCTTTCACCAGACTGATACAAGAAGCAAGTAATGAGATCAACTCATTGTTAGTCACAAAGAGGTTTCTTTGAAATGAAACTTGTCAGACATACTTATCGCTTTAATGCTTACAGAGATTGATACAAACAAGAGCAATACACTTAGGCCTATGATCTCTTCCATAGCTGTTAAAGCAACTAATGTGTATCCTCACAGCTTCTCAGAGCTGCTGCCAATTTGACACCAATTTGTATTCTTAAAATTGCATTTCTTAATAGTAATTTTCCAACAGTATACTGTTGTTTTGGTTTTTTTTTTTTTTTATTTACAAAGCTGCTGTTTAGTGTGTGGAATTTTCATCTCTCTCCTTTCAAATAAGTTGAACCTCATCTATAATTTTTCCAGAAGACTGATTGTTGTATTTGTATTAAATGTATCACTAGCAAAGAGAAAAAAGAGCAGGGTACTCCCCAGAACTTAAACTGATGAGCCAATTGACTTTTCCTGTTAGCAGACAAATTTTAACCGTGTTAATTGTGCTCATTTACAAAAGAAATTTGCTCCTTTGGCAGAGGCCTGACAGATAAGGACCATAACCCAAGACAAGGAGTTGAGTCATATTGTATGATTTTCCCAGGTTCAGTAAGACCCACCAGCCTTGGTATGGGACAAGAACTGGAAAGAATGATATAGATAACACATAAAACAAATCAGGAGATATGAGGATGGAGTGGGAAGAACTAGTTGACTGGTGATACTCACTTTTGATATGGATGATGAAGAAATTTTAAGAGATCCTCCACTGAGCTTTCTTCTGATACATACCATTTAATGCTATAGGAAGAGACAAAAGAACATCAGTAACTAAGAGAGAAAGAGGAGGGGGTTATACTAATTTCTTTACTATGGATCATCATGATAGAATCCTCTTATTTTTCCTTCCTCATCTCTCCTCTACACAGGAAAGATGATGTTCATAGCAGCTTGAAGTTTTCATTCCAATGAAACCACTAAACCCCCCTTCTATCTACCTATAAAGACAATAGTTTTAAATTTGGCATGCAAAATATTTAATTTTACTATATTTTCCTGGGTTTGCTCTACCAAAAAATTTATTCCTCCATTCACTAAGAGTTCCTTTCTCACTCTCACTTACTTTCTTTCCCCATGATACTCACAGCATTCATACTCTGTCTTTCAGCAGAGGAAACCATCTCTTTTTTATTATATAATACTCCCACAAAAAAGACAGTCAGGTTGCTCCTTTTTTCAAGAGTACATTAGAGTAAGAGTCCAGCATGTCAGAGGGGACCTCAGAAAACCAGGACATCTTCTTTACTATGTGTATATTATAAATACCCCTCTGAAAAATGAATTTTTTTTCGATGTGAAAAATGGGCTGACCATGAAGAATTTGGGGAGAAAAATTCTGCTGATGTAAAAGTTGTGAAATTTTTTAAGGTGTTCTTTTGGGGATAAAAGGTTTTTGTTCAGCAGTTCATCTTTACTATCATGAAAGAATGAGCTCATATCATTCCAATCCTAATGCTGCTTTCTTGATACAAGGTTTGTCCGTCCTGTTATGGGACTGCATGGGAATGCTCTTTATGATAAAATCCACATCTGCTTTTGTCCTACTGGATACCCATGCAAAGATAATTCCCAGTGGTAATATACCTTTGCTTCTTGTCCTCCCTTCCATTGCAAAACCATGAAGAGCCAGAGTACAAGAGAAAATTTGACCTGACATCATTATAAAACTACTCATTTTTTCACTTTTTTTTTTTTTTTTTTTTTTTTTTTTTTTTTTTTTTTTTTTTTTTTTTTTTTTTTTTTTTTTTTTTTTTTTTTTTTTTGGTAAGGCAAGTGCAGTGTGTTTTGTTTCCATTTTAGTATGAAATAAACTCTTAGGATCATCTGATTTTTCTTTCTTGCAGTCTCTGTAACTTAAACAAAACAAAATAAAATAAAACAAAACAAAACAAGCAACCCCAATGTGGAGTGAAATCCACCAGCTGCTCCTCTGTAGATAGGCAACTTGAGTATTTCTAGTCCTTCCCTGCAAAGTTTGTGTTCTAGATTTACTGGCAGCTGACTCAGTGTGCTGTTCCTCCAGGAAAGTACACGTAAAATGATGCAGTGCCCAAGGCACTCTTGTAATGTTTAGAATTGCTATGAGCAGCGTAATCTGATAGTGCCGTACAACCAATCAAGGCATTAACTTTCTGGAAAGAGTAACTTTCTTTTCTTCCCTCCCCTTCCCTCTCCTCTTCATTTTTTGAGAAAGCATGCATGTAGTGCTATATTTTAGTGCCCTGTTGGAGTCGGGGTATGTGAGAAGCTTTTCTTCCATTTCCAAAGAGACAGAGATATCAGCAGTCTTTTGACGGGCAGCAATCTCAGATTCCCACTGGTATGCCACAGTGTATGTGGCATTTTCGGGCAGTGATGTAACTTTCCTCAGGGTAAATAACTGATAATAGATACTAGCCCTGATTAGGGAAGGAAGGAACAGCCCTAGTTTACGTGTGGGAAATGATGAACAGTGAATATTGTCTGCCTTTCCTATTTTCTTTACCAGTGTTTAGGTCCTGGAAAGCCATATCAGTTTCTGCAGTACCGCCAGTAACACCAATAAAGTGTTTGGCTACTTGGGGAAAGGTAGCACGTGCCTCTTATAGATGTCTGGTTTCAATCCTCACCTTGCCTGTTCCTTACCACTGCAAGGACCTGGCTTTTCAGGTGCTTTCTCTCCCCTGTACACAGATTCACATCTTCTCTATCCCCTCAGATGCCTGTTATGGTCCCAGCTGCTAGAACAAGGAGTACTTTGCTCCCAGTAGACACCTTGGTCTTGCAGGAACAAAACTGAGTTTGTCTCCATTAAGAGAGGACTTCGGGAGGCTCTGTCCTAATATACTGCAATTCTTTACTGTTTGAAAACATTTTTAATGCCCTCTCAAAAATATTTCCATGGTACCAGTATAACAATAGTGTTTCAGTGAATTGGAAGTTTTTTACAATTATTTACATATATTTTCACTTCATTTTTTTTCATTAGAAAAAACAACTAAAATTTAAGATAAAGAGCTCTTTCAAATAAACACACACACAAAAGAACTTTCTGTTCCACAGGTTTTGGAGCAAAAAGGCAGCAAAAAGCTGAAATGGAACTTTTCTAATATATTTTCTGTTGAGTCATTGTTTTTCACACAAAATAACATTTCCCAGACAAGTTCTTAAAGGGCTGTAAAGTCTTGGCTATACTCCGGATGTAACCTATTCCTCAGTATTGCACCAGCTCTCAGTGTTATACAAGATTACCTGTAGAATTAGTTACCTAGAATATATTTTAATGAGAGTTTCCTTGCAGGTTTTGAATATATCCTGTTTTCAGTACTCTGATTGTAGGACCTTGTTTCCCTAAAAACAAACTTGTCACTACCCAAGTCTATGCAGACATGAGTCATCTAGGGTAATTCAGAGTGACAGTGGGGTGATATAGGTTGCTGTGGCAGGCAGTGGTCTCCCCACTGCAGAAATCTAATCCTGTCATTTCAGGAAAGGACATGTTTGAGAGTGTGCAATGCCCTAAGCACCAGGCACAAGTTGCCCAGGAAGGCTGTGGAATCTTCATCCTTGAAAATATTAAAAAGTTTGGCTCTATGTGGTCCTGCTTGAGCAGGTGTGGGACAAAATTACCTTCAGAGACCCCTTCTAACCTCAGCCATTCTGTGATTCTGTGGTACCAAGAAGGTAATGAAAAGTGGGTTAATCAGGAGGCTGGGGTTGAATGTACAGTCTCTTTTGTAAGGTGTGAACACAAATAAAATAATTTCTTTTAAATATTATAGACAAGGAGGAGTCCATGATGGGATTAATAAAGGAAAGTGGTATAGGTAAAGGGATGCCCCAAGGAAGTAATCTTAAGGAGGAGAGTGCAAGGGGAACTGCACTGATATGATAACACAAATAGCTAAGGTTCAAATTAACTAAAGAATTTTTTGCAGACATATTACAATTATATTTGCATGACATAAGCAAAGCTTATTTACTAATTATTAACAACCCCATTGCCTGTTTCTCATGTATCCACACAGTAACACTGTATACTTGAAGCTTTCTTCTATTTTGAAGTTTTGCTATTTCTAACATTAATAATTGCATACTGTATGGTAACGCATCTACAGATGTTAATCTGTACTCCCTTTTATTCAACTTGACAAGAATAACTATGACTACATGTTTAAAACAGAAGAATTTAAATAATAAGAAAAAACAGCTTGTTCATTTTTAACATTGGAATGTTGGTAATGACACAAAACTGGCTTGCTGTGTCACCCCTTTGTGCTGGAGGCCTGATAGGATGCCATGATGAGCTTACCCTTTTAAGCCTAAGGGCTTAACATTAGCAGCATATGACAATTTTCTTATCAGAGTCTGCTTTGCAAAGCGCACAGGGAGGAGGGAGTGGACTGGATGCTGTCCTGTATGAGATGGTGTGGTAGTTAAGCAACACTGTTCGAGCATGGAGAGTGAAAACCCCAAAGATTTCACTGTTAGGCTTCTTACATGATTGCAAAACATGCCACTGCAAGGCTTTTTTGCCTTGCAATAAGGGACTTTTTATTTTTGAGGAAAAAAAAGCACAGTTATTAAACTCAGCATGGAGACAATCTGAAACAGGATCTTCATCAATCAGATTAACTACTTTCCAAGATGAAAGTAGACGAGGCACAGTGTGAGCCTGAGAAGATATTTATCAAAACCCATATTAATAACCACTTTCAGCCCTCTCCTGACAGTTTCATCTTAGCTTCCATGTTTAACATTTGAGTATCATATGTTTTTGTCAGGATGAGACTGCTAAGAGCATCAATTAATTAATTCCTCTGAAGTATGGTTTGGAAAGGTAATAAAGTAACATTCCCTAAGGCCAGAACCAGTAATGGTAAGCAGCATTCTGGTGCTGTGCAATTTGTTACTTCAGAAAGAAATTAAAAGCACAGAATCATTTCCACTTTTAAAAGCAGAATATATGTAATTTTATTTTAATAAAATTGCTGAGAGGGATCCATTTTTTAAAATAATATTTTCAAAGCAGATAAAGAATGTTGCTGCTTTTTATTTGTTTTACTTTAATAGAAAAAAAGTAGAATCCCTCTAGAAAAATAAAAGGCAAAAGAGAGGACTGCGATATGTCTTAACACTGTTATTTATTTGTTATCATTATTATGATTTGCCTTGTTATTTGGATCTTACTGTTCTGTTCTGGAATTTTCACTGTGGTGTGAAGGAAACCTGCTGACAGTGCAGAGGAATTAACCCTCTTCTTGTTTCTCCTAAAATTTTCCCTGGGAATTTCAAATGTACCATCCTTTCCCTGGTTAAAACAAGTGAGATTATTTTTTCTTTTATTCTGTAAGAAAGGAGATGCTTTGCCTCATATGTAGTGGAAGAAAAGCAAGGACAAAGAGCCATTCAGTGACATAGGAAGGCATCAAGATCATCTTTTTCAGTGCTTTTAAAATCAGAAGTAGAGAGTGGTGGAATTTGGATATTTTGCTTTAATCTTGCAAAATATATGCACTCCTTTACTTCCACATCCTTTTAGTCCCACCACAAACAAAGTAATACATCTATACAAAGGGTCACCTTACATATATGTAAGCTGTTGACAATGGTAGCTCTTTTCTCTTTGCCTGTGGGGAATGTCAGCCTGTATTATTAGTGTGTCCTAACGACTGCATGAGCCTGATCAAAATATTCTGCTTACTGGTTACTAAATAAATGTCGTCACATTTTTTATATTAATGTATTTTAGTCTGGTCTTGTCAGAGAATGAGATTCAGGTGGTCATACTCTACAACTTGTACATGAAGTGTGTAAATGTGTGTCTGTAATACCTTTGCCCATCTATTCTCTTTTATAACTTCTGAGTCCTTTGGGGTAGATCTAAAGATATTTATGCTCGTGAGAACTTACTGCTTACCTCCCAAGAAAGCTGGAAAGTCACTGCAGAACAAACTGAGAATAAGAAACTTGGTGAACTTTCTTTGATAAAGATCAACAAGGCAGGAACGTTCTTTCTTTTCCCCACGGGAAGAGATCGGAAAACTATTCCCAAATGTGAAATGCTCCTGGCATCTTATAAGAATTACGTTGATTCATGTTCCTATTCTATATGTTGGGACTTCATCTGGACACCACTATTCAGGGACAACAGAGATCTGAGTAGCATCATCTCCCTCCCCCAAGATTGGAGGTCTAGCCTGCAAGCTAGACCTCCCAGCAGACAGTCTGTCATAATTTCTGAAATTACTTGTTTCCAAGGAATATGTCTTTTTGGTAAAAAATTATTAGGTAGTCAAATATCCATTAAAAAACCCTTGCTTTTTACATGGTGAAGGTATAAATTTGACCTCTAACCTTTAAGAAATCAAAATTTTTCCTCCTATCAGGGAGGAATATCTATCTGCTTCATTTTTCATATTGGGAGTGAAAATGACTTCACCTTTCTCAACCAGAAAACCAACTTCTTAGATCTTATACAGTCTGGAAGAAAGATAACCCATAAACAAAAAAACCAAACATGACATTACAGCTGCAATTTTTTCACTTTCATTCTAACAATGCATGTGACCTGTCATCAGTAATATCTGGATATCTGTTCTGTAGACGTCTTATAGCACTATCCAGATAAGCTCGAAATATATTGCAGGGTCTGCAGAGAACCTAAGTTCTGACTAATAAACAGCAAAGCATTTGGCATTTGCAGCAGGAAACTCAGACTGGAAAAATCACTCTGGCAAGTAGGGCTCTGTGTCAATTTCCCTGACCATGGCCAGTCTGATGTAGAGGCTGCCTGTTCTTAGTCTTCTGAGAGTCATTCCAAAATGGCCTGTGGGGCCTCAGGTTGCTGATGCACATCAGCCTTTCTGGTGCCCTTGGGATGGGACTCAAGTAAATACAACAAAGCGGAGAGAAAAGACTGGAAACAAAGTTATCAGAATACAGAATTTTCTTACACAAAAAAAATGACTTACACTGTAGACAAATTCCACTAATTTTTTTTCTGAGCTGTTGAATGTTTCTGCTTGGCTCTCTTTCATTATTAACTGATGTTGCTGAGGATTTATGCTTGATTGGTGAAAATGAAAAAAATTTAAAATTTTTCAGATAAAATAAAAAATAGCCTCTAAATTTGGAGCTGGACTATGCTCATATACAAGGTCAGGACTGAGGAACATACACAAAGGTGTTCTCTGTCCCATCAGATGAACCTGTATGAATCAGATACAAAGTCCTGTGGGCTTCCCTTTGCTCTTCTCTATACATAAAATTGCTGTGGATCTTTGCAGAAAGATACAGGTCTGAAGGAGTTTGGTGCAAACTCTTTGTGCCATGATTTTTTGTAAAGTTTAAGGTAGTTATAAGTGAATTAGAGAACATACTCTGTGTAACACAAGGGGACTTTACAAGGTAATGAAAAAACTGTTTAGCAGAAAGCCAGAACCACCAGCTGAGGTCCCTTGTTTCCATTTAGGGGTTACAGCTAGAGGAAGGATTATGGAATTGAAAGGTCTTAGGCACAGGAAGACTGAGTCTATAAGTACTATAAAGAAAGCTGAGAAAAATTCAGGAAGCTGAGAGTTGAAACAAAACTAGTTTGTCTTATATTCTAATTTGGCTTCCAAGAATTAAGGGTCTCTGCTCACGGATTGTGGCTGAACTTTGAGCATCAGAAGCTCTACTATTACTTTCTCCCCTATGAGGATGATTGCTGTTGCTGGAGAAAGAAGGCGTACATCAAAGCAGAAAGATTAATGTTATTTAATACCATTATTCTAATCTACAGTTCTTCAAATGGAATTGGTTATTTTTGTATTTACAACTATGGAAAGTTAACATTTGGAAATGCACAGCACTTCTTGCTAAGGTACTTAAAGAAACATCATCAAACTAAGATTATGTCTACATGCTAGGCTGACCCAAAGCTGTGTGATCATGATGTAAACCAAATTTTCATAGGTAATCTTTTAGGCACTAAAATGAGTACACTGCTTAAGATGAGTATAAAGCAGTGGTGCAGAGTAAGAATACAATATACATCCTGAATGTAGTTAACATCCTCAAGAGGCTTGTTGTTAGAAAAGCAACCTACAAGTTCTGCTACTGCATCCTGGGACTCAGAGACCTTTTTAAACAAATATTTCTTTTCATGAAGTTTTGTGCTGTGCTCCACAGGGTCAGTGGGACAGGTCAAAAAGCATGATCAAAAATATCTCCTGTTTCTCCTGCTTTGAAAACCTCCCTGCTGTTTGCTGACTAACAGTTCTGGTTGCTTTGTGTTACTCCTAAAGCCTGAAGACTGAAACTGAAGATCAGCAGAATGCTGTTAATCACATACAGACAGAAAACTAAAATAAAATAAGAAAATGAGGGGTTCCTGCAAGTCTTTTTTAGTATTACTGAGATGTTGAGGTTATATGTGTGTTACATGAATATTCATGTGGGTAGCAGCACAGTATTATCTAGTGGGGCCACAATACTTAAGATACTGATGTCTTTATAGTCAGTGATTACGGTGTGAAAGGTCATAATTCCTGACATAATAATGTAGGCTATAATTCTTTGGAAGATCTGAATGGATTTATTGTGCTCAGTTTTTCATCCTGTGGAGGTCCACTGACATTCAGAATCATTTGTGCAGCAGTGTTCGTATACTCTGTTGGCAGATAAATTTAGTTTGTGGTGACTTCAGTCCAGGTCAAGTTACAGTGTCTCTCTGTTTGGTATTTAAAGAAGTTCCCTTCTGAGCACTACTATTCTATCTGAGAACCTGCTGACTGAAAAAGAGAGTAATTTTGATGAGTTAAAATGGATTTTTCCTGATAAAGCAGCTCTTTTCTAATGCTGTTTAAAGCCCAGGTTTTGAGTGAGTCACTCAGCCTGGCCATACCTTCAATAAATATTCTACTGCCCTCTTGTCATACTGAAACGCTACTTTCTACAAGCAAGGATTTGGTAGCTTCAAGTTATAATCTGGCACAACTGGCCGAGTGGTCTGGATCTGAGATGATATCCAGAAAAAGATCTTCAGTCTTTCCTTACATTTGCATGGAGCTGTTTTCAGCGGTTATGTCCTTGGGCAGACTCTTAGGTGGAAGACAATTCGTCTGGGATAACAGGACTGTGATTGTGGCTCATACAGGACTTTTTGGAAGCTTTTATTTCCTTTCTGACTATCAAACTCCCATTTCTGCCCTTATTTTTATTTCATTTTTATTTTTAAGTTTACTTCTTTCCATTATTTCACTGCTCAGGATAGTCTATGTAATCCACCTGGCCCTGTGTTGCCATATCATGACTCAAACAAGAAGACATTGATGAGATTTGTATTTATGTATCATGCTTATTTTTAATAGCTTAATGTGCTTTTTTAACTTCCCTACAGTTTTGAAAGCTCAAATGGAGTTTCTTTATCCTTTTGCACCTAGTTTGCATACTAACTTATGGCAGTTTTGCTTGATCACTCCATGCTTAGAATGACAGGAATTCCTTTCCAAAATGACATAGCTTATGGTCTGCACATTTAATTTTCCTGTATTCAGCTGTAAAACTACAAAGAATCTCCTTGCTGCTGTCTCACACAAGAACTGAAGATTGTCCTATGCTTTTGGAGAAACAATTTCCTGCTATTTACTTTTACCGGTAAATAATCTATGCCCAGAGAGGAATAAAATTTTTAAAAAACAGGATCTTACAAATATATTGTCAGTAATGAAAATAAAACAATTTAATTGTAATACCCAATCTAAAAGATCCATGAACCCTATAATTCTCTAAAACCCAATTATTTTTATTAGTGAACTTTTGAGAAAAACTCACTGATTATGCTTCCTGCCAGAATCAATAACAAGGAATAAAATGGAATGTCCCAGCTGGTCATTAGAAATTGTATTTCTATCAGTTAAAGTACTGGAATTAGACTGCACTGTATATCTGCATTTTTAGACAAGCTATTGGTCTCTGCTAAACAAACTTTAAAAGTAGCAGGAGACTACTACTGATATATCCTGGTTGAAAACATTTTACCTGAAGTAATAAGCCCATGCTCCTTGGACCCAGAATCATAATGCCATCTGGCAGATATTATTTCAGTACCAAGTTCTTAATGAGATAAGGTCAAGCCAAACATGGACTCAGGGTACAAAAGGGTTTAATAATCTTTTATTCATTATAGTGAACATTTGCATATACTTTATGAGAACAGATATTACAAGAAACTTTTCACCTTCTAGCATTCTTTAAAATATTGTGACATATAGTTCTTTCTAAAACATCCATAGTATTTTTACTTTTTTTTTCTATATTTAGATCCTTGTCCTCGTGTATTGGGATTCAAATTTATGTTAAAATAATTTTATTATATGACACATAGGTAAACACATTTTAAAATCTAAGGCAAGTAATAGTGAAATACTGTAGATCCAACATTCTCATTTCCAATTAATGTAAGCTAGAACAGTCAGATGTTTGAAAATTTCAACTCTGAAGTACAGCTTTGCTATGTGTAATGGAACTGGCCATATTGTTATCAGCAGACAAAGGTACAGTTTGATTTCCAGGGATGCATATATATGTATATTCATGCGCACATCAAATGCTCAAACCAAGAGGGCCAACCGGTATAGCATTGCTAATATGCAGCTGTTCTTTTACACCATGTCACACAAGGAACAGCACTGTTAACAATGTCTGCTTGCTCTCAACTTCTTAGCCATGATAAAGGCTGAGAGCAGTCTTCAGTTCAATTTCAGATGAAACAAAGAGATTCAAACAAAAGATCTTGTGAAGGCATATCATGGACACTGTCTAATGTAGCTGTGAGGATTTTCATTACCCATATAATGGAAAGGCCCTCGTTAAGATCCATCTTGCTTTGGTTACATGTAATGTATCTGCCCATATTTGAATTGGTTGTGTAAGTCCCACTAGAGTCAATGGAGATGTGGTCAATATAGTCAATGGCATTTAGATAGTAGTTCATCTTGTCCTAAATTTGATCAGATGCATTGTTCTTTAAACTTCATTAACTGTAATGATTATCTCCTTAAGACTATAATGGAGTTCAGAGTGTAAGTCTGCTGTAGCCAGGCTGCATGGTAGACTTCTAGAGTAAGAATTTCCTGCTCTCTGCTGTACTTCACTACTATATAATCTGATCAAAATACTAGTGACTTAAGGGCAATTCAATACAAGGAATTCAGGTTACAAAAAACTTCAGAGAGGAGTAGTACTTTATCACGGCAGCTCCATCTACTTAGATAGGAAACAGCCTTGGAAGAAAAGATCTCTGTTTTCTCTTTTGTATTTGTGGAGAAGCCCAAAAGATCCTTTTCTGTCCATAATCTCATATGGTTGTTTAGGCTAGATATTTATCCTCAAATCTGAAGGAAATTTGGTCATTTTCTGAATGTTTCCTAGGTGTCTTATTCAGAACAAATAGCATAACAATGTAACCAGCTCAGGCGGTCACTCACAGATACTTCATTACCCTTTGCTGCTGACTTGCCTTTTCATTTTGTGTTGTCTTCAAAAATTCTGAATTTACAGAGCCCAAAGAAATTACGGTAATGACCTAATAAACCCTCCTGACAGGCTTAACCATGAGATTTCCCTGAACAATAACTGCTTCAACCTGGACCACATCTTGGTTTAAAATTGGTGAAAAAAAATCTACCACTGTCATCAGTAAATAATTCTAGCTAAAATCTTCCCCCTTTTTTCCTATATGAACTTTTCTAGCCTTTATAGTGATCTAAGTAGTGTGCTAGAACAGAAACCTGTCTATTATCATGTTTTTCTTCCTTTAGTTTGTAACTATAGGTGGAACAAGAATAACAAGGGCTTTCCTACTGACTAGGTATGCAGACTAGCTGGCAGAATGTAGTGTTCTTTTATAAGGGGTCTTACTGGAGATGATTATGTCAGAAAAATGATTAATGTTTATCAGGGTGGGGGCTTGGATCTCTGTTTCTTGTTTTTCAAGGGTATATAGTGAACATTGGGTCAGTCTTTAAGTGGCTGACCCGATTGGTTATTTATATAAAATGTCACAGTGATAAAGAAAGGGTATGATAGATCCTATTTCCATAGCCTGGATACTCAGTTGGGATGTAATAATGTCCTTGCCTGCATTGGTTGAAGGAGGACCTAAAACTAAAGGACACGTGTATGCAGGTAACTGCACAACTACTGAGCTATGTTGTGATTAAAATTCCAGTGTGCCTAAAGACTCTTTCCAAAGCAAATTGATTCCTACTGTGTTAATTTTAAAAATTTCAATTTAGGAGAAATAGCATTTTCTCCCAGAAAAATGGCTGTTGAAAAAATTTCAATCTGTTGCTTTCAAACTATCATTATTGATAACAATCCTCACTTTACACAGAAAAAAAATTGAGTTGTTCTTCTGTTATTTTCATTTTGTTTCTCCTCAGAGGGGGTATAAGGAGGGAGACAGGGCAGAATTCTTTTTTATTTTCCAGTCCTTTCTCCCAGACATGTAATATATTCTAAATTCATAATTCCTTGTCTCTTTTCTATTTTTAGTGGCAAAACAATTGTACTCTTCCTTTAAACTAAACTCAAGACAACTCTTGGCAGAATATAAGATGAGAAGTTTACGATTAGAAGCATAATGCCAACTTATGTGATTGTCAAGTAATGATTTCCTGTCCCAAGTTTTTCAATGTCTATTGACATTTTCCCTTTTGGGGAAAAGCTTAATATGCAAAAATCCTATTAGAAACACTTGTTCTGTTAAAGGTTGATGCAGGTACAGGCACCATATAAAGATGTGGGGCCACCTTTTGTCTCAAAACACTTTTGGTTTGGGCAGACGATGGATCCACAAACCTACAGAGACAGCGGTATGCTAAAGCATGTGTAGTTATGAGCAAATATAGGTCATATTTCTATGCCATATTTTACTTTGTATATATATTTCCTCAATGTCCAGGCTTCACTTTTCATCGCCTTTAAAAAAGATCTTAATACTCACAGTGCCACAGAATTATGTATCATGCTGAGATTTAGGGGAATAAATAATAGTAACTTTTCAGATTATTTTTATAGGGAACACCTGGGAAGAGCACAGCTACAATTTATCTCCTTGCCAGCTTTTGCCTCCTGCTGCCTCAGTAAAACTTGCCTGTCAGTGGGGTACCTGTGAGGGAAGGGACACTGCAGATTTCCATGCAGTGGAAGCAGAAGAAGCACACCAAAAAAAAGGCACAAAAACACCCACTTTTGTGGCCACGTTCCTGGCTGTGGGGAATGGGGTGAAGAGAAGTGCAGTGTCAGCAAGTCAGCACTGGCCTCCAGTGAACAGGCCTTGGACCTCACACGGTCACCGTGTTCAGGGAAATGCTGCCAAGTAGATAAGGGCCATTGTAGAGTTGTGTCTGCTGCACTGAAACCTGGAAAGCTTGACTTTCTCAACAACCCCTGGACCTGATAAAAACTTATTTGACCACTCTAATACCTTCACAAGAAGTGCTGTGATTCGTTGGAATTTTCTGTCCCACAAAAATGAGTCTTTCTTAACTTTTGAGATTATATTGATTTGGAAAGAACAGCATTTAACACCCTGATTTCAGACTGTGGATACTTTTAGTGAGGATTTCACTGAAGTTGGCTAAAATGCTGTTGCTGTTGATCTGCATATTACATTGCAGCATACTTGCATGCTGTCATTCCCTTTGCTCTCCATCCCTCCAAGATATTTCTAGCACTTAGGTTTTCCACGTAATATGGTCCCAGGTAGAGATTTCTATTATTCCAAAGGTTTGGTTTCATAAGAAAAACTCAAGGGAGTTCTTAAACTCTGCATAAAGAAAGGTAGACATTACACCCATCAACGTCACTGCTGGAGAAGTATATCACAAAATAAAGTTTCCAGATGAACTTTAGATAAATTTCAGTTGGTACTCAATTTAATTTTTTCCATTCTTATAGTCAAAGGTAATCTTTGTGTTTTTCAAGATAGTCTTTGTTGGTACATGACATTAAAACTCCCATCTTTTTACTTTATTTTAGCCTTAAATTTGCCTTGTTTTATGTTGTCTTTACTCTCAGTTCCCCCTTTTCATATGCCTGATCTGTTTTCATTCTATATGAGCAGTTCTGGTTGAGCTGACAGACCTCTCTGTAGCAGACAAAACCACAGCTGAATCTTTCAGGTTTATTACTTTCTGCATGTAATGAGGTGGAGGTGGTGGTGGTGGTGGTGGTGAGCAGCCCGGAGAAGCTGGGGCAGGCATCTTCAGCTATCTGTCTTTGCTGAGAAGATGTGAGAGGGGAGCATTGGTAGGAAGTACACATAAAGGGCTCAGCTTTCAATTCTAGTGGTCGATTCTGAGACAGAATGGGTGCTGAGATTAAGCCTAAGGGCAGAAGAAACAGTATAAAATGAAAAATATCTAGACCCTTGCGACCCATATTGATCATGAGAAGAGCTTTTGTACTGTGTGACTTGCCTATATTTTATCTGAATTAATAAACTGTGGAGGAAGGACATGAAAAGATGCATTGGCATGATGTTCCAGAGTAAACCAGAGAGGAAAATAACAATAAAGAAACAGCAGAAGCTTTTGGGAATTAAAATGAAAATACTTAGTAAAAGAAAAAGCAAACAGTGAGAGATCATTAATATGTGGTGAAATATCCTGTCACAGTATACTGTACAGCTAAACTTTCTGAACCACTGGAGATTTATTCTAGTTTGTTAAATTTGAATCATCTAGCAAAGCTTAGAGATCAAATAACTAACATTACCATTGAATACCATTTATAAACATCAAACTCAAAAAGACTTTAGTCTTTTCAGATTTGTGACATTTTGCCCTTTTGCTTTCAAAATGTGTCAACATACCCATTAGTGTTAGCTGAATCTTATCTAGTTGGCTTTTTTTGAGTATGCTTTAAAAATTCTGCTTCTGTTGATTTTACCTTCATTAGTATTTTTGTGGTCTCTGCTGTCATAACCTGAGCAAATTTCGGGCATTCTCTACTTAGTCATTTATATACCTCAGACTTGAATACCAGAGGTTCATATTGTTGCTAACTAAACAGTCCCCTGAAACTGGTAATGCTAATAAGCACATTTTAGTTATGCAAAATTGAATATTTTTGCTTTTCACTATGTTATCCATGACATGCTAGAACTTCAGACCAATGTGGTGACCTTCACCTTTAGCTCCTGAAGACAGTATTTTAAAGTGTAATAAAAAGTTTTTTCTTGATACTAAAAGAAAACTAAGTACTGTGTTTGGTATATGTACAGATATAATTTTTTATATAAGCACTAAATTTCAAAACCATTATTTAACATTTTGATAGAAGAATAATCTATAACTTTATAACCCTACAGTTTCTGACCTGACTTAACTGTGATTTATCCAGAGCAGCAACGGCAGAATGTCAGTGATTAGGGCAGTGTTAAAGATGTCTTCGTATGGTTAGCTGACTTTCACTTCTCCAGCCAATGAAACAGACACAAAGCATTCAAGCAGGATTACAGATCTAGAGGTCTAGGCAATATTTACAAGGGATCAGACTTATTTTCTTATAGGAACTGTAACTGAGAGGATTACTACAGCACTGAGTTGGTGTCAGAAGACTAGGATTTATTCCTTACTACCTGTATCACTTTGGTCAATTCACTTAATCTCCCAGTGCTTGAGTTCTCTGCTCAGAAATGGGGACAAAAATTTTTCTTACCTTACAGGTATTTCAGATGTATACATAAAAAAAAAAAAAAAAAAAAAAAAAAGGGTACCTGCAGTGAGTGACTCTCTGTTAAGGGGCACTCGGCCTGACAGGGAGTCATGAGAGGTGTGCTGCCTTCTGGGAGCTAAGGTCTGAGTTGCTGCCAAGAGGGTACCACTGCTTGTCAAGAGCACAGACCTACTATCCATTGCTACCCTTTCATGTGGGAACAAATGAGAGCCAGAATCTGGACAGAATCAAGGAAGGCTACAAAGCTCTGGGTATGCAAGCCAAGTATTGGTGCCTGAGTTGTGTTTTCTTCCATTTTATCAGTTAAAAAAGGTGCAGCCAGAAATAGATGTGTTATACAAATTAACTTCTGGCTGGTACTGTTTTGAGAGTTTTGGCTTTTATGACAACAGGACATTCTTTGATTACTAAAACCTAGCAGGGAGGGATGGGATACATTTGTCAAGAAGAGGCAAGGGCATTTTTGGCAGTAGTATGGCTTACTTGATGAGGCAGGCTTTAAATGGAAGGACTTGGTGGCAGAATACAAATGGCAATGCTCATGCCATCGCAACCAACCTGGGAATAAGCCCTGCCAGCCAGAGCAGTGACAAATGTCCCTTAGTTACCTCCCAAGAGGAACACCAGAAGACCAGCCACATCAAGTGTATGTGTACCAATGCACACAGCCTGGGAAGGAGCAGGAGGACCTGGAGCTCTGTGCCTATTCAGAAATTTATGATATCATTAAAATAACTGAAACATTACTAGAGGATCATGGGGGATGGATATAAGCTGTTTTATGAAGACAGGCTGGAATGAAGAGGATGAGGAGTCATGATCTATGTTAAGGAGAACCTTGAATGTATAGAAGTCAAGTATGGCAATTGTGGAAGTCCAATCAAATATCTCTGAATCAGAGGGATTGCCTTCAAGGGGGATCTTGCAGTAGACATTTGCTACCCACCCCCAAATCAAGATGATAAGGCCAATGTAATGATATTTGGGTAAATTCAGTGAGCTTAAAGTCAGTGGAACCTGATTCTTATGAATGATTTCAAACAACCAGACATTTGTTGGAAGAAAAACACAGCAGCCCAGAACTCATTCATCAACATTCTGGAATGCATAGAGGATTGCTTCCTCATACAAATGTTAAATATGCCAACCAGGAATGAGGTACTGCTGAGTTTGCCTCTCACATACCAAGAAAACCTGCTTTGAAATATCTCAGTTCGGGATAGCCTTGGCTGCACATTAGTGTGGATTTTGGGATCCTACTGAGCACACTGAAGGTTAATACTAAGACAAATATTTTAGATTTTAGAAGAGCAAACTTCAGCTCACTCAGAGCTCAGTTGGGAATGATTCCATGGGAAGCATCCATGGAGGATAAAGGAGCTAGTGAGTGCTTTTTCAAGCATGCTATCCTGAAAGCACAAAACAGTTCATCTTTTTAAAGATAAAAGAATTAAGTAGAGCAAGACACTCCATTTCTGTTTCTGCTTGTTATTTACATACCTGAAGAATTCTTTATTGTAGTTTTTGACATCTCTGGCCAATTTCAGTTCCAGCTGATCTTTTACTTTTCTGTGTCTCTTCACAGCCTGGTTATGTCCTTGTAGTTCTCAGTGGGTATTCACCCACTTTTCCATCTCTGCTACACTTCTCTTTTGGTTTTGAGCAGATTCAGACACTCACAGATGAGCCACTGGTGTGAACAGTGTCCTGAGGCAGCAAAGAAAGCCAGCAGGATGCTGGGCTGCTTCAATGAGGACTTCACCAACAGAGTTAAAGAAGTCATTGTCCCACTCTACTCAGGCTTGTCAGGCCACACCTGGAACACTGTGTACAGTTTTGGCTCCTGTTATATCAAAAGGATATGAGTGTTCTGGAGAGGGTCCAGAAGAGGTCTTCAAAGATGATCAAAGGGCCAGGAAGCTTGCTGTATGATGATAGGCTGGGAGAGTTTAATTTGTTCAGCCTTTAGAAAAGAAGAGTTAGGGGAAACCTTATCAACATGTTCCAGTTTTTAAAGCTTGACTGTTAAGAAGGTGGAGACTCCATTTTTTACAAGCAGTCACCTGGGAAAAATGTGGGGTAATGGGTGGAAGGTACTTCTAGGGACACAAGAAGAAAATTTTTTCATTATGAGAAGAGTCAGTTCTTGCAATAATCTCCACAGGTGGTGGTTTCCACAACATTGGACACTTGAAGATCCAGCTGATTGGGTGCTGGGTCATCTAGTCTAGACTGTTCTTTTGCCAAGAAAGGTTGGGTCAGATTATCCTTGAGGTCCCTTCCAATTTGGTATTTTATGATTCTATGATGTACACATTAGGATAGCCTTTTTTACATCTTGAACTAGGAATTACCTTGTAAGTCTGGTGTATATCGATATTTTTCAGGGCTGGTATGAAAAGATGCACAGATATTTTGGAAAAGACCTATTTGGAACTGAGCATCCCAACAGTCATTTTGTTGGCTGTTTTGTATTTCTTCTTAATATAATTATGTTTGTGAGTTTACTGACACTGGGACAATTAATACCCAATCAAAACTCCTGCTGAAGTCAGTGGGAGTTTTACTTAAGCTCATAGTGAGTGGGAGTTATTATTGGAGTTTGTGTTATTTATGTTTACTTCAATATTTTTTCTGCTTATTTTCCAGTCAAAATGAATGAGTTTATAGAAGGATAGAAATATTAAGAAACATATAAAGATTTAAGTATATTCTGACTTTGTGTTTTAGGGAGGCAACTACCCAGCAGAAGAGATCTGCAATCTCAATATACTACATGTTAAGAAGGTTAAAATGTTGCCTGCCTTTAGTGGTTTTGAGATGTCCCCACACCACAAGGCACATTGTACCTACTTGGATGTTCACTGGCAAAAGATTGTTCCAGACATAGAAGATTTGTTAGCAGTCTCCTTTAGATCTTTTTAATCACCTTTGAGTTGAAAGGTAAGATGATATGTTTTTGGGCCACCTGTCTGTCAGGAGAGCCTACAAAACAGCAGAGAAGTTACTGACCTGGCAATATGCCTTTTTGTTGTTTCCTTTAAGGTGATATCAAGATAAGAAGACCATATTGGGTTAATAAGCCTCAATTTCTTGGTTTATCCACAGGCTAAGACAAAGGAGGGAAGGGGGCAATAGAGGAAGAGGACAGAAGGTGAGAGCAGGTAAGAAGGGATTGTGCTCTGTTATCTTTGAATCAGAGGTTCTGAGAGTGAATGACCCAGGAACTGAGGGCCTCACTTGTTTGTGGTATTATCTGATGGAAAGACAGGACAGCATATCCTCTCACAATCTCTCCGGAGCAACTCTCAGCTAACATCCTAACAGTGGAAGAAATAACAGATACCATCCAATCTCCTGTTTTTCTGCTGTTCAGTCATAGAGAGACATAGATTGGACAACTGACTTTAGTGACCTGCAGAGAACTATAAACTAGTGATCCTTGAACAAAACAAGGATAACTTGTACTGCCAAGTTTTCAGAATCTCCAAAGACATAGATTTCACAATCTCTCTGGGCATCCCATCTACAGCTTTACTATTGTTGTTATTAAAAAAATAAAGGAAGAAAACCTTCTTACCTCAAAATGCTTTGAAAGCCACAGTGGTGGGCATTAGTAGACTTAACCCATACAGTCCAGATTTTGGACTGTCCACTTGAAAATCCAGAGGTTTCAGATTTACCAACTGACCAACATGACTGTCTTGGTGTACAGGCAGAATGGAGCTCATGAATAGAGTATAAAAGGAAACCTGTCTCACTGAAAATTGTGTGAAATCCTCTTGTCTTTGAGGACATGTTTTATGAGGAACTACCTGCCATGGTACAGAGAAAATGTAGATGCAAGACTTTCTGATGGAAACAGTAAGTTTATGGGAAGAAGCATTGGTTCCTCTTAGAGTTTATTAGATGCTGAATCTGACATAGAGAAGGACAAGAATTTAAGTGTGTGACTGTGTGACTTTGAAGTTGCCAACTTTTGAGTTGACTTACTCAGTGGAAAGCCAGACTACAAAGAACATAATTGAAGTGATACTTTCCCTTCTTACCAACTCCTCATTTTCTTTTTCCAGTCTCGAAAGTCAGCATCAGGTTAAGTTCCTAATTTTAAAATAGTTTGTTATTTGGTTAAGCAGTTTGATTCCATCATTAATGGAGGTCTTTTCTTTTAAATTTGCTTGTCTTTATCTGATGTAATATTACAGAGAAAGGAAGTTTTTGCAGATTGCCTAGTCCATACAGCATTGTATATTGGAGGAGATGATGGCTTTTTCTCCAGAATAATGGGTTAAGGGGGAAGTCTGTTTTTGGAAATTTATGTTTCTTCTCACTGCTGTGTACATTTCATACATCAACTCAAAAGTAATAAGTTTTTCAGGGTATACAGTTCAGCTGAAAGTTGGATGACTGGCTAATAGACCTGCAGAAGGTCAAGTAGAATTTTTGATAGATTTTTTTTGTTTTGTTTTATTGATGAACAGTGTAAGAAAAACATGTCCAAACTTTATTTCCAGTGCTTTTTATTTTGTTGCTCACAATTCACATGGATTAGACTCACAAAAATTAGTGTTGGAATATGATCTGGTTTTGAAGGAAATAGTGTAGAAAAATTATTTTTCTACTTTCCTACTTTTTTTGTGAAATGAAATCAACAGTAAATGAAATCTAATAGGCAGAACTTGTACACATTATAGGCTTTTCAACAGGAGCCCTAAAAAATATAGATGTTTTCATTTCTTTAATTTCTTTTAATTTTTTGTATTTTTAGTACATTTCTACTGTATTTGTGAAGTGATAGCTTATATCACAGACTGTGGTATATATATTTTAGTACCAATGCTTAAAGAACTCAAATCCAGCTAACTGTAATTGTCATGTTCACTGCATGTGATCTATAAAAACTAGAAATAAAAATTTGCACTCAAGGCAGATTTTGGTCATTAGGACCAAATAAATGAGCATTTTGGGGTACAACAAAGCTCAGAATATAATGTATTATAGAATATATACTAGACATTAAAGGTAATATATCATGCACACAGGTACTAATACTCACATGTATACTAATATAATATAATTTTTATAGGTTATGGAGAACAGAACATCCACCATGAAATTCATGCAAATATTCATAAATTATGCTCAGATATGTAGTAAACACATAGATAGATAGTAAACACCTTCAGAACACTAAGAGCTAGACTGGTCTTAAGAGTAAGAACATTACATTTTTACCTGTCATCTCCTTCTATGGTACCTATGAGGCACCTGAAGTACCCTTGTAAGGATCTGAGGAGAAACATGGAGCTGCTGTTCAACCACTCTTGAAAAAACTGGGAAAGGCATGCTGTAGTACCAAGAAAAGTACTGAAAACTAATAGCAATACCAAGATATTTCCTGGAAGCACTTTAATTCCAATGTTGTCCCTGACACGATGTACCTGTCTAGAACACCTTCCAATGTGCAACAACACTTTCTGTACCTTAAGCTTTATCATATCCAGCCCCACATCTGAACATTTTTTATGGAAAGGTGGCTGAAAAACAAAGAAACTAACAAAACTCAAATTCTACTCACTATCAAGAAGCCCATATTCAGGTTCTAGGACTATCAAAACAAGCTCAAATTTAAATCAACTGAACAATCTTCTCTACTGTGGGTAAAGAGAGAATTCTGTAAAATAGGATCACATTGCAGCTGTATTTCATAATATTATATGTTTTGTGCTTACATTTTATTTAAAAGGAATCCTTGTCAGAGAGCTGGTCTGCAAAAGGAGAAAATTACTTGGCACATATTGTAATACACTAGTGAGTTACTTTCAGGACTTTGAATAAAATATTAATATTTTCTCTCTTTTAATTTTTTTGACACATCTCAGTGCATCTATAAGGTTAAGAAAAAAACACGACAACATCAAAATGCACTCTGATTGGATGTAACTAGCAAGTAAATACTTAATATACTGCATATGGACTCTTTTTGAAAACTATGATCACATCTAACCCATAAAGAATATATTCTTGCATGGTTTATTGGATGTGATGTCAGAGGAATTTTTTTTTTTTTTAATTCAATCTGTGCACACAAGAGGCCAGGAAATTCAACCAATAGTGGTTAGATGTAAATGGCACTTTACAACTACCTCAGCTATGTAAGATATGGCATAACTGAAACTGTAAACCAGATTTCAAGACTTAAAATTATGAGGCATATACTGTATTTTTTATCAGGCTACACCTGCAGTTAATTCATGTTTAATTCTTCAAATATTAAATATTTGCTGTTTGATGCTGTAGGGGTACTTGTTTGATACTGTAACTGTACTCACTCTAGTAAAGTAGTAGTCTCCTTCCTGTTCATTATAGGGCAAAATTTGCAAACTAAACAATTCTTGATTACAAGTTTTGTTCCACTTACGCTGATTCTTCAATTTCTGCAAGCTTTTTGAACATGTTACTTTTCTGATGGCTTTATTTTAAAGCAAAATTCTTAAGATGATGAAGAAAGAACATTCTTGGTCATATCCAATTAATCAGATTGGAACAGAAAAAACACATTACCAAAAGGTTGCTTTCACTGAACTTTAAGTAGTCATTGTCATTTTAATCAAGAAATAGTTGGGAAGAATTCCTACTTTGTTCTCTGATAATTAAGAACAGAATATAAGGAAATACCAAACAAAAAAACCCCCATCCCCTGTAAACCACTCAATATTATTTTAAAAATGAAAGAAGAAAGATTAACCCCTGAATATATCAAAATATGCTGGTTGATTCATACATCTGTTTCACTTTTCTTCATATAAACAGAGGCTGAGCATAAAGACTCTAAATTTAAAATCCTCTAACCAGTGGTTTGCATGTTCAAATATTCAATGTACACAATGTAAGTATGGCAAATGTGTTCTTTCGAGCAAAACCCAAGGAACTTAACACAACATACAGAAAAGTGCCACTAGCCATGGAAGCTGTGTAGCTAGTCAAACTAGAGAATTCAAGAACTGTGGATGTTTCGTAATTAGCTTTGTTATCTGGAAGAGGGGACCGTAACATGTACAAGGGAAGGCAACTGCAGACTAATATCCACATATAATTACTGTCCACATAAATTATTTAGCAGTAGAATATGTTCCCAGTAGTTTCTCAGGTCAATTAAAGTAAATTAATGAAGAAGATGTAACAAAGAAAATAAGAAACCAAGTTAAGCTAACACTCTGGCAACAAGAAGACTCTCATCCATTTGATACACAGCCACTCTTTTGTGACTAAAGCAAGACTGAGACAGAGTAATAAATATGTGCATTATTGTAACAGTAGAAAAACTTTCTCACTTCTGTGATCAGTTGTTTTCCCTTTATTACTTTAATTTTCTTCTGCTGCTAATGTAGTTTATCTTACAGATCAATTGAGCTTGTTCCCTGTTATGACATGACTTGCTCCCAGATACTGAGCTTGTAGGTGACCTGGAATTTCTTGAGTGAAATAGCAGATTTATCTCTGCAACATTCGGAGGCTGTGCATGTTGCTAAGCTGGAGGCAAGGGAGAACTTCTAGAATAAATTTCATAGCAGACTATGACATTATGAACAGATCTATGCATATTTAAGTTGTTTGAAGCTGTTTTAAGATTTTGGCTAGCAGGCAGATGTAAACTGCAGAAGGTGATAAATGCTTTCCTTTCATTGACTCTAAGTTGACTGCCCTTTGAGGCCACCAGGAAGCCAGGTCTGAAGACAGAATATTATTCAATCTGAGGAAATGATGAAGAGCTGCATTTCTAGTCGCCATCTGGTGGTTTCCTGCACAATGGCAAGTAATTTGTGAAAATCTCTGAGTTGCAGTTGTGATGTCATGAGATTATTTCCAAGGAACCTAGCGTGATAAACATTGATGTGAGCATTTCATTAGTATCCCAGGTTGGGAGAGTTGTGTCACTGGATAGGTAAGAGTAGGAATCACTAACTGATCCTAAAATTTGTTTTTGAATGTATATATTACAAAGATCTCTCTCTCACTAACTAAGAATTTCTCCCCTCTCTCTCTCTTTAACTACTCGGTAGTAATAGAGGAATCACAGCATGGTCCAGTCCACCATCCACTACGGTCTGAGAGAACATAGTTTTCTGACATACCCTACTTTGATAATCACTTTGAAACATTTTTCCACATAATACTTATGTTTTTTTTTACTTCATTTTATGGAGCCCTTTTTCTGATTTTTTCAGGTATTGACATGAGCGCTTAAGATCAGTTCTCTTATATTTGCATTTACTTGAGTGAATAACAGTGCACAGTATTTTACAGCCCTTCATCTTTTGTCGGGAAGTATCTTGAAAGAAGGAAGGACTTTATGTGGAGATTACCTTCTCTGTTGGTGTTGAATAGGACAGCCACATTTTTAGTCTTCAAGAGCATGATGAAGCCAGATGGTCATTGAAAAGCCCCTTTTTATAAAACACTTTGTTAGGCTGGAATAACCTGTAGAGAGGTTGTGAGAAACCTGGAGGGGAGGCAAGGGACTAACCATGGAGGTTAGACATTTGGAGTAGCAGTAAGACAGATGTGATAGGAATGTATGGGGTAACACACACCAAACTGGGAGAGTTAAGATAAAGTCTGAATTCAAGGCAAAAGTTAAGCAGTGGGATAATAATAATAATAATAATATGATGCTAAATGACATTTAACCACTCCTGGGTAGGGAGTAGCAGCAACCACAGAGAAACTAAAACCAACGGACTGCATCCTGCCAAAGAGCATAGTTTGTTCAGATGTTGTCAGTTGTTATTTTAGACTGAAGAAACCTTTTTGGACACATAGTTCTGCCTCCAATTTGTGTACAGGTATTGCTACTCTTATACAGTAAAGAACACTATGAATGAGCGCAGTATCTGAATGTGAAAATGAGGAGAGTTTTATGGTGTTTTGGGTGTGAATTTGGTTGTTTGTAGTTCAACAGCCCAGAGAGTTTATTGTGCAAATATTTTTGCATATGATTACTACAAGATTTTATCAGTGTAAGAAGTGGAACAAATAGAAAAAAACTACATACATATAATAAAACTGTGTATCTCTTTAGGCAGGCATTTTTCATAGTGTTAATATACAATAAGCTTGATATGGTTTCGGTAGAATAAAGGTATATTATTTAATGATTTTTCTGCTTACTCCTTTTGCATCCTAGCGTAATTTTCCCTTGAAATAATTTTCAGTCATAATTTATTTAGAGTCCTAATAATCTTTTGCTCTTTCACACTGATTCTAACAGGGTTCTGACCTGAATTCTCATGTGTTCCACATCATTTCCTTCTGGAGATTACCAGGCCAAGCCGAAGAGTAAATGAGTTGTAAGGTCAAGAGTTTCTCACTGTGAGACAACTGCTGAATTCCTGGTAGCTATGATTGCATCTTTCTATTACACCTTAATCACTATTTGACAAATTTCAAACAGAGATTGATAAATTAATGTGACTTATTTTAATTAGGGCAATATGTTGCTTCACTACATGAATATTAAAATCACACAGATCCTGAAAACAGTAAATATGTCTTAAAAGGATGGTAATATGAGGGTGTTTTAATCGTGGATGGCTTAGAGAGATATAATCTCTGATTCAAGAGAGGGTATATAAAAGAAAAATAGATTTGAAATTGATATTATTAAGTTTTTTTGTTTGTTTGCTTGTTTGTTTGTTTTTTAATCTCCAAATTAGGCTTTCAAGTCTTTAGAAATAAAATTTTAAAAAACACAGTGGGAAATTTAATGATTTCACAAATTTTACTATAAAATATATTTTAAAAGCAATGACTCCTGTTCTTTTTACTCATATTATTACAGTTGAATTACTAACAGTTGAATGGAGTCAATATGAATAGCTATGTTCTCTCCAGAATATTTGTGCTGAACAATCTAGGAACCAAATAATCAGATTTAGAACTCCACACTACATACAATATTTCTGGTATTTCTACTAACCTGAATCAATGGTATAACCTTTTTAGGAGCAGAATCTATCCTAAAATCAGTAGTAGAGTTTTGTTTCATGAAGCTTCTTTTGGTTGGCTTGAACCATTCATTGTGCGTAAGAAAACACCCAGACCAACACATTTCAACGTGTAGAGCTTCAGTAAGGTTATATCAAAACAAACCAAGTTCTACAGCAGTGAGAAAGATGGGGAAAAGTCTAACGCAGGCCACTCTGAAAGATTAGATATTCATCTAACATCCAGGTTTGGCAGTAAAAACAGAACAAGGCTCTGACTGTGCCTCTGTATCATTAGGAGGGGAGTATAATTGCTCTTTCATCACTCACTATAGGAAATGTACCTTAAAATACTCGCATGTTTGTTTGCCGGTCGAAGCTGTGTTTATATTAAGGATGAAGTCTCTACTCTACCCAAATTCACAGGGCTGTATGTAGGAATAGAAGGGATATGTTGTCTGGTAACCCCTCATTTTTCAAGCAAGATAAACACTACATTTTCTAGAGATTAATGGAAAGCAGCCATCTTAATGAAAGTTACTTTTTGTATAATAAATGAAGTTGATTCAAAGCACAGGACAATAAACAGATCTTAGTTTATAACATTACTTAAACAAATAGCTATAAAAATTAATTTCTAAGGTAAAATTTTGTTGACTTTAAATCAAGACAAACAAGCAATGTCTTTAATGCTGTCAGACTTGAAAATCCAATGAGCTGGTGAAATAGTTCCACTGACAATATACGCTATAATATCAATTTTCATTCAAGCCTTCTATAATCCATGTTTGCTTTAGAGATTATAGAGATAGTTGATGTGGGAATCAAACCCCAAGTATAGGTCAGATGATGATTTGAGTTACTAAACCTTTGCATCTCTCTGTCTGTCAAATCCTTCAGTAATATGTGAACTCAAACATCTATAGATTCTAGTACAGCAGTTAAAAATTAATCCTTAAAATAGGTGGGCCTAAAATTGACTTTCATATAAATGTAGAAGTGGAATTTGTGCGTAGATATGAATATTATTTCAGTCATTAGAATTCACAGGACATCCCACTCAAAACTGATCTGGAAATCAAGAATGTAGGGTATAGCTGGAGGAAGTTAGTTATTGAAATCATATACATGTTTTAAAATTATTAAAATGTGCCAATGAGACAAAGGATAGAAGAGGGATATAGAAGAGAAATGTGGTGTCTAATTCAAAGGCAGATTTTTCAGAGGACAGTGTAAGTAGTAACACTGGAATCCTAGAAAATAGGAAGGAACACTTACCCAAAGATACTGAAATTAGACTGACTTTTGTACGACAGAGATGGAATCATATAATACTAAAGTATCAACATTCTCCGTAGGTGTGAGGCAGATTATGCCTTCCTGGGCTGAATTCCAAGACAAGGATAAAAGGCACTCATGACCTGTTTTAGTTTCTTAACAATGCAAACAGAAAGTTTATGAAGGACTGAACCTAGACACTACATACTTTTTCAATTTCCCCACTCGTGAATACTGCCCCCATCACGGAATCCACCTTGTGCATCTAAAAATAGTATTTCAACTAAGTCAGCTTTTGGACAACTGAATGTAGTCTGAGCCCTGATATAGCCTGGAAAGCGGTGCTAGCACTATGATGGTTGTAGTATAAGACACAATCACTTTTCCTTCTATAAGATGCACAATAGAAACATCCTTAAATTCCTGAGTTACTTTTCCTTTTTCCAGATGATAGAGTGCTGCACTGTGTCGTTATCAATGCATAGAGACCAAAATTGCATTGGCTTGCTTTTGCTCCTGTATTTCATGCTGCTGTCTAAATTGCTTTCCGCTATCTCTCCTGTCTTGACTGTCTAGGTTTCTTTCTGCCTGGAAAATTTATGGTTTATGTTATTTTGTCCTCACTTAATTGTATTACCCTTAATTATTTTTTTTTCTTTTTCTATTGTGTCCTGTCTGTATTTCTAAATCTCTTACACCTTTTCCCCCCCCTTACAATCTTGTCCTTTCCAGTTCTTTCTTCCTGTCATAGGCTAACCTGGTGGAGAGAGGTAGAAAATTCTTCTACAAAACTACTGAGGTTCAACATTTGAATTAATTTATTAATTAGTCTTTTAGAATGAATGGGAGCATGCATCTCTACTGAGAACAGATCATGGAAAAAATCTGGGAATGAAAAATCCTAGAGCTGCTTCAGTACTTCTGAAAATTTTCTTATAGGAAAGGGGGAGGGGAAGAGCAAAGTGTAAGAAATGGAAGAAACTTATTAATGCGATTTATTGAGAAGACACAAAGAATTTGAACATGGAGGATGCCCAGAATTTATTTACTTTCCTTTAAGTAAATGAAAATATTTTACAGAGTTTATATTTCAAACTGAAAATAATAAACTGTCAAAGAATAAATAATGAATAAAGAATAAACAACTCACACAGGTATTCAGAAGAAAGGTATAGCCTTCCTAAAAATGATGAACAAGAGAGGTTATTCTTGAAATTAGGGAAAATAAAGAATAGAGTGAAAATAGCTAAAAGTTGAGGAGTTCTTCACTTTTTAAACAAAAACAGAAATAGTAATACAGGTTTCTGTCACATAAAGAGATAAAAAGTGAGGCCTATGAAAAATTCCAGTACCAAGGATGCGTACAAAACTAAAGAAATTCTGTGAACCAGAGATTAAACAAATAGTTTTAATTACAGTTTTATTCCAGACAGTAATGTATGCACATATGTACTCATGAAACTACACATTGACTAATGAAAGCTACCAAATCTGTGATGAAAACACGCAAATAGAGAATCTAGAGAGTAAGTCATATGAGTAGCGACTGAGGAAGCTGGGAATGTTTAGTCTGGAGAAAAGGAGACTCAGGGGTGACCTTGTTGCTCTCTACAACCACTCGAATGGGGGGTATAGCCAGGTGAGGGTCAGCCTCTTCTCCCTGGTAACTAGTGATGGGATGACAGGACATGGCCTTAAGCTGCACCAGGGGAGGTTCAGGTTGGATATTAGGAGGAATTTTGGAAAGGACTCTAAGGACTTTCTAGCGTTGGAACAGACTGCCCAGGGAGGTGGTGGAACCATCATCCCTGGGAGTTTTCAAGAAATGACTGTATATGGCCCCTAATGCTCTGGCCTAATTGACAAACTGGTCATCAGTCAAAGGTTGGACTCAATGTTCTTGGAGGGTTTTTTCCAACCTAAATGGTGCTTTGATTTTGAGATTCTGTTAAAACAATATTTGGACTACTAATTTGTTAAAATCTAACCTTTTAAAATTACTAAAACAATTGAAAAATGAATTTGCAAACCGAGTAGTAATGATTTTGATTTGTTTTTTAAGAGAGAACCTGAACTTAGGACATTGAAAGCTACAAATAAATCTACTTTTGAAAAAGGATGTGGTGGAGGGGTAGTCTGGGAAATACCTGTTCATTGCAGGTATACATCTGAGACTGCTATGTAAAGGAGGGAGGTATAAACAGATTGTAAAGTAAAATTTACAATGGTTTTATTATGGGTAATTTCTAACAAATGCCTATTGAGATAACTCATTCCTTTGAAAATGGTGAATTTGTTAACTTTGTATAGCAATGTTTAAGGAAATGCTTTTGAGTTAGTGCCCACAAGTAATTATTGAAGTGAAGACAGCTGGGTGCACATAGTTTATTGTGTGTTGAATAAAAAGCTGGATAAGAGAAAGATGATAATTCATTGGTACTAATTACAGAGGAAGGGGATCAACCACTTATTTTCTCTGGATGTCTTTTTTTTTCATAATCTGTGTTCAAAATTTTTCTTTAATGAGCTTGATGATGTAGAAAAGTAGATTTTATACCCATCCAAGCCTAACTACCACAGTGGAGAAAGACAAGGATATCAGATGGTATATATTCAAAGGATGGATAGCAATAATATCAGTACAAGATCATGTATGTTGAATGGATAGCATAACATTTGTTTTAAGCAAATCTAAATGAGCAAAATGGTTGTTAAACTTCAGCTATGGAAAAAGGTGGCATTTTTACAATACATAGTGTGGATATTTCCAGGAGAAATATGCCAGGCACTGTGTAGCTGCTTTTCAAGGCTTTTAGTAAGGGCATATTTGGAATACAGTAATATTCTGTTAAGCAATCTGTGTTTAAAACAAACTAACAAAATCCTCTGAGACTGGAACAGGAGTAAAGGAGGACTCCTTGTATAACCAGAGGAAGTAAAGGACTTATCATACATAAAGAGATTAAAGGGAATTCATTTATTCAGGTTAGCAATATAAAAGTTGAGAAGGGTATTATTATTTTTCATAAATACATTCAGTAAATAAATGTAAAGTCATAAACACTGAAGGATAGTACTTTCAGAAAATTAAATGGATACAAATCTATAAATTTAACCTAGAAATTAGAAATAGTTTCCTAATCAAAAAAGGAAGATTTGGAAAGGCTTAGCAATGGAGGAATTTAAATTGCTTCCAAACTTGCTGGAGCTGATGAGTTCATGGAAGGCATTTACAAAATGATAGGAATGTTTTGATGTAAAATGAAAAATTTTTTTTTTGTTTTCTTTTTTTTTATTAGTCTTGCTTCACTGAAAATGCGTTTATTCAACGTAACATATTAATTGTTTTAATAAAAAAACCTTAACAAAACTTTGGTAAAATCATGTGAAACCCTTTCTTGTTCCTCTTTCTAAGCTGTCCTACAAAGTTGTTCCATCATGTCATCTCTGAATAGCAGATATAAGAAAAAATACAATTCTAATTAACAATTCCCTTAAGATATGCTTATGTCTGAATATCTGGATGTATTGTGTTTTTTGAGAATCAGTACAGTGTTTGCTAACAAAAGGAGTCTTGATTTATTTTCATATATAAATGAGAGTTTTGCTAATGGTACTACAGTGACACTGAGATCGAAGTATCAGTGACAAAAAATATATGAAAACACAAATAGGTTCACATAGGCGTCTTTGTTAGGCTTTTGTGTTTTGTTCTTAGAATATGCTTTCTTTCATCTGGTAGAAACAGTATAATTTTGTGTATATATATATATATATATATAAAATACTTAGTGGAAAGTATGCTTCCATGTCCTTTGAAAGTGTAAAACTATTAGAAGAGAGTGAATATATCTTTGAACATATGGTAAGACGGGTCTTGGAAATTTGGAAGTATTAACTGTGTTTTTCATTACAGTAAACTGTATTGCCTTGAAATAATGTGAAGCTTGATAGTATTGCTTTGCAGGGGTCCGTACAAGCATTTATTCAGTTTTGATACACTTAGAAAAACATCTGCTAATTTAAATTTGGGTTTTCTATTGTCTCAGTAAAATTCTGTCAGAACTGCTGGATTTTCCCCGGTTTTACATGCTGTCCATGAAAAATGGAAAATTTGATAAGTTACAAATTCATCACGTTTTCTCAGACTCAGAGATTCATGAACTCTGAAGAATGTTTTGTTTAAAAAGAGGAGTTTTACACTTTGGAAATTGACTAAACATTGAAAGACATTGTAGCTTAGCTTTCAAATATTATGTAGATTTTTGTCATGAGGAAAGGCCAAGGTTGTAGAAAACACGGGCATAAAATTATTTCATGTCAGTTAGCATGGATTTTCAAGATTCTAGGTAAGGTAAGGGATAAAAAGTCTTAAAAGGATAAGGTAAATAGCCAAATATGAACCATCAGAAAGTAAATTAGACAAGACAAACTAGTTGTATGCTTTGGACACCTTTAATTAAGGAATTCTAGTTAACTTACCCAGCCTACAACATCATTGTCCTCATTAGTGTACTGTCACCATCATCATCATCTCCATGCTACCTAGCACCAAAGCCTAAGGAATTTGCATCACACTACTGGGCATCCCATTTCTTTGATTCTTAGACTGCTTTGAGGCGTTGTAAATCTCAGCTGCTATTCCCCAAGGAACCTATTTAAAAAACAGAGCACAGGAGGGGTACTCTGCTGTTGGCAGCTCTCATGGTTTACACAGATGGTCTACTGCCTTCAGAGCCTACTATGTCTTTTAAAACTTGGTTCCATTCATACACACAGAAGATTAAAGTAAGAAAGTGTCAATCACAGATGTGCAGATTGCCAAGTCTGAGTTGCTTTTGATTTCCCGGGTAGCAACCACTCAGGTATCCAAAATCAAAGAAAAACTAATTGACAGAGAATGTATCTTCACCATGACCATGCAGATTCCAGAAAAAGAATTCTGATGAGTGAGGAGCAGAGACACCCTTATGCTGGAACTGACATGTCAGCCAGCCTGGGTCCACAGTCCAAGCTAATAACTGTCTCAGAGTATCTTTTTCACTGAGATGTGGGAGTGTGAAAACACATCTTGTCTGTGTAAACTTATTTGTTCTTCTGAATACTGCCTTATGAGTTCAACACCTTGTGCATGTGCTGCATATGAAGCATTGACCTGTTTCAAAGTTCTTTTATGGTCTCCAACCATGAAGTACTCCCAGTGTTCAGAGAGTTACCTGTGATTATTGTTATCAATACAGAAACATAAATGCAAATATAAAAGGCAGAGCTGCCCAGTTACATATATTAAAATTGTCAGTTCTAAGGATTATTCCCATTTTAACTTACAAAAAGTTAAGAACGTATCACAAGGTTTTGAAGTACATCCCTTGCCCTGAATTAGTCCTAGCTGCACAGCTAGCAGTAATTTGTTTTCAGAGAACTGTTTTAAACAATTTTTAGAAAGTCCTCTTCTGAAACAATTTTACAGTGGGAAAAGGTTCATGTATTCAATAAACTCAACATATCTGCATCAATTGCACTGGAGTTTTTTTCCAGAAAATAATTAAAATGTTTTGGTTTTATGTCGATAGAGAAATAATATTGGTTTATTATATGACACTTTTACTGTGAATTCTTGTCTGATTTCAGCTACAGGTTAACAGAAAGGGGTAAGCTGAACTTGTAGAAAATGTTGGAGCTTTACTGAAACAGTATTTGTTTGAATACATACTGGAATATTTATGGGGGGAGGAATTTTCTTTTTGTTTTATTTTATAATATCCCAGTTTGAGGAGACAACTAGATCGAATTGTTTATAAGAAATTCTGCTTTACCTGGTGTACTACTCAAGGAGTAAACAAAAGCTCTAAGGGAACAGTGACTGTGGAGCCAGTTCTTTGCCTCCTGTCTTTGTAATTTGTACCTAGCCATGTGTAACCCTGCACAGTATGGGCAACGTGTGATGTCAGCAGAAGCAGCTGCCTGATTAAGTCTTATCCAGTGCAGAAACTGGGCCCTGGGCTATGATTTGTTGTCTTCAAAGTGTTCCTAGTTTGGATATAACTCCAACTTGGACTTAAGAGGGTAAAGCTGTGTTTCAAACCTATAGTGTCATCAAAGAGAAGTTTCTTTCTCTTGAACTGATATAAAACCTTTCCAGTGTCATCTGAGATAGAAAAAATGGCTGGAGTGCCGTGGTTAAAGAAAACAAAAACCACAGAAACATAATTTGACTTATGAACTGGCATTTTGGATGCTGTTGCTTTAAATACATGATGAATTTCTGGCTTGGCTCAGTAACAATACTTATTTTGTGAGAATGAAGACACAAGATAATGACACTTAAAAGTGGGAATTGAATAACTTTCTACTTACTGTTTTAGCTTAACTTCCAATTAGACCCACTGAGCAGAGCAGTACTGTTGCCTCTCTGCCTTCCCAGGTGTCCTTCAGGGACCTCCTGGGACAGAAAACAGGGTTAAACCAGGCTCTGATCATTCTTTCCTCTCCTTCAATTTTCTGCTTTGGAAGAGGTCAGTGAAGAGGCAATATAAGAAGGCACAGAGCCTCCTGGTAGTGTGCTGCTTTACAGCAGCTCAGGGAGACAGCAGTCAGCTGGAGGTGACTTCCAGCTACCTAGGGGGTTGTACTTTCAGGGAATGAGATTCTATTACAAGTGAAAAATGCTGACTGGGTCAGTGCTCAGACCCTGGTCTACAGCCACGAAAGGTGCAGACACACACGTATGTTCCTGCTGAAGACTCTCTGGTGCCGTTAACGGGGCAAGTAAGGCAGATCAAGATGATGTGGTGATGAGTTAAGACATCAGTTTACACTTGTAAAGGGCATGTGGAACCAGGCATTGCAATTCATTGTTATGGTGTCATCAAAAAGTCCTTTGGCCCGGTGACTACGGATGGCCTGCACCCTGGGTGGGTACAGTAGGGTAACAGCGTGTTAGTACTACAGGATGAAAGGAATATCAGAATCACTGCTGCCATGATGCAGCAAGACAAGTGCCTGAGTCCCATGGATCTACTTGAATCCTTGCTGAGGTCAGGTCATGCCAGCCAGAACGAGAGGGGGGAGTCTAGAGAAAAAGTCCTGATTAGAGCACAACTGAGAAGTAAATTTTATATATTTTGGGATTTTTACTGGTAATCCTTGCTCACATACAAAGTAAAGTAGAGGAGACAAATGAAATAAAAAAAGGACAGACATCACAGATTCTTGTTGCTCTCATGAGATTTGCAGCAAAATTTTCATTGTTTTCAGTGGAGAATTTTGTTTGTATATGGCTTGCACTATCCATCAAAGAAATTATGAAGTCAAAGACACTTCTCTCAGGCAGTTTGAGCAATGTCCATTATGTAAAAACTGGTCTTCAGCCTCGCAACATTTTCCCAGTAAAGTTTGGAGGTTTTACATTTGTTGTTTTTAGAAACACACTTTTTCAAAGAACCCTAAGAATTCATCTGCCATTTGTGTATTCATTCAACCTTCTGTCTGTGAAAGTCTATTTGCCTTGAGAAAAGATGTGTAATGATTTTATATGGAATATGAAATTTTTCTCATAAATGTGATATGACTGAATAATTAATGAATGTCAGAAGACAAGCAGGAAAGCCTAAAATCTAACAACCTCTATCTTCTCACTTTCCATCATCTCAGACTTTCAAATAGGTCTAGGTTTTATAACTTGGTAGATATTAAAAGTCCAATTCTTTTTATATTGAAACCCTATTTCTCCCTTTATGTCTCTGCCCATATAATGCAGCATCCAAATGAGGTAAATATAATGTCATTTGTTCCAATTTAACATTTGTTAAAAATGTAAGAATGTCATACAGAATTATGTGTATTACTCCATAATCTAGAATATATAAATTAAAGTTAGGCTAATAATAATAGTAATAATAGCCTTCATTATATATGTATTTTTGCTGTCATGCCTGGAGGAAGTGAATTGTAGGCACTATCAAGAATACAAAAATTTTCCTAGACAATTAAATGTAAAGGGGAATTTTAAGATTCATCAAAAAATTGGGTTTGTTTGACAGGAACAGGATGTTTTCCTTTGATTAAATGATATTAAGGTATATTTTTAGTTAGGTTGACAAAATTATTCATATAAATGTGTTAAAATCCAGAATAAAAATATACTAACTGGCTGAAAACCAATCAACAGAATTTTGTAGAATATATGGCTGACATATGGTCTGAATAATTTTGCAATTTTCCATGACTTCTTGAATATAAAAATTTCAAAATTGTATTAAGATATTACATAGCACTTTCAAAGTGTTTACTTTCATAAAGAGGAGTCAGATGCCTGATAAGATTTTAAAGTGCATAATAGGGCTACTACACCTACTGGCAACTGCATTGAGGCTTGTGAAAATTAGCATAATGGGGTATTTTTTGTGCCTATATACTTGACAGATACATATCTTTTTCCTTTTTCCTAGAGTTAAGTTTTGTGCTTTACATATATCAGCTTCTTCTCTGCTCCTACATATTTTACTTCCATTCTCTTTCTTGCAACATCTCTTTATTTTGTTTGTTTTCCCTTTTCCTTCCCTGTTCTTTTTTATCTCCTCTCTGCTACGTGGAAAGAAAATATTCCTTGAGGAGACAACATACAATAAATGCTTCACTTAGGCAAAGGTCAGCAAAACTGCCAATAATATCCCTGGTAAAAAATAAACTAACACTATTCAGGTAGATTTCCAATTGACCCCATAACTTTTTCTTATGATCCTATATTATTAGTCAGCAATAGTGAATTGTTAACTCATTTCTTGTAGAAGAACAGGGCAGCGGAAGATGCAAAGCCATTGGAAGAGTACATAAAGAGCTTGAAGAATTAACTTCTGAATCCAGTCAACCAATAAAGTAGAGAAAAAATATGAAACCAATCTTCTAGTCTGATTTCAGCAGGGTGGTGTAATTAATACTATTCTGTTTACTAAGTGTAATTATTTTTCTCCTGAAAAACTTGGACAACTTCCAAATACATACTTTAATTGTTATTCTCCTTGGAAAATGCAGTCCAAATCTTCCTTTTTGTTTAAATTCAAAGCCAAATAAATGTCTTTATATCCTTTTAAGACAGAATATTCATTGCAATTTTAAAAATAAAGGTAACTAAATACATAGTTGTTATATTTGTTAGCAACAGTGGATTATCAAATATATTTACATACTTAGAAAATCATTGGTTTAACAGATAGATTCCTTTCTTGGTGTTCTTTCAGGAGTCAAGGAGAAACAAACATTCAGGACCTATTTTGTTATCCTCCTTTTGAAACATAAACCAGCACTGGAAGTGGAAAGAATGTTGTAGTTCTTGCAGTGAAAGCCACTATTCAGATAAATTGAGAATAATTTGGTTTATTTTTAAAATGCTGTCTAAAGTTTGGTATGGACATATTTATTCCAAATAAAGTGAAAATAAAACCAAGATTCAAAAATTTAAAATGACGCATGCAAACTATGTTTAGAATAGTCCTAATGTAATTCTCAGTTGCTGGATTGATTTGATCTCCTTATTGTGGGGAGAAATTGGACTCTGAGATATTATCAACAGCTTCTAACTCCAATTTGATTATTGCTATAATCCTGACAGTGATTGATTCTGAGTAATTATTTCAGCAGCAGAATTAGATTAAAAAACAATATTCCAGATTATTGAAGACTCCAGTCCATCCTTGTAATTAGTTCCATCTTAGAATGTATGATGCTATCATATTTGAATAATTTAGAGAGGGTTATTCACAAGCAGCCTATGGGGCTACACTTTTATAAGAAAACAGATAAACAAGAAAACATAATATTTCAGGAAACATTGCGATGTAAATTAGCAGCCTCATTGCAGTAAAGTTTACTTTGCCAATGTTTTCAGTTTGTCATGTAGCTCCTAAAATATTACTGGGTACTAAGCAAAAGCCCGGTGCTACAATAATCAGTGATCATGCAGTCATAATGGTGATTTATGATTACTCATGGTGTCATTATCATCATAATTATAGGCTATGAATTAATTTTTCAGAATTGGCATCTGAATAATTTTCAACTGTAGGCCTTTCCTTTGTGAGAAGAATTACTTGCAGATAATGACCATAAAGAATGGACTCGTGAGAATGAAACCAACCAAAAAAACATTTGAAGTTCTTGAGCAATATTCACTTACTATTTTCATTAATTTTGTTTACAGTAATGATGGTTTGGACTAAATGAAGCTTCATTATGCTAAATACTATAAAAAATATGTAGAATGAATGGTAGCTGTCCAAAACACAAGATTAACAGGATTTTATCAGAAAATAAAGAAAAATATGTCTTACATATTGTTATTAATGGAAATTAATGTCAGAATTTTTTGTCTTCCTTCTTTTTGTCCTTTCTCTCACTTGATTAACTGAAGGAGTGGACTCAAAATATTCCAGATTCCAGATTCATTTCAAAGATCTTGATTCCCATGACTTCCCTGGAGCCGAAGGTGGACCAATCCACCTAGGAGAAATCTCTTTTCATCAGGTACCTTGGGATTTGAGAAAAAATATTTTTTTCTCCAGACTCATTCTATTGGGCTGATCTGTCAGAGTTTTGACTAAGACACAAGTTGGAAAGTTATATCAGGGCTGTTTCCAGGTAGATCCAGACAGGTATTGAGTTAGAAAGAAAGGAAGATGTTAAATTCTATGGTGAAAGAGGCAGAGTCAATAAGTCACTGCATCATATATGGAAAACGTTTATGATTCCAAATATCCCAGGCTTTGATCCTGGGCAGACTTCAGTCTCTCATCTTTTTGTCCTCATATAAAGCTCAAGTCATGTTCTAAAGGAGACTGATGTAGTGGAAGGTGGAATGGTTATTGAGAAAAGTGTTGATCAACTTTGAGAAGTTGAACAAGGATAAATGAAATAAGAAAAAGACAGAGAACTAAAAAAAAAAAAAAATGGGAAACTGAATAAAACTTTTGATGTTTAAATTTCTTTTTGCCACTGTTTTCATTTCTTAAAGTGCCAAAACCTTATAATACATGTTATTTTAAAGTATTAAATGTACATGCAGTAAATTAATCTTGACTATGTGATGCTATCAGAAATTAATTGCAAATACAGGGGCCTTGATGGTAACAGAAATGAATATGATTAAGAACAACTATGAATTTTAGTCTGTTACAAATTGACATAACTCTGATGCCTAAGCACGACACAAAGTTTAAAAGTACAAAAAGATATGTCCTCTCTGAACAGTATAAGATTAATGAGCATTCCAAGTGGATAGATACAGTCTAAGGACAGTGCCTTATTTTGCACCACGTTCACAGTGTTTTCTATCACTGGGAAATAAACAATATAATGTCAACACACAATAGATGATGAAAACCTCTATCTCTTACAAAGCATGCATGGAAATTAGCACTTCTCTTGTATCTCTGACTTTCCCAAAGGGATTATGTATACTTTGGCCTTTAGTAAAGACGATGATCTATTCCTGTTTCTTGAAAATTCTTTGGAATAAAAATGCACTGATGTTTTTAGGATAGGCTCATGGAAGCAGTAGATAGGGTTACTGGAAGAATGTTTTCATGAAACTCCAGATTTAAATCTCTAGAACATGAGTAGATGTGCATTTGAACCTTCACTTCTATTTTTTTTTATGCACCAAAATCTTCCCTCCCTTTTTTTTTCTAAATATAGTAATATATTTTGTTTTTCTACAGTACTTCAAAACAGGTAGAAATGCACTGAATAGTATTCTAAATGAAAAAAAGATTGCTATGGGTTGTAGGCTGAACAACTATAACTTCTCTTATCTTGTTTAACAAAATTGAAGGACAAAATCCGGAAGCAGACAGGTAGTATTATTTTTAATCATCACTGTACTCACGACCTCTGAGGTTTATAAAGTTGTAATACTTCCTTCACTGCCACATTACTTTTGTTTTTTTAATCAACAGTACTAACCGTATTGGTAATTGTGATTAAAACAATATCAAGAACAATTTTTATATAAATAATACTGCTTAGAAACAAGAGCAGAAGGAAGCAGTTTGTCTGCATATTTTTAGTAGAGAAATACTTTCCACATTCTAGGCTGCTTAAAAAAATCCTGTTCTTCTAGTGTATCACACTCTATACAGTACTTGTTATTTAACAGTATAGCCATCTACACAACTCTTATTTCCTATATTTACTCTTTTCTTGCATTATTTCTAACAAGAAGGGTAAGCCTTATGAGGGGCTGCTGAGGTCTCTTGGTTTGTTCAGCCTGAAGCAGAGGAGACTGAGGGGAGACCTCATTGCAACCTTCAACATTCTCACGAGGGAAAGTGAAGGGGCAAATACTGATCTCTTCACTCTTGAGACCAGTGACAGGACTCAAAGAAACAGCATGAAGCTAAGTCAGGGGAGGTTTAGGCTAGATATCAGGAAAAGGTTTTTCACCCAGAGGGTGGTTGGGCACTGAAACAGGCTCCCCAAGGATGTGTTCACAGCACCAAGTCTGTCTGAGTTCAAGAAGCATTTGGACAATGCTCTCAGGTACATGGTGTGATTCTTGGGATGTCCTGTCCAGGGCTAACCATTGTACTAGATGATCCCTGTGGGTCCTTTCCAAGGACAGGATATTCTATGCTTTATGATAGAAAGTTTCTTTATATCATTAGGCCAGAAAAATACATTCTCTAACTGATAACAACCCTTCTACTGTCCCAAAACAATTTGAACTGTTTAGCCTCCCGCTCCTTTTCAAGTTTGCTGTTCCAGATAAAAATGCTAGCCTGTTCAGAATGTTTATTTTTTAGTGAACATCAAACTAAACACCTGTGACTAGTGCCAAATTGTCTATTCTTTCATGTTGTTGAGTGTATAGAAACAACACTGAGAAAATTTTTTCAATATTAAACCAGTATATCTTGATTTCTCCAAAGAATAAAAAGTATGATTTTCTTATATGTATTACTTTCCCCCATCACTTACTTATAACAACATATACACTGACTATCAGTGTGACTAATAATACTGCCTGTATAGTAAGTAAATCTCTGTCCCCCTATAAAATAGTTTTCTTATCTCTCTTAGCTCCCCTTCATTATAACTAAACCAAATTAATTTTCTTACAAATGATTTATTTTCCACCATTATTAAGGGAATGCCATTCAAATAAAAATAAACAAAGAAAGGAAAAACAAAGAAACTATAAAATATAAGTATTTAAATATGGTTAACATTTGTTTCTGTAATGTCATTTCAGCAAATGTAGAAAAAACTTTCTCCATTTTCATAGAAGAGGGACGTGAACAAAAAAGAACCCTCCACATGCATCACAATTCTCTTCTTGCTGCAGCCATTTCTTGTATGCTTAGGTGATACATCCATCCTCATTAGCTATTGTTCTTTTTTATGGGAGGACTATCTTGAACAATCAACTACACTAGACTTTACACAGAATAAAAAATAACCTACCTTTGTTCCTTTAGACCTTTATAGATGGTCTCCTGTCCCTTTTTACAATTAATATTGTCTTTTCTAAAATCACTAGAGACTTTATATTTAATTTCCTGTGTGTTCACATATGCCAGAATACATTAAATTACTTTCTTTTGGCATAAAATAGTTCAGTTACAATACATATACAGAGAGTAAAATATGTTCTTGTCTCCTTAATCTACATGCCCAACCAAACATTTTTCACACATATTCTATATAAAAAGATTAGTATGATATTATAATATCACCATGAGAAAGTAGACAGCTTTCTCGAGTGGATACCAATTATTTGTAAATAAAAGTTTCTAAAATTATTTTCTGTATTAATATATACGTTTGAAATTTAAGGAACAAAGATCAGGAAGGTGAAAACTTCATTGAACACTTGATAGTCACTTATAATGAATCATAAAGGTGAAACTAAACTATAGGACCTATATCTACTGAAAAAAGAAAAACCAACAACAAACCAGTTGTCAGGAAATCACTCAAGTACATGAGTAGATATTAAGCCCTTAGCATTACACATTCTCAGGTATTTTGCTTTAATTAAAAATTAATTTTAATGTATTTAAGGTAATTTATTTACAGTCTCATCACCATTATTACAATTCATCATACTTTCATGCCTGGATATTTGACATGGCTAAACTGAACAGCCAGTAAACAAGCGAACAAATCAACATCTGAATAAGATAAATTTCAAGAAAATATGTACAACTCTTCATCATGTACATTTGGAAATATTTTTTATTTCCAAAGCCAGAGCTGCTTGAAATACCTTTCAGTTGTTTTTCTGCCAACTATAATTTTTCTAAAACTTAGCCTAATTCTTCTACACCTGTTTTCTTCTTTGTATGAGAGCTCTTATTACTTGTGATATTTTGTGGAAGTGTCTTTCTTCTGCTTTTTGTATTTTGAGCATTGGAGTAGAAAATGGCTTTCAGTTTTGATCTCTACTCTGTCTCATCAATTGTAGAGCCAGCCTTCCATAGGTTTCTAGTACATTTTGTGTCATTCCTGGTTTCTAATTCCAATCTGTGGTAACAGAGTGTTTTACTAGAGCAAATCATCTGCATATAAAGCTAAGATTGCTATAGAAAATTTACCTGAAGATTTCTCTTCACTCTTACAATCCAGGCTTTTACTGAAGATAAAAATGTATAGGAAAAAGGTTGTGTTTCTGTCTACATATAGTTGCATATCTCATATCAAATTAATCTTTTGGCATACATATGAATTTTAAACATGGCAAGGCTTTACCTACAGTCTTTTCTTCAACCTGCTTTAATATCTAATTAGAATTCACATCAGGAAAGATGTATGATTTGTCCTTTTGGAGGATGCTCATTTAGCACAAGTACAAGACTATCACAAGTCACTGTGTATACCCATTTTTATTCAGCAAAGTGTTTTTGCATAGTGCTACTAGTATACTTCTCCTGAAGAATACAGTGCAGAGATACCTCTGGTGAACCATTTTTAAGTTAATTAGCATGGCACTGAGAGCTGTCTAGGCATGGTAGCAGGGAACACCAGAGAGGCTAAATTACTCTTCTTCTGAGGCAGTTTTTCAGTAGATTAGATTTCACTTCAACTGAACTTTGTGCTATTGCAGCTACTTTGCTCCTGCACGTCTGAGTAAACCTGTGAAAACCTAGTTCAGATTTCTGTATTTTGCAATGTAGAGATGCTGAAAATGCCACTGACTAGCCCTTATTAATAGGAAAAATTGTTTGTAGTCCCAAACAAGTTTTATTCTGAAAATTTGGATTAAAAAATTAAACAAAAGGAAATGTCAGTACCAAGCTAGTATTAAAAATCTTATAATTTGCATCTATCCTGGTGAAAACTCTGATGTTGTTTCACTTCAAACTTCTGTGGACCAAATGATATCTGGTAATCTGAAAGGAACAGATTCTATTAGTAAATGAGAAATTAAGAATTGCCCCTGTAGAGGTAAATTCTCTTATGATCTAAAGCTCCCACAAGACAGTGTTCTGTTCTATTTTGTCTTCATCCAAACTATGCCACAGATGTGAAGGAGGAAAGAAGTGTGGGAAAGAATATGTCAACCAATATGTGTATGTAAGATTTTGTGCCATTCTGTGTTTCTTATTCTGCTAACACAGTAGAATCTAACTATTTGGTTACTTGATTGCTAGTTTGTAATAATAAAAGTCATGTTAACCCAACTACTTAATTTATTTCAACACCAGAACCACTTTTTGCTCAACAGAAGTCAGCATCTCTCCTTTTCTCCCTAGCAGCTCTTCCCAAACCTTTTCTTGAAGAATGCATGGAAGACAGTGAAAAACTCAGCCTGGTTTGCCAGTAATAATGATTTGTTGCATATCAACAAGGACTTCCACCCTGAGGAAGGTGCAGTCTCTTGTTTCTAACCATACTAAATACTTAGGTTTTCATAGGAAATTAAATAACATAAACTAAATCTATTTTATGTGATCTGTTACAACAAATGTGGCTAGGGCTAAGGAATGTGAACATTCCTAATGTATTGCTGCTCTTCTGTATGTAATGATGCTGTCCATGTTTCAAACTTTAATGTTTTCTCTTGGGCTTAATAAGCTAATAAAAATATCCACTAAATAAATTTGTTTTCTAACTCTTTTTAGTGATCTTGGACTTAAATGTATACACTGATCTTAGAGTGTTAGCATTGTGCAAGTTTCAAATCTTTTAATAATCATTAACTCTGTTATCTAGATATTTTCTAATTTCTTCTCTTTTGTCCTGGTAAATCTAATTTCTGATGTAGGTAAACGTTCATTGATTTCATTTGTACAGGCTGTGCTTAAGTAATTGTTTAACATCCTTTCTGTTTTCTTATCCCGTGTCTGTCTAATTCCACGCTAATCAGTCCTCTGAAGGTGACTTTTTCACCGTTACCAGTTCACAAAAGTGGACTGGATATTCTTAGTTATTTATGTGAGAAAGCCTTCCCAGAACCATTCTTTATTATGTGTCTTTTATGGAAGATCTCTTTATTCTTATACGTAACTTTTTATTCCCATGCAATTGCCTGAAATTACCCGACTGAAAAATTCAGATTTAACAACGTGTTTTTCAATTCAAGAGAAGTTTTAATTCAAATTATAGTCAGAAATATTTCAGAAACTATCCTGGGACTAGAGTATGAAGAAAACCTTACGGTCTCCTACATGATTCCTGGATTCTGTGTTAAAATTTGACAGCACCTTATATATTATTTCATTGCTCTGAAGAAATAAATATGAAAATATATAATAAAGTAGCCTTGCATTTATTTTATAGCAACAAATCAGTTTGACTCTGTGATTACATTTTCATTTTTTCGCATTTCAGAGATTTTTGTACTAGAACTAGATAATCTTAGCCTCAACATTGTGAAGGCCAGAGCTGACTCCAGGCTCTAACAGACAACTCCTGTTGTGCAAAAACTAGGGTATTTGAGAACAAGGAGAAGTGGCAGGGAATGTATCTTTATGATATAATGACATTACCAGTGAGATTAGTGTGAAACAATGCAGTTAAAATGGAACAATTAACACCACTGTTAATTAAATATCACCTCCAGGTTACAGTGTTAGCTCTTTATGGAAGGTAATGGAACATTTCATATATTCTCAATCTGGTTTTGCTATTCTACTTGGTAAGTTTTTACACACTATTCTTGTTAAAAAGACACCTTTCCTTCCTAAATAAATAATTTTAAACAGAAATAAACCCAAAGAAGATGATCTAGAATTAGTTTTTGTTTATGATGTCATAATTGTAGATTAGATTTGGTATGAACTTTATGGTGCTCACAAGATGAAAAGTCTACTTTTCTTTTACAATTTTCTTTTAGTTTTTACCATATAACAGAAGTTATTTTAATATTTCCTTTATAACTAGTTTTGACTGGTTTTATTAGTGGATGTTTGCGTTTGTCACAGAAATTGCCATTGTAATGAACTCTAACATGACTTTGTTATATTCTCACTAGAAACTCTAATAAATTACTGAGGTTTTTGATAGACATGTCTTTGTGAAATGAGATGAAATGGTAGGGAGCACAGTTTGTGTTGTCCTTCCACAGATCTCTGTGTTTTACGTCTCACTAAACTCAGTATCCAGAAAACCACTTTCAGAAATATCAGTTTTCCATTCTGTCCTATTACATACATCTGCCTGACACAATAACTCACATGTTTCTTAAAGATTCTTTTGATGTGTGTGCTTTTTAGTAGGTGGCAAGATTTCAGATCATAATGTGCAAACAGAATTAGGATCACAGGCATGGTACTGTCTCAAGTCATACTCTGGTATTACTGAAGTAACTATCTGTTTTTGGTGAAGCCATTCATCCTGAGAATAACTCTACAAAGTGCTATAATATACTTCTATGTGAACTATAGTATCACAGAATCACAGAACATGTTGAGTTGGAAGGGACCCACAAAGACCATCGAGTCCAACACTTAGCCCTGCACAGGATCATCTCCAAGAGTCACACCATGTGCCCAAGAATGTTGTCAAAAGGCTCCTTAACTCTGGCAGAGTGACTACTTCCCTGGGGAGTCTGTTCCAGTGCCCAAAGATCTGGGGGGAAGTACCTTTTTCTAATATCAGACCTAAACCTCCCCTGACACTACTTCAGGTCATTTCCTCGGGTTCTGTCACTGTTGCCCACAAAGAGATCAGTGTCTCCCCTCCTCTTCCCCTCACTAGGAAGTTGTAGACTGCCATGAGGTCTCCCGTCAGTCTTCTCTTCTCCAGGCTCAATAAACTAAGTATTTCAGCGGCTCCTTGTGCAGATGCCTCTCAAGGTCCCTCATTGCCCTCCTTTGGACACTCCCTAACGGTCTAAAGTCTTTCTTGTATCGTGGTGCCCAAAACTGCACACATTATTGATAGTGAGGCCGCCCCAGTGCAGAGCAGAGTGGGACAACCTCCCCACTTGTCTGGCTAGCGATGCTTTGCCTGATGCCCCACCGGATACGATTGGCCCTCCTGGCTGCCAGGGCACTGCTGACTCATATTCAACTTGACGTCAATTAGGACCCACAGGTCACTTTCATTGGCACTGCTTTCCAGCATCTCATTCCCCAGTCTGTCTGTACATCTGGGATTGCCCCATTCCAGGTGCCTTGTTGAATTTCATATGGTCGATGATTTCTCAGCCCTCTAATTTTTCAAGGTCTCTCTGCAGGACCTCCTTGCCTTTGAGGAAATCAACAGCTCCTCCCAGTTTTGTATCATCTGCAAACTTGCTTAGTATCCCCTCCAGTCCTGCATCCAAGTCATTTATGAAGATGTTGAAGAGCACAGGGTCCAAGACGGAGCTCCGTGAAACCCCAGTAGTGACAGGTCACCAGTCTGATGTCACTATTACGCTCTGTGCTTGACCTGTGAGCCAATTGCTCACCCAACATATGGTGTATTTATCCATCTGTGTGCTGAACACTTTGTCCTGAAGGATCCTGTAAGAGACAGTATTGAAAGCTTTACTGAAATCCAGAAAGTTACATTAACTGGCTTCCCTTGAACAACTAGGTGGGTTACCTAGTCATAAAAGGACATCAGGTTTGATAAGCAGGACTTCCCTCTCATGAAGCCATGCTGGCTGTGACTGATGACTGTGTTGTCTTTCAGGTGTTTTTCAATACCTCTCAGAATAATCTTCTCCATAACTTTGCCAGTCACTGAAGAGAGGCTAACAGGCCTGTAGTTTCCAGGGCCCTCATTCTTGTCCTTCTTGAGAATCTGGACAACCTTCACCAGCTTCCACTCATCTGGGACCTCTCGGATTCCAAAGACCACTCAAAAATCATTGAGAGAGGTTCTGTGATGACATCAGCCAGATCTTGGAGGATTCTGGAATGAATCCCATCAGGCCCCTTATATTTGTAGGAATCCATCTTTAGCAGCAGATCCCGTGCAATTTCAGGGTCGACTTGGAGTTGATCATCCTCACAGTCATGGTTCTCCAGCTCAGAGAACTGAGACACCCTTGGTTCATCATCCATGTTGAAGAGAGAGGCAAAGAAAGTATTAAACACCTCTGTCTTGTCTCTGTCCTTGTTTATGAGGTGACCATCCTCATCCTCTAACGGGCCAATGATATTTCTATACTGCCTATTACCACTAATATTTTTTAAAAACTCTTTTTATTGTCCCCCATGTTTCTGGCCAGCTTCAACACCAGTTGAGCTTTGATCACACAAATTTTCTGCCAGTAGTGGCAAGCAGCATCTCTAGTCATCCCATGACACTTGTCCTTGTTTCCACTGGGCATAAACTTCTTTTTCTGCCTTATTTCCAAAAGAAGATTTCTGTTTGTCCAAGCCAGCCTTCTGCCTCTCCTGCTTGACTTCCAACATTTGGGAACTGCTGCTCCTGTGCCCTTAGGAGGTGATGTTTAAAAAGTGTCAGCACTGATGGACCCCAGCACTTGCTAAACATTTTCAGCATATTTGTTAAAAAAGCTGTTTTTGTGGTGCTGGAGTCCATCAGTGCTGATACTTCCTGTTTTAGGTGCCCTTGGATTTTTTTTGGTCAATGTAGGGGAAAAAGGTCTAAGTAGTTATTACAGGTGCGCTGCTACCAGTACTTTACTGTTAGTTTGAACTACATGAGCTAAGCCTGCTAGGAACTCTTGATGTTTTGGGGAATTATTGTAGTTTTTCATCTCTCCTGCCATGAGGGCCAGTGATAAAAGCCAAATAAGAGATGGCATAAAAGCTGTCCATGGAACAGTCAAAATCATAAAGCAAGAACATTTTAGAAACTGTTAGGTACTACAGTTTTACCTTCAGGATGCTCAAAAGAAATGAAAAATGTTCTGTTTTGCTTTGTTCCCTGGTAGTGAAATGTTTGATATGTGCTATTGTGTTTTGGGTGGATAGTGAAGCAATTTCTTGAGCAGGAATTACCTCCAGTTTGTTGTTGGTATTGCAATTAAGCCCAAGATGAATTGAATTGTCAGTAAAATTGGCTGGGTTTTTTGTGTTTATTCTTTATTTTTGTTTGTTTGTTTTTTGTTTGTTTTTTTTTTTTGAGTGGGGGGGTGGTTTTTTGTTTTTTGTTTATTTCGGTTTTTGTTTGTTTAGGGGGGCTGTTTTGTTTGTTTGTTTGGGTTTTTGTGGATTTTTTGTGTGTTTTGTGGGTTTTTGACTGTTAAAAGTTTTTACTTTAAACAATATTCTCTGGTTACTGTTGGGTACTTATAGCTAAGATATGTAAACAGAATGGACCAAGGTCATCCCTGGCATAATTCACTGGAATTCAGCACTGTCACACCAGGAGTGAATTTGGCTCAATGTTTTGGCATTAGCAGTAAAGGTCATTCCTGCAGTTTGCCCTTGCTATAGAAAGTGTGATCAAAAAGTTTTCCATTTTATTTCCCTTTTGATGGTCACATTAAATCTTATTACACTGTTGGTACTTACCTCACTGAGTGTCTGTGGGTTTTCTTTATAGGCAAAGCTTTCATCCCTGGACATCCATAAATAACTCTATTCACCACACTTTCTCCCACAGCATTTGAGTTATGCTTCTGAGCCGAGACAAGTGTTAGCTTGTATGTTCTGCAGATGGATTTCTACTTCATTTTAGTCCATTTCAGAGAGGTTTTCTACTCCTGGATCTTCCATTCCAATCAGATCCATCTGCATGTTCTCTCCTCCATGCCTTTGAGAGGGCACTTGTCCAACTTTTCTGATTAAAGTGGATACACTACTCTAGATACAGAGCCCTTGAAAGCAGAAGCTGCTGTTGCAAATTCACTTCTTAAATTTGTTTCTGAAAAAGATGCCAAAATAAAAAGAGAAAAAGTGCTAACTGCATATTTTTTCAATAAAAGGGTTAGTATTTATGTACTCGGGGAAGTTATGACTCAGTTGTATATTATTCAGAATTTCATTTGTGTAAGTTACTTTCTGATTAGTTATTGATTATAATCAGAACCCTTGGAGCTAAATGTGCAATATAGCTAATAACCAGATCTTCTGCAGATGAAGAGCATTCTTAAATATAATTTTGATGCACTTTACACTTTCTATTTATTGAACATTGTCACAAATGGCAAATTGCAGCAGGCCATTGAAACTATAGCAGCGGCAGAAGGTTTGCAGTATTTCTGTAAGCAGGGGAATGAATCTTAAAAAAAGTCTTTTTTATCTATCTCTAAAGTTAAAGCAATGAAAAGCATTTTAAAATATCCCCTTCTATCTAATTTATTTGGATGTAGGCTGGTTAAATCTCAGGCACTGACTCTAAGACCCTTATAATAGGAAGGTGCCCCGTCAGCTCCAACTGGCTGGTAGGGCTTATAGGATCAGACAAGGGAAGAAAGTTCATCAATCTGCACTGACTGCTGTGTCACCTAGGAGGGTCCCTGGTCAAGGCATATTTCCCAGCTTCACGACTATGTTATTCCCACCCTATCAGGCCACCTGGGCTTCAGATAACAGCCTATCAGAAGACTGAAAGCATCAGGTATTTATCCAAGATGTGTGCTCGTTTCAGTCCTGGGAGGTGACTTCAGAACTCTGCTCTGGACACAACAAAAAGTTTCTATGCAATAGCAAAGGTACAAAAAAAGAAGGGTTACTACAAGGCACAAAGGATCAATACCAAGCCCAGCAGCCAATGGGTGATGTGGAACTGGCTGCAGAGTGAAACATACTCCTTTGATCCAGGCAGTATATCTGGCTGCTTTTTCGGTGTCTTTTTCATGCTTAGTGCATATTTGCTGGCAGCAGACATGGAGGTCAAAAATATGCACTGAGTCTGTTAAAGGGCTCCCCTGAAATTAATGGGAGTCTTTCAATGGGTTTTGGCTTAACATATTCTGTATCAATGAGTTAGAGAACTGTTTTCTTCCATGAGTTTTGGTCAGTAAATTATAGTAGGCTATAAAAAAATATATAAATATTTATAATCTCTCTCATGAGATAACATTGCATTAATATTCACTATATATAGAAATCCCACTGACAAGATTAGATAAAACTTTGGAAGTAGTAAATTTATTTCAGTTCAACCAGAAGTTATTAAAGTTGGGGTGGGTTTTTTTGTTTGTTTTGGGTTTGGTTTTTTTTGTGGGTTTTGTTTTTTGTTTGTTTCTGTTTGGGGTTTTTTACTAGTATATAATCTTTTTGCTGTTTTTAATTTGCATTTTGAATCAATCAAATCATGGAAAGTGAAACAGCAAAAATTGCAACATAGTACATAATACAGATAGTGAGTTTGAAAATGGACAAGAATTTGTTTCAGGGAGAAACCGAGTCTTTATGAAAATTACATACTTTTTATGAACTTTGTCAACACATTTGAGTTTGTAGTGAAAAAAAAAACAATAAAGAGTGGTTAAATAAAGCTCAGATTCTGAAATAAAATGTATTGTTTGCCTTGTTAATAAAAGAGTTCTAATACCATTAAAAAAGCATATGCAACTCTAGTACAAACTCCATGAAGACTCTCACGTTAAAGATTTTCAGCTGAAGTTTTTTACCTCTCGTTACATCTCTGTTACTTGATTAAAAATTCGTGGCATGTATTCCCTGCATCTTAGTTATGAAATTGTTTGATGACAATCATAAACCCCTGACTACTAGATACAGTACCCGTGAAAGCTTTTGAAATTATCTTTTGAACACACAAGAAGAAATTTAAAAACCAGATGGAGAAATTATTTACCAAAATACTATCAGAAATATATAGGCTTCAGATATCCTGGTCAACAGAAAGGATGGCATGGGGTAAACAGGGTAAAACAATATAAAAAATATCTGATAAATTATATTCATATGTCATGGTGCCAATCTGTGGAAGAATTGGAGTCTCTCTAGACTGTGGATCTGGCTTTATACTCATCCTCCTCTGCAGAATTCATAAGATGCTAACAAGTCACCCCAGATGACAAGTCCTAGACTAGATGATCATTCCATATTCTCATTCTGGAAATTCGGACTGTCCAAGTAGTTAAAATAAAGGAGAGTCTTGGGATTTTAACTGTTATTACACTATGTGGTCTCTTCTATTTTGCATAAGGAGGAGAAATCACAAATGCAAAGGAAAAAATTTCTAAATGTTTCAATTTAATTTCAATCTGTACTTTAAATAAGCCCATTTATATATCTAGAAGGGGTCTCATTAACTGATTTGAATCAGGGTTAGAGCTTTATAGTCTCTTTTTGCTTTCTGAGAGCTTGATGTCTCATTTCATTATGTCACAGTTTTTAATTCTAGCAGAGGTAAACCTAGACAATATTTCTAAATATATGATAATCAGTGGAATATATGAAGTGAAATTCATACCCTTCTTATCCATGGATTTACTGGTTGCAATTCTTACCTGTATCATCTGTGACAAAGCAAAAAGACTTCTCTATTACTCCTTGGTTGGTTCTTAGTTTCAGGATGAATGATCTGTAATCTGATCATATGCATCTTAACCAGAATGTTTTATCTTTATCTTTTATTTACCCACCTAACCTCAAAAGAAATTTCCTTATCAGGCTTATCGTTTTTGATTAAGCACAGACAAATATATCCCATTTTCTTTTTGATGGAAAACATATCATATAATGTACATGTCTTTCTTTCAAGCATGCATGCATGTTAGCAGTAGAGCAGTGTCAGACTGCTAATTGCAAATTCTCTCCAGATTATGTTTTAAAAATCCAGTAACTTTGATGAATTACAACAATGTTCAGCAGACTAGTGAAATTCAAAGCTATATTTGCATGACAAATTTGGTGTGGTTTTCTTTGTCTCTGATTGGAAATCTATTTTTTTTATCCCCTAAGTGTGGCAACTGATTGCCTAAAAGTCAGCAATCAACCATATCTAGTTTTTGTTAAGGAAAGGACTGCCATAGTTATAAAGAGTTAAAGATAATCTCTTAGGAATAGCATCAGTTTACAAAAATATAAGCAAGGTATGGTGCTCTCCAATAAAATTTTGGTGCTGTACTTGAATGTTCTGATTTATGGTTGCTTAATATTGTGGAAATTATGTACAGTGGTAAATAAAATCTCAGCGTTTCAAAACTGAGACAATATGACAAGCCTTTGAAGTGATTTTTATACACTTTCAATCCCATGTTTTGGAATTTAGATGACATTGTGACAGCATGTCACACAATTTATAAAAAAAGTAGCTAAAAGAATAAAATAAACACAGGGAGCATGAATCTTGTCTAAGATCATGGTACATGCTCTCTTTCAGTCAAGAGTGTGTGTTTGTGTATATGTGTGTGTGTGTGTGTGTGTGTGTGTGTAAAACAGGGCCAAAATCATGACAGATTATAGAAAAATTCAGATTACAAAATATAAAAGTAGAATCTGAGGCTAGAAAAAAAAAATTAAATAGAAAAGATAGATGTAAACAATAACAAGGTAAAACAAACAAGCAAATGAATTTGAAAACCAGTTTCCTTAAATCTTTTTGAAATACAGAAAAAGATCCTGGTAGCCTGCCAGGGAATCTGTAGCACTTACCTACAGATCAAGATCTAAAATGAGTTCTCAAGAGGATGGGGAGAGCACAGAAAAAGACAATTATTTGACTCGGTGCTCTGTTTAGAGGAGCTTATGAAAATCTAGACCCCATCCTCTTGAGTAGGATAGGACAGATGAACTGTCTCAGCCTGTAGTGCCATTTTTTCAAGTTTTAGAAAGAACTGATGAAATGAGTAACGATACAATAACTAGATATTTTTACTCAAAATTTTTGAAGAAATCAACATATGAAAAGTGACAAAATATGAGACATGGTTTCTAATTTATCTGCTGAATATCCACTTTGCACTAGAAAAGAAGCAAAGTTGTAAACACAGTCACACACTAAAAGGTTTAATGGGAAAATTAGAGAACTGCAGGTTACTAAGCCTGATGCTTTTAATGGGTAAATTGGTTGAAACTACAGTAGATAATAGGTTCAGTAGACACCTCAATTGTGATAAAGAATCAAATGACTTTTCTAGAGGGAAACTGTATTTATTAATCTGCCAGAGATCACTGAAGAATCAAAAACCACATGACAGGATATTTGATTTTACTCATATTCAGGAATCCAAACACGTTTCTCAGCAATGAATCTTAACCAACCATGGAGCAAAAGGAGTGCTCCAAGGGATTAAACAAAATATAGCAAAGGGGATTTTCAAAGGGAGAAAGGACGATATTAGAAGAATCCCAAAGAGAGGTGTTCTGGATCAAGCTGTTTCAACTACAATCACAAGTGATTGGAAAAAAAAAAAAAAAAAGAAAATGACAAATTCTGATAATGCAGTTACTTCAGGTGTACAGCATCAGCATTTCAAAAATTAAAACCTTGTGCGTGTCTGAGTGCCAATTTGGAAGAAAAGTTACTAAATGCAGAACAATCACCCTGAAGAAACAGTACTGAACATGCATGAACTATGGTGGACTTTATCTTCTTAGGTGCTAAATAAATCTTAGTGAGCATTTGAATTGTTCCTATAAACAGAAAAAAAAATAAAGAAAATTAATTAAAAAAATTACAGAGACCAGAACAGAAATCTCTAGACCCAAGCAAATTAGTAATGAACTGCTAACATGAATATTATGCACTGTTTCATTCTCTACCTTCTCAAAAGCAACATAATTGGATTTTATAACTTACAAGGAAGTGTAACCTGTATATTCATTGTTATTGAATGACCTTTGTACAGAGAGTGATGAAGTAGATTAGAAATCAACTTGAAAAAGAAACATGACAGGACGGGGTATTTGATATAATACTTGCCATGAAACTCTTCATTAAGTATTGAATATTTTACCAAATGCTGTTTGGATGCCAAAAATATAATTGTATTAAAGGGAAATTAGAACCAAACATATACTATTACAGGTAGTGATCAAGATGTTCTTATTTATGAAGTTTGTAAAGTGGGTGGATTTATCAAGAGAATTATCGCACTGAGGTTCTTATCCTTTGGAAGCACAATCTCTCTATAGAAAGAGTTACTATCCTCTTTTCTAGTGTCATATTGTGCTAAAGTGATACCTGTTTTGACTTACAATGGTGGTTTGTATGCCTTTTTTACTTATGAAAAGGTATAAATATTTTTACAGTCATTAAACTGGTTAACCGTTTTTATGAAAATGTCTTAGAAATTATTCTCCTTTTGAGATGCAGAAATACAGTCATACCTATATGATGGCAGAAACTTTTTGAGGGTCTATTTTTGTATGGTATACCTCACATATTTCTGATTTAGAAATAGTTCATCATATATTACCATGATGCATAGGATGCCAGATATATTCACATGAACAGCAACAGATTACAGGTGATAAGCATCAGCCTCAGGCACAGCATAATCCTGGTTCCTCAATCATCTTTGATGCAAAATAACATACAAGTCACTCAAACTGATAGCTCAGTCTATATTGAATTTTATTCCTAGAAGTGACATTGTGTAAAACAGTTTCCTGACACATGGTCAGGTGTCAGGAAATCCATTTACTCTTCTTATCCTGTAAAGAGTGAGATCAAGGCCCTTCTCATATTCTTTTTACCCAGGTACTACCAAAATTATAATTAAAACATGTTAAAATGTCTCTCGGTGTCAGTGAATAACAGTGTTCATAAACAATTTTACTCCCCGGGCTATTTCAGTTAGGTTGTGTAAAAAGCTTAGCAAACATGGGCAAAATTTTTATCTAGAAGAGGTAGAGTTACTATAACTTTAACAGAATATGTTATAATCTGCTTTCTAATCTCGTCTCATCACATGACAATGCACTCAAAGGGTTAATGGAGAGTTATGTAGTATAGTCATATAAAATATGAACATCAGTTTTGTTGACAACACCAACACAAGCTTTTTTAGCTTTTTTCATACTGAAAATGTAAAATGACTATTAAAGTGTAATGGCACAGAACATCTTGTTTAAAAAAAGAAAAAGCCTTTTACAATATTCTTGTTTATAGATGATATTTATTGCCTTTGTAGTCTATGGTGTGCTCCTAAGTCAATTGAAATGCAAATGCTAATGAAACCCCTACCATAACACATTCATTCTTTTTTTACACCAAATGAGTCTACTACAAGATGTAAATGACTTACATATATCTGCTGCTCAGGTTTTATTGTTTTAGGTTAATTTATTCATTGTAATATTCTTAATGAAACTAATGACTCTTCCAGTAGTTTGTATGTTCATATATTGCAATTTCAATAAATCATGCTGTGATAGTTCACACTGGCTGCTCTAAACATTCCCGAAGTTTCATGCTATACTTAATATATAAAAGTAATCTTCTAGTAGATTATCAGCATAGTATATTTTGCTATCTTTTGCTCTTTCTAATTTGTTCACACCAGGGTATATCTAATGTACAGTGGTGCTTGTACAGACAGGGCTGTAACATTTGTATGCATTTTATTAGCATAGTCAGTGCTAGTTTATTAACACAGATCAAAAACTACAAAGCAAAGCCAGCTCAACATACATAATTATGTTAAAACATACTTTAATGTTATGGAGATTTAGTGTAAATTTATTGTTCCAGATAAAAAAAAGATAAATAATTCTTATTTGTCAACTTCAGAAATGGCTTTTACTTTAAGTGCTCGAGTTCAATCTTTTCAGGGGTAATTAAGAAATAAAAAATCTGGCAACTAGCATCCTTTCACCTAATTCGTACAACTGTAAATTTTGACTAACAGCCGCATGTAATCTAAACTATTGGATAATGCAGCTTCACATGACCAAAATCTCCTAGAATACTTTTTTTACATAAATAGCTTGCATTTTTTTTATTACTGTTCAACTTTTTTCTTCATCAATACTGGCAGCACTCACTTCATATTCATGTTCAAACGAACATGAGCTACAATACATCAGAAGGCAAAAGGAAGAATTACTAGGAATGATGAGCCAAATAAACAACTTAATAGCAAAAAGTTTAAGTGAGCTGCCCAAGGACACAGCAGGCAACAACAAAAAGAACTTCTGGACATTGGACTCCATTTGAGCCCAGCACAGTCTATTTTAAGAGAAAATTAAAATTGTTTATATATGAGCTTACTACCTGTACTGTAGTTCTAAGACAATATTATCAAATTATCTGAATATCTACTATGTGAATTTTCATGCCTCATATATATTAACGCAAAATAATGCTCACCTCCTTAAGACAGAATGAATCTCAGGATTATTCTCCATCTTTTTCCAATATGAATGTTCTCAGGCTTCATTTACTTAAAGGATAGGTTAAAAATTGGTTCAAAAAAAAGGTTTAAAAATGCAGATAATGAATCCTTAATAACATGTAGAAAGTCACTGAATGGTCACTGAATGTTAACCTTCATTTAGGAAACAGCTGTTAGTTTTCACTGTGTATTCTTCTCTTGCTTACTCTACTTGTAAAACAGGAACTGTTCCATGGAAGTAGTAGAAGAGAGCATTACTCACGGAGCAACACATTGTATTACTGATGTGTCAAGGTACTGCAAACAGCCTTCACCTTCCATTCCATCCTATACTGGTGTGAAACTGAAGAGTAATGATGTAGGCAATCACTTGGATTCTGCAGATTATATTTTAAAATAATAAACTGCTGAAATAAAGTGTGCATTTCTGACTGTATTGACCAGAAGGTGACCTGCTATGAGTGTTAAATTTTGTTAAATTTATTTTTTGTAAGATCCTTAAAGTGGGACATACGAGCCTTATGAAATTACAAATACAAGAGCTACAATAAGTGTCCGTAGAGTTGGTTTAGCATTTAGACAAAAAACATTTTGTTATTGCTCTTGTCTCTTTTTCTGTTTTTCCCACTGCTATTCTGAGACTCCCTTACAAGTTTTAGATTAATAGCTGGATCCAAGAAGTAAGGTCATAAAAGTCTGACGCTACCTAATTTCTTGGTGCTGATTTCTAAAGCAAAATCTATGTGGATCTCTCTACAGGGGTTGGAGAAGTTAGAATAATATGCATTATCTCCATTTGCAATTAAAAATATGTTTCAAATGTCAAGCTAAACATGAATTATCTCTTGCTGTGGAGATGCATAGTTGTACCATTGCAAATTTGAAAAGACATGTTTCTAAATTATTGCCTTCTCCTAACTATTCAAACTTAGAGACCCTGCTTTCTCATTTTAATGTAGTGATATGATACTTATATTACTATGTATCAATTAATCTTAACATACTTTACAGATATGAAGGTTTAACCTTCTGGAATATCCATGAAAGATAACAAAAAGTATCTGTGCAAAAATCCAAATCCTACTGAAATCCATCAAAATGTCTCTGATATCTTCAGGGGACTTTGGATTCAACTGTCACAGCTGGGTTCAGGATATGGTTTTATATACTTTGGAATAGCCATAAATATAATTTTATCACAAGCCTCTTATAAATCATGGATTGTCTGGCAAATGTGCTTTCTTCTGAGATGCAACTTCAAAACATTTTGAAAGATGGAACTGCCCACTTTTTAGAAACAACACCTGCAATTTAATTGGAGCTGTCTCCATGCAAAATCAATTTCATGAATAGTTTAAAATAAACACTTTCAGGTTTTTAGTGTAACTGCTAGAAACACTTTGTCTATTTTTGCTCCCTCTCCTCAACAAAAGAACTATCAAAACAGCACAACATTCTCTCTAAATGCTAAAAACACACGGAAAATATTTCATCATGAGGAGTTGTCACAAAAGAATTATTTAACACACCATACCTCTGTTCAGAGTTCATCTTTCTATTTTCCGCATTAAATTATTTCTGAATATTAGTAGTAGTCTGATGTAAATTGCTGCCTACAATTGTGTTTAAGGAAAAGATTATGGGCATGTCTTTTAAACTTGACATTTCTCCCTAAAGTTTTCAATCAAAAAAAGCATGATTTGGTTCTGCATATTAGAGATTTTGCTTCCTTACTGTCATTGGCTACACCTTTGTGTCAAAGTCAGAGGCTGTATGATGCCTGTCAATGCTTGCAACTCTAAGCTTGACTTCCCAAAGAAGTTTAGGAATCCAAAGCCCACTGAAATCCTGACACAACAGTACTATCAGCAATCTCTGCTTTAATTATCAAAGTTCTATGGAGAGTAGCTCTAGTGGACCAAAACCTAGTCATGCTTTCCAAAGTGCTAGAATACATGTGAAACTAGAGTATTTCTGAGATGGAATGAGAAGTGTTTTGATGTGATTAATATTTTATTCAGAACAGATATGTATATTGTCTAAATACTTACAGCATTTTTCATCTTTATAATTACTTTGATGATGTTAATTAATCCTCACAATGAGGTGGATGATAAATTAAGGTGGATGAAGTATTCACAACAATTAATTTATCTTGGAAATATAGTTATTTTCCTGAGTGTAAAGTGTTCAAGAACAGACAGGGAATTTTACTGACTTATTTGTACTTCAGAACAATTGAGTTAGAATTTTATGCAAATGTAATTCAATCAATGGAATTATTTAGTGTGGCTGGGTTTGAGGTAGAAGCTTCAAGAAATTAACTGTCCAATTCCCATTGCTCTTGAACCAGCAACACTTCCAGGCTCCTCATATGAAACTTGTACGTGCCCTGTCCCCATTAATGACCAGTATCTCTTTCAAGATTGTTTCTGGGGAAGAAACCTGTGTTTGTCAACTGGATTGGAGCAGTGACAAACTTCTGACCGGCCTTAGATGTGTTGGGTTGGGATACTTGAACCCAGAACGTGCTGTGGTGCACAGCTCACTTTCAGTCAGGATACAATGAGCAGCACCCAATTTAACAACTCTCAAGATTTAACACTCATGGAAAATGTCTGGCGTCAGCTGTAATTCAATATTTGCAACCTCATCATTAGGATGAGCTGACTGTGTTAAGTCAACCTGCAGTTCCTGCTGCTGGTTATATGGTGTGAACTGCTGCTACAAACTACTCCATGCTGCATGAGAGCCCCAGCTGACAGTGACCTAAATAATTTATAGCTGCTTGCCCTGCTTTGAGTCAACCTATTGCTGCTTGCTTGGCACTACAGTTTTAAAAGTTTGTGTCAGAAAAAAAAAACAAGGAGGCAGCACATTGCTGACAGAATAAAAGAGATATTTTTTCCTTGAACTCTAAACTGCAGAAGAGTTATACATGGAGTAAAGGAGGCAGGGTATATGCCAGCTCCTAAATTTGTCATGACAACTTTTGCACTCCTTGTCACAAAATGACATTGTGGGCAATGGGAACGTTGTGGTAGAACCTGTAGTAATATTTTAATACTATGAAATTTTGCTAAAGGAAACATTTCATCATTTAAGGAGGAGTTCTCCATTCTGCATTGGAAAAAAGTATCCCCCCCCCCTTTAAAAGTGCACCTTCTGTAACAGCCAAATATAAAATTTCCATGAGAGAAACAAGTACGCTTGAGAGCAGAAAATTATTGTAGACAGGTAAATGTTGTGGTTTCTTAGCAGCATTGAGGTGAATTAGTTGGGAAAAAAAAAAAAAAAAGGATACTAGCAAACCTTGGCCATCTATCTGAGGTGCCAAAGTTAAAGCTCCACTCAGTGGGAAGAAACAGGCACCTTTAAGAGAAATTTTGCATATTGTCAACAGAGACTTCATGTCATTTATTTCTTTTTGCTTACCCTACAGAGATGTCAGGTTGATGAGGTTCCTCAGTTAGGTGCTTCTCTTGGGTAAGAGGTGTGAGAGTGTAGAAAGTCTTCCTATGAGACAGCTGCTATTTGCCCAGAGCTGCTAGAGCGATGACTCCCTGATGCTGCAGGAGTTTGTCCTGCTGCACCAAAACAGTATGCTGCTGGAGGAGGGAGCTTCTTTGTATCCCCTTCTCTTCATAGTTCTCACAGTAATAATAAAAAGCCCCATAGTCCTATAAGAACAGGCATTAGGTACTTCTTACTAGTTTTTTTCTAATATTTTCTAAAAATAAGTAAAAAAATTGCACTGAAATCTTTGAAATTCAGAATAGGTCCTTTGAAATATTGTCTTTAAGTGACATTCAAAGCTTCTAATTAGCTTTTAATTTCTCTAATATGTACTTTCAAGTGACCAGTGACATATACTTTGTTATCTTCAATGTGTACCTTTCTGGTATTTGAAAAAAAAAAAGTTTCCAGAGTGAAATCACACTGACCCTGGCTTTACCTATGGTGGAAAGAAGGGTTTAAACCAAGTCCAGTGCCAGCTGTGGAAAATGAAAAACAATTAAATGTTGTCTAATTGCATTATCTCCCATTTTTGAAGTTAATAAAAGCATAATCTATTTTTTACCTGCCATTTGCCTTAGGAGACAGCAGAAGATAATGAAAATATTTTACTATCTATTTTCAAATTATAAGCTGTTGTTTCCAAAGAAAGTCAAACCCCATGTATGTTATCACATTATTGTTCTCCAGGGACTGCAGTCACTATAGTGATTGTAATTACATGGCTTCATTAACTTTCTACATTCTACCTGTTATGGGGGTTTCACATTAAGAAAATTTGCATATACAGGAAATGAATACCGTTTGCAATAAGCTAATGTCATTAAACATTTAAACAGTCTCTCTCAAGTAAACAAGGAATTTTCACTAGACTATCCTTTTAGATGCGTTTAAAATGAATGCAGTCACAATTGCCACTTTAAAGAAAAACATACAAACAACATTTAGAGTAAGCAACAGCCATCTTAACAAAACTGCTTTAAAATTGGAAATAATTCAATTACTCCCACAACCTTACAATGCATAATCAGGTGTAATATCCTCCTGTCAGATTAATACTAGCTCATGGTTAAGAGAGTGTATGTGTGCTTATGATATGTATGTGTGTGCTTATGATATGCTTATGTAGCCACTGACCTACATTTAAATAGCACAAGCAATGACAAGTTTCATTCTCTAATTGGTAATTATCTGATTTTTGCTATCAGTGAATTACACATAAAAAAAACTTTTAATTTTTATATACAAGTTATAAAAAAACCAAATAAACACTCTATAAGAGAGAAATTTAACACTGTGCTGAAGTAGCAGGAACACAAATGTTTCGTAGACTGTCACATTATTGTTTCATGCACTTCATGCAAGCCTTCCAATGCCAAAGGACAGGTTTGGGGTTTTATGTTTGCTTGAGCCTGATTTTACTGAGAACACCTAGCTGCTCACTTCAGTGGATATAGAATTTTAGAAACATTTTGTGGTTTGAAGCCTTTTGCCTTGTCCAGAACTCTTATTGTACCATTATGCTTTAATATGATGCCCCATGTGTGCTTGCCTCTTTTGAAAAATCTGACCTGATTCTGATTTAATGCCATTCTGTGTTATGTTTCTAGCACTTCCATCATAGTTGTCTCCTTCTTCTGTGCTGTGATGATCACACTTCTGAGACTCTTCACTATGTACTAACCCAGTGGATAGCATAAGTGTAGAGGTGTTATTGTTTTCTTTAGGAAGCTTACAGCTCATATAAGGGTTTTGGAGACCATTCTTTTCATGTAAGTAATTTTCTTATACAATGTGGTGGAGAATAAAATGTATAACTGCCCTTTGTAGATTCTACTTTAAGGAATTCAGAGGTTCAAAACTGAAGAATGAATATTCTAAATGGACCTTGGGTCTAAATGGATCTAATTTGTAGAAGCTTAAGGTCTTTATTGGTTCTCATTCTTCTTGCTTTTCTCCTTAGTATCTGTCTGACTTTGACTTTATCTTTAAATTTCTTTCCTTTTATAATTTTGGACAAGGAAGAGATACCACAAAACCATTTTTTTTTCCATTGGGTATTGCAGGGTTTATATTTTTTCCACATTTTGAGCTCTTCTATCGAAAAATGCCCTAGAAGCATAAAGCACAATGAGCTGGACTTCGTCCTGCCGACACGAGGATGTAAAAGAAACATGAGAATGTCCATCATGTTCCCTTTTGTATCAGTTCTGAGTGCAATATTGATCTTCTGCTTACTCTGAATACAAGGATTATATTTAGCTGGCAGCCATCCATAAGCAAGATGGGGAGAACAAAGGAAGAAGTAGACCAAAATATTAAGAAGGAAGTCTAAGGCTAATCTATGAATCTAGCACAAATGGTTAGAGAAACCACTCTTGTTGCAGGGAGTACTATTTACACAGCTAATCAAGGTCATTTTGTGAATTTTTTCTGATTAGCTTTAGCAGAAAATTCAGCACATAAATTCTCTTGTGGTTATCCCAGTTAATCTGGTTTATTTTTCAGGGGAACAAATAAGAAGCACTCGCACAAGTTCAGCGTAGCTGAGAGTTGTAAAGTCTTTGGACAGTACAGTTGCTCTGTGACATAATTCTCTCCTACCTGACTATGCAGCATCTTGTCCTGTGCCGTCACTCTCCTTTTCTCAGGATGTTTTTTCCTTGGATGGGAGAGATGGGCCTAGGTGAGGGAAGAGTCCTCCTTCTCTTATGTCCAGTGAGGTCATGAGCTCCTTGGGAAATGTGCTAAGTGAAGTGCTAATTACTCAGGAGCTACACTATGAAAAGGGGTTGTGGCTGAGAGGAGTCCCCAGTATTCAAGCCCTTCTTCCAGAGTACATCAGACAACCCATACATAACTCCTCTGAGTTAAGATTTTCTTATCTTAGTCATTTATCTTTTTCATCTCAGTATTGTCAGTTATTTCTTATTTATGTGCCCATTTTCTTGGTATGTCCCAAATCCTTTTTTTTTTTTCTCCATTTAATGCCACCAAATTCTTTTCACTGATTGAACAGACTTTTTTTCCAATTCAAAGACAAATTTCTTGTTTGCAACAGTTCATGTTAGTGGTTTCTGTTACACTTATGTTGCCTTTATATATTTCCTTTTGCAATATATTCTTCAATGTACATGATGTTGTACAGAAGTGACTTTCCAATTGCATATTACGAATACTCAGACACCGTCTGAAATATATTGGTTTCCTGGATTGCAGCTATTGATCTCTACTTTATCACTGGAAGATGATGGTAAACCTTCCTTCTCTCAGATAATTATTTTTTTCTTTACATCTTGCTTCGCTTTCCTCAGCAGTTATATTTCCTTTCCTTTAACAGCTGTTCTTAAGGAATTTTACTGTTGTATAGTTATTTGTGAGCTAGACTGTTTTACTCTCTTGGTACCTGCTGTCTTCACTTGAAGCCTCTAAACCAGTAATTGGTAACAAGTTTCTCTCAGTGGGTTTTACACACAGCTGCAAGGCAGAAAATAAACAGTTCTTTCAAGTTTACACTCTTAGGGTTACAGCTGTATACTAATGATATCCCCAGCTTGCTAATGCAATTTTTAAAGAGATATCATCCTTTTATATTAACAGACTTTTAATAGCTTTACCACATTTAGGCAGTACCTTGTAATGAAAGCAGTGAGAACATGACATCACAACAATTTCTCTCTTAATTAAAATATCTTTCCTAATTAAGCTAGTCACTGCTGTGTAAGTTCACAACTTTTCATCAAAAACAAATTCACATTCTAAAAGTTCCTTTAACTTGTTATAATTTCCTTTAAAATTATGGGAAGAATGATCAATGTATTTTCACTCCTAATTATTTCAATGCTTAAATGAAAAATAAATTGCAGAAAAAAAATTTAGTATTAATTAGGATTGTTCAGAATTTTCTCTTCACATTTTTTAGGAGAAATATTCGAATATAAATAGCATTTAAGTGGAATCTTTTTCCTTTTACTAAAAACTATAGTGAGTAAAAACAAAGACAAAAATATCAAAATGCAGTCTTCAGCTAAAATGTGCTGATCTTTTCCTCTTAAGTCTTTGACAAAAAAAAAAAAATCCAATGCTTCTTGGAAAGTGGGAGAAGTGAAAATTAATGTTTATTTGGCTATTCAAGTCTTAGTAAGTTAGGTCATGACTTAATATAGGAAAGGATGTGTGTTTTGCTGCAAATAACATATATGCATAAACTCTGTATGTGTGCAGATATAGGGGAAAAACTTAGAATTAAATGGAATTAATACACCTTTTGTAATTAAACTTGTTCTACTGAGATTTCATTTTCACCTTCTAAGAAATCTTTTCAAAGGTTTCAGAGATTTTTCTGTCAAGCTATTCTGATATTGACATCTAGTTTTCTTTTTCTTTTTTTTACAGAATGAAAGACTAGTACTAACTCTTGTTGTTTAGGCTTTTCATGTGACAGTTTCATCTCCTAATAATACTTGAAAAGCTAATTTAGCAGGTTCAAAAAGTATCTGCAATGTTGTTTGCACAGGTATGCAAATCAGACTACTAAAGACTTGGGATGCTGGGAAAGTGTCGTTATTCCATCATGAATAAAGTAGCAACAAAAAAAGGTTCACTTCTGTTGATTTTGAATGGTAGACATTGTGACTGTACAACAGGATAGGCATAACCTCCTAACTCAGGAGGGAGTAACATGGTTGCTGGTTTTCTGGTATTTACCTACCCCTACCACTTCAGAAAAAAGGCAAAGTGCTTAGGGTCACATGGAATTGAATTTGGGCTCCAGTTTTCTCCTGGCCATTCATGTCATGTCTGTAAAACAGCTCTGCATTGCTTAACAGGGCAATGTCTGTGCTCTGGGGCATTTTTTAAGTACTTTGGAATGAAGTACTGATATTTTGTGTCTCTGTGTCAAGCGCAGAAATTGGGAAACACCTAGCAGCAGCAAGGAGGATCTTGTACTGAGTTCAATGCCTGAGTTCCTGGAGTGCAGCTGTCTGTGGCATGCTGACTGAGAGGAAGGTGAGACCAACGTGTGAGAAACTGGGAGCTCCAGCACAGGTTCACACAATGGGTTTGTGTTAGCCTGAACCTGAGTTTCCTTTCTAAGCAGGGCATGCAAAGTAGGGGGAAATACTATATTAATACATTATTTTCAATTTAAGGTGCCTGTGAACAGGCAGCTGACAATATTAAAGTATATCCTACCAGAACTTCTTCCTTTAACTTCTGTTTGTCAAAGACAGAGAAGTGAGGTTAAAAATATGAATCTATTATAACTACAGATGTGAAGAGATCAGAATGTGTTTTTACAAATTTTGTCATCTGTGTAACTACCAGCTTCTTTACTTCTGTGTCCAGAGTGCCAGAGGCAATGTGGAAATGGCAGCATATAGGATGTTTTTCCTTTGAAAGGTGTTTCTATGGTTTAAAATGTTAGATGTAAAGAAATCTTTATTTTCCTGCCTTCTTCAGGGAACAAAAACTTCTTATCTGACTCATTATGTTGAAGATGTTATATGCATTGACGATTTGAGGTAGTAGAAGTAAGATTTCCCAGAATTTGAAAAGAAAAGCATGTTCTTTAGAGATCTCAGTGTTCTGAAGTGATATCATTTTGTACTTTTTTTATTAGTTTCAAGCTAGGGGATACAGGTCTATTTTATTTGAAATAAACCAGCACTTAGTATTTTATTGAACTGACAAGTAAATGTGTGACCTCCCCTACCTTCTAAATGCAAATTCTAATGTCGTTGTTCTTGGGATAGTTTATGTTTTGGTTTTTTTTTTTAAATTAAAATCCTCACAATGGTGACAAATAGAAAACTGGACAGAACTTCTATAGGGGTCATGGTACCTTTGGTTCCTGAACAGTGTATTCTCCCTTTTAAAATACATTACAAGGTAAGAAGCTCTCAAACACAATCAGCTTGACCATATTATATGCTGCTGCACATAAGAATTCTTAATGCTGTTTAACAAACACCTTTTCTTCCACTTTTCATTAGACCCCCTTGTTGCCATCCAATCTTGATTTTAGAAATTAAAGCTAACAACCAGATTGAAAGAATCCAGAGAATGACAGCATGGGGCACAGTCTCAAAGCCACAACTAACAGCGTGAGTCAAAGAAAACCTCAAGCTATTCCAGTTCTTACAGGAGGAAAGGGGGTAGAAAAGCATTTGCAGAAAAGCTCAATTATAACAACCCACAGCTATAGTGAAGCACTTGTGACTGTTGACACGAACGCTTTTTCTGCTTAATGTTTTAATTAAATACCTAGAAGCCAACTCTTCTCCTCAGTCAGTGTCAGAGCAGTACTTCTCCATGGATAAATGTTTACAGCAAAAACTCTGCTGAGGGTTTCAGCAAACAAGTCTCAGAGAACTGAGAAGGCTTTCAGCTGAGGCACTCGAGATCAAGAAAGCACCAGTGATTAGAAACTAGCAGTACAATAATAGGACGATTTAATCCACCCAAATGTCAGTCGCTGGTTTACAAGTTGGCAATCCCATCTTCATCTGCAGACAAAAGGGCACTGTTTAGTCATCTGTTTAATTCTCTTGCTGCAGCATGTCATTTGGATGTTGAAGGAAAATCCCTTGATTCAGTCTGCCATTTCTGACAGTCTCCCTCTAGACCACATTAATAAGCTTTTTAGAGAAGTGAATGCAGAATAATCAGCAGGCAGCCTGCACTCAAAATGGAGACAGAACAGACAGCAGAAATGCCTTCTTCCCTTTGTAGTTATGGTGCATAGGTGACCCTCCTCTCACAGAGCAGCAAATTATTTAGACTAAGATTGCCTTTGAAAGCCACAACATAATTAACCACTTCATGCATGTGATGTCTGTCTAGCTTCAAAACCTGATGCTCTGCAATGGAAAAGATTCAGCTGCATTTGAGTTAGATTTATGAAACATGTTAACACTAGCGCAGACAGACAGAAAGGCTACCTGGTATCGTGGAATACCTGGGGAATTTCAGTCAGAAAACAAACATGTTACTTTTTAATGTAGGCTCATATCTCATTATAAAATCAGAAGTGGAGTAAGACACACTTTGCCTTTTTAAATGTGTTACCAGGAGGCAGGTGAGTGTTGTGCTACAGACAGTCCTGCAAAGATCTGCATGATTGTAATATATTTTGAAAGAAAATAATTTGTTAGATAATGGGGGTCTTGCTGTGGATATTTCCTGTTTTTCCCAATTAATACTTTCTCTATTGCCAGCTGTAAATTGAAATTGTCAATAAACTCATTGTACACTCGCTGTTTCAAGGTGCAGCTGAAAATCAAACTGTTTTGGGGTATTCTTATTTTCTTTTTGGAAGGATTTGTTGGTAAGGCATTACTAAACACTGAGAATGAGAAAGCAGAAACCTTGGAGCCCTGAAAACCCTTTTTATATCACTTGGAGATGAAGGAAGTAAATACTATGGAAAATCAAATTCAAGATATGCACATATAAACAAGAAAACTGAAAAAAGGTTAAAAGGAGAAGGAAAGAAATGTAATCCTGTGTGATGTGGTAAGATGTAGGTAAAGCTTGGGGAGGATTTTGTCAAGCAGAAAATTGACAAAACCTGCTATTAATTATTGTGCTGATGCTATCAGTGGCATTACCATAATCAAAAAGTGAGGCGTGAACAAAATTCATGAGGCACTAGGTAGCTTGGGGGTTAAACCATTTATTCTCAAAGGAGATTTTAAGAAAAAACATAATTAACAGTAAGAGAGAGTACGAGAATTCCTTTATGTAGCCCATGTAGTCCGTACTATCTCAGTAACAAAGTCAGACGTACTCGCCTGTTTGTGTGGCAAGGAATAGAGGAGGATGGGAGGAGACTTTATTTGCCAGCTGAAGCTACCGGGAAAGAAGACTCGAAAGAAGACTTTAACAACTTTTTTTTATTAAAAAGAAGGTAATGTCTCTTTAAAAAGCAATATTCCTGGCACTTTGCCAACAAATTATAGCATAAAGTCTCTCCCAAGAAGAGCTCATATTCCAAAGTACCAGGGATATATGAACAGAACATACCAAAAAGAAAAATGTCAAATTTATTACTTCTTTGATATACCATTCTATTTGTCTTTTTTTTTTTTTTTTTTTCTCCTTCCTTTAGAGAGACAGAGAGTATAAAACACAGCATCAAAGACCAAGACAAGCAGGTACCACTGTTTTGGAACATCTTTCCCAGGGAGATGGTGGAGTCACCATCCCTGGAAGTGTTACAGAAATAAACGGGTGTGGTACTTAGTGCTGTGGTTTAGTTGGTATGGAGGTTTTTGGTCAAAAGTTGGCTTGATGATCTTGGAGGCCTTTTCCAACAGAAATCCTATGATTCTATGATTTTTATTCTCAACAAGAACATCTTCAAGAGAAAAGGTAAAAAGAAATTAAAAACAAGACCAGATCACCAGGTTAACCATGTAATTTAACTCATTGCCTTATACATTTAAACTGCTAAAGAAGTTGAGGCAAATTCAGTATTTACAAAAGCTGCATAATATTCAGTCAACATTTACCAATTGTTATAGGCAAAGATGAATAAATAATGCTGAAAGTGTTTGCAAATGTTACTTTGAAGTAAAAAATACACATTCACTTTGATTCAGAACATATATTATTCACACACTGCAAACATTCATATAGGCAAGACTGTTTATGGTGGTATTGTAATCTCTTAGCATAATAACTATGTGCATTACTATTTACTGTGGAGAAAGTCATATGGTAGTGTTAAAATCTCCTAGCTATTCTGAAATAGCAATCAGCCCTAATAATCATGTGACTAGTGATACAAGATAAACAACAGATTGTGTAGGGTATTTAAGGTGAGTGTCACATTTAAAAGATCTAAAAAGATTTTGTTTTTTTGTTTGTTTCGCATTCATGTTTCTGTTGTCAGAATTAAAACCAATCTGTACGCACTGACTGTATTCTTGGTCCCTTAACTACTCTAAGAAAGCCCATGAAAGTCCTTCTCCCAGAAGGTGTCCAGGAACAATGGTTGATGAAGGCAATGGGTATTGCCCTTGTTGGTAAACAAAAAGTACTTGTTAATAACCAATTGCAAGACTTTTTTTGTTCTGAGTAATCTTTGCAGATTAAACTCTAAAAAACTTTCTCTATCTGCTGTGAAATTTCATAGAAAAATGATAATATTCCTAGTGAAAAACAGTATTGGAAGAATAGCAGATAAAACCTTTTGTGATTTTATGTAGAATGGTTTTTCAAGATCTGTGACATATTGTAACAAGTGAATTAATACAAAATTGTTATAAAACCCATAATATTCTTATTCAGGCAATACCATTCCTTGATAAATTAAATGTTGATAATGAGGAATCAATTTAAAGGGAGACCAACAAATTATATAGGAGAGGTCTATGTAACAAAGTTAAACATGAATTTGAATAGAAAAGAAAGTGAATTTATTGTTGCTACTCGCTGAAAGAAGTTGTAGGAATGATTGGTTTTGTATCAAATAAGGTTTGTCAGCAGCTTTCAAGCCAAAATCATTTACCTGTTTTGAAACTAATGTCAGTAAAGTAACTGATTAATCAGTATCCAAATTCTCCTTGAATCTTTGCATTTGCTGTTCAGTAATAACAAGATGCTCATCTCTCATGCACAAGAGCATCATTTCTAGGACCATGTCTAAGACTGAAAAGAGCTAGTTGAGTTTTGCTGTTTTGAACTCAAAATGGCCCAAAGCAGTTGTGTTGTGTTCCATGATGTGGCATATCTTAGAATATTGTGACCATTTAAGGTCCTCATCAATGACATAAAGGGATCAAGTTCACTCTCATCAAATTTGCTGATGACACTAACCTGAGTGGTGCAGTTGACACATCTGAAGGATGGGATACCATCCTTTGGAACTCAGACAAGCTTGAGAACTGGGCCCATGGGAATTTCATGAGGTTCAACAGTGCCAAGTGCAAGCTGCTGGACCTGGGTCGGGACAACTCCTAGCAGCATACAGGCTGGGGATTGAATGGATTTGAGAGCATCTTTGCAAAGAAGGACTTGAGTGTGCTGGTGGATGAGAGGCTGGACATGAGTTGCAATGTGCAGTTGCAGCCCAGAAAGCTGATCATATCCTGGACTGCATCAAAATAGGCATGGCCAGCAAGTCGAGGGAGATGATTCTCACCTTCTGCTCTGGTGAGGTTCCACCTGGAGTGCTGCATACAGCTCTGTGGTTCCCAGCATAGAAAGGATATTGACCTGTTGGAGTGAGTCTAGAGGAGGGCCATGAGGATGAATAGAGTGGTGGAGCTCCTCTTCTATAAGAAAGGCTGAGAAAAATGTTATTATTCAGCCTGGAGAAGAGAAGGCTATGGGGAGACATTAGAGCAGCTTTGCAGTATCTAAAGGATGTCTATAAGAAAGCTGGAGAGGAGCCTTTCACAAGGACACTTAGTGACAGGACAAAGGATAATGGCTATAAACCAAGTGAGAGTAGGTTTAGATTAGATGTTTTTAAGATCCCAAGTCTCAAGTTACAAGCTCATCAAGTGAGTTTTCCTTTAAACAACATACAAGGCTCCAAGAATATCCGCCCTCCAGACATATTAGAAGAGCCTTTGGTTCTTTTAACACCTTAAGAGACAGCACAAAGGAGAAAAGCTACACATATTTTCTCAGGAGGTACTTTACTGGTAAACTTAGGAAATAAGAGATCTTTGCAAAAGTTCAAAGGGTAACATACAACCAAAACAAAGCATTCCTCAAATCATTGACTTACTACATGCTTACCCATACACCTTAGCAAAATTCAACCCATTCAGTCCCAAGTTACCCAAAATATGAAGAGAGGAGATTACGAGAAGAAGAAGGAGTAAAGAAAGAGAGAAAAACAGAGAGGATCACAGCTACTACCAGAGTCCTGTGAGATTCCAGTGTCCATGTGGCCAAATGTTAGGTCTCAGGCGAAGATGGACAGCACCTGTTCCTGTTTTCATGTGCTTTGGCCCCCCTGTGGCCACCCCTCCCAGGCGGGACTTCTGGCCCACCGGGCCCTCTGGGGCTCTGGGTCAGAGTGAGGGGCAGTGCTACTGGTGTGCCAGACAGTGTGAGGCTGCATTAGGGGCTCCAGAGGGTGGGGTATGCTCCTAGGCTGCCTTTGACTGACAGCTGCTCCAGGTTGCCTGGTGAGACTGCCGGGGCTGGGGTGTCTCACCTTTGTGAGATTCAACTTGTCCCTCACCCACACACACACTTGAGTTGTTTCTGAGCCAATACAAAATAATAATATAATAATTTTTCACTGTAAAGGTGTGAGGCACTGAAACAGGTTACCAAAAGAACTGGTGGATGCCCTATCCCTAGAAGCGTTCAAGGCCAGGTTGAGTGGCTCTTTGAACAACCTGGTCCAGTGGAAGGTGTCTCTTCCTCTGGAAGAGGGGTTGGAATGAGATGCTCTTTAAGGTCCCCTTTCAACACAAACTATTTTTTCATTCTACAATCTTTGTGTGTCCAGAAGGAGGCACCAAACAGATTATGTAACATAATTAGTCACATAGGAGGCAAAAATAAAATAGGATACACCTAATTTGTATAAGAAAGGTGAAAGTTGACAAAGTCATTAAAAGAAAGACTATGAAACAGAAAGGCTTTCAAAAAGTTTTAGAGACTTTTTTAGATGAAGAGACATCTAAACCAACACATCTTGTATTTGTTGCAGTGAAATAGTGCTTTTAGAGATCAATAGGGGACAGTTAGGTGAGGTGTAGGACATCCAATGCGGGGGGGAAGTTTTTAGGAATTTGGGGCCAAACCAGGCAAAACTCACACTATTCTTCATGGACAACTATTGAAATATGAACATTACACTTCAAGCTTAAGGTTCTCTAGGCTGTTACTAAAATTATAGAGAAGTAGGTCCCTATCCATAATTATCATGTGATTGTATTTACATGTCTCTTTAGTCAGTTGATTACAGCACTTCAGAATGATAGTAACACTGAAAGAGACAACCATAAAGTTAAATTTGTGTTAGAGACATATACTTCTAGCTAAATTAATTTTTTTCCCGCTTACCAATAATGTAAAAGACAGTACTGAAAGCTTGGAATATTGTATGACTCAAGAGCCATTTTTGACTGTAGGAGACTAAACCAGCAAAGCATAAAAATTTAGTTGCTTTGATTCAATTCTGCTTTCTTGGTTGCCTCCAAGTTTAAATAAAAACCCATAAATACTGCTCCTGAAATAAAATCTTCACACAAAAAACCTCCTTTTAATCTTTGTTAAGTCTAATATCTGCAGTCATATGACTGTTCAGAATTACTCACTGAAGCAGCTGTGAATTCAAATGAAATTAAAAAAACCCTCTCTTATGAAGAATATAAAACATGCTGCTACTTGCTGAATACTTAGAATGTTAATTCTCCACTTCTTCTCATTATTGTAATTAAAAATGTTTAAATTACATTTGGCAGAGAGTATTTGCTAAAACATGAAGTTATTGGTGTCTCTTGCATAGGATAAAGCTCATGTGGAGAAGTGACTCTTTTGAACAGGATGATTAGCTGGTATCCTGTTGGTGACAATCAGTGTCTTGGGTGTGACAGTGACTGCTGTGGGATTCACTGAGACTCCATGGAGAATTTTTTGCTGAATTCTTACGCCCAGCTGGCCTGTGGTCCTATTTGATCACTTCAGCACTTCCACCATCTGTTACTATTGATCATCCTAAAGTACGTACAAAATTCCTCCTAACCATCTTAGTTCTGTGTTAAAGATGGTCCTATGTGATCAATTTTTCATCTGTTGGAGCAGCTTCTACTAATTACAGGTGCCTTATACTTGTACAGTTTAGTCAATTCTATGGTCAGAACTGCCTGGGAGGAACTTCTGGAATGACTAGGGTCTCCAGCCAGGACATTAATCATTTTAGTTTAATATTTAAATAGTGCCTAGCAGCTTTACTATGTACTGCAGAATCTGCCCCTGGGAAGCTCTGAATCTGTCTGAAATTCTAACCTGAATTATTTTAAAAGTTGTTCAAATGTTTTTTATTGTATCCTGTAAACTCATTGTACTAGAAGAAGAATAAAACTGATATACACTTGAATCTTAAAATTCAGCTTTAGATTTTACTCCTGATAGTGTTTATATCAATCTGATGTTTATTTTAGAACAATTCGTTTCTGTGTAATGATTTGCAGACTTCATCAAATAAATGGACAGACTCACACAACTGCCATAATGTCAACCACTGGAATTTCATCAGCAGAAGTAATTTTCTCTTTGAATCTAAAAAATGCTTGTCCTAGACAGACCCAGCACTCAAGTGAGAAACTACCCACCTGAGCAAAACAGATTAGATTTGGTTTGTGGCTCCAGAAGCATCACAGATAGGTGAGTTCTCTTGTGTTTGCTTTTACCATTCTATTTAGTGCTGAGATTTAATGTTTATGAGTCTTGTTTTGAACTGCTCTATCTGTAACTGAATCAGATTAATGTTACTTGGTCAGATTGGCTGTTGCTTAAGACACATCACTGGCTGGTCTCATGGAGAGGATGTCTCCCTTCTTACTGATGTTGCTAATTTAATTTTGTCTTAATCAATGCCAGGAGAGTTTTTTTCTGAGGGCATATTAGTCAGGGGGATTTAGTCAGCTTTGTAATTGTATTGCTGTTTTGCCTTCTCTCCCCCCTCAGTATTTCAGATAAAATTAGCATAAAATATATTTAATAATTAGTGTTATTTGGTTTTATTGGAAACATTTCCAACTATAGAAAAAAATGAAATCATCCAAATTCAAATGCAATAAAAGAGAAACCAATCTTATTATAAATTATATACATAGTCTTAGGAAGAGCAAAGATTACTTTTTTGAAAAGACTTTGTTATGCGTCTTGAGATATCCTCTGTATTTTCTCAAGAAGTAATTCCTTGTTTGGTATAAAAGGCACACTTTAAAAACACAAAGTGTGGTAAAGAACTTTTTAGTAATTTTCTTTTGTCCTTGGATATCCCTAATTGCCTAACTACTGTAACCCCACCTAATAAAAGCAGGAAGAACGCTGAGGAACTGACAGTGATTTTCCACAAATACAAATAAAGAGAAAGATGACTATGATTAAAGTTACCTACTCCTCCTTTCCTGTCATACACCTGCAACTTATATTTTAAAGTGATTTATATATGACGGTGGCTCTCTGATGTTTACATTTTAATAGGGGACCTGTAATACTTAGAAAAAAAGCACTAAGGTACTCAAATTTCTGTAGGAAAAACACAGTGGCAAAAAGTAGTCTCTTGTCCACACATAGACAAATTCTGACATAGAGGCACATTGGTCCTTAATGGAATTCAAAACTTAACATGGTCCTTATGCTATCAAAATGAAGTCAAAACTGACTTTTCTCTTTGGAAGTTCATACAACTGTCCTCCATTTCCCATTCAATTTCAAAGTGACACATGAAGAACTCGATTCAAAGGGATATAAGCTCTATATTATCCTTGCATATAATTGCCAAATAAATAGTCAATTCAAGAAATATATGTAAAAAACTTATACACAATTGTAGTAGGATTTTTTTTTCCTGGCCAGCTCAACGTTAGGAAGTCTCCACATTACCTTCTAGCAGCATGCACTTTTGATGAGCAGAATAAAAAACAAGATAACTTTTCCCTCAAAATCGGGTTTTTATAGCATTGGCTATAGAAATTAAATACCTCAAGTAGAACTGAAGCATCTTGGTTTTGTGTATCTTCCATATCAGTAATAAAAGAAAATAAAGAAGGTATAACTCTATCTTCTGAAGTCTAGCAGAATGGAAATTCTGCTTATCTTGGTAACTAAAGGCTATGTTCTCATAGTATGTATTAAAAGGTCGTTGAAAAGATGTAAGTGAGGCTCATGCTTTCTTTCCTTACTTTAAAGTCATTATGAAAGCAGTATGCACACAGTTTTTTAATAGAAAATACCTTTTCCACTTTATAGCTGACACAATATGGGATGAATAGCCATTTACTTCATGGCTGAAGATGGGAATGAATATTAACAGACCCTGCTTTTATTTAGCTTATCTATAGTATAACAAGAGGAACCCAGAGAGGTGTTTAAGCAGATTACTCTTAATACAGGAGTACATATGCCTAATTTCCTTAGCTATAGTGTACTAGACCAGGCTTTATTCTATGATTCTTTCAGTGTCTATAATAACACAATAATAAATGTATATGCAGGAAAAATAACAAAGTCCTTTAATTCAAGCAGATGCACAGAACTGCACAGGGGCTTTTTCATTATCTGAAGTGAAAAGATACAGACATCTAACCTGGCAAATGTTAGTATCAGAAGTTGTTATAAATAGTACAGATCTTTTTAATTACTCAGATCTTGGCGAAAGACCTAAATTAAGCTTGACTGATCTATCCTGTTCTTCTTTAGGCATATTTATGAGAATACAGACAATTAGGTGATCAAAAGAGAAAAAACTGATGAAGAGATCCTTTCTAGTCAGATATTAAATTTCTAGGATGACCTTTACTTTCAAAACATTGAAGTTTTATGATATTAGAAAGATGTCACGTTAACCAAAGACAATGTGCCATTTTCAAACAGGAGAGAAGTCAGGAATAGTTTTTCAATCAAATAGTCTTTATTTAGAAAAGAGATCTATGCATTTTCTAAAAAAAAAACCCAAAAAACCAACAACAAAAAAAACCAACAAAATAACAACAAATAAAACCCCAATAAACCAAAAAAAACCTCCAGTATAAATTATATTCTATGCTACCAAACTATCAAAACATGTTCTTCCAAACATATATTAGTATTGTTAATGGTGATTAGATACAGTTTTATGTTGAAGATCTGGATCAAAATTTGTCTTTCCTAGGTATGACGTTTGCATTCAGATATTTTGGGGTTCTCCTGCATCTCACCAAGAATTACCATACTGGTAGTATGGATGTTTTAGGTACTGATGGAAAGTTTCTGATTCAAAGAGTAGAGAAGCTTGTCTTCCTTCATGAGTTCTGTAATACCATCAGGGTGTCATTGTAGTGTCTCATCCATCCAGTACTTTTGTACTGTTCATGCAATTTGTTTGTACTGAAAGGAACTTTTATTTAGCCAAATGTTCTAGATAAAGAAGCTGAGTATTTCAGTAAAGAACATCAATTAAATTTTAACTTCAGTAAATGTAAAGTGAAGGTTTTGATTATTACTTTTAGTTAAGTAGCTGAAGAACACTTGTTATGAATATAACCTTTGTAATATCAACTTTAATCCAGTGAAACAAAACATGTAAATGAAAAATGTGCAAAAGAAGAAAAACGTTTTACTTAGACCATTCTTTGCAGAAATCATAGAAGAAAAACAAGAAGGAAAACCACATCACTTATTTAACCTTTAGATGTTGTAGAACACCAAGTTGCAAACACAGCAAACTAGCAGGTTTCCATTTCTTACTTGTTTCAAGGAGACAGGATTTGATCTGTGGGATCATGTTGTCACTTATGCATCTCGTAAATAGAGTGTGAAAGGGTAAGGTTAGAGGAAAAGTTAAGTTATACTGTAACTTTAGAGTACCTAGGAATACTAGGGAAATTAATTGCAGGGGAAAGACTCTAGTAGAAAACAGACATCCTCATGAAATACATATGGACAGATTAACTATTAAATAGCTGATATAATTTTTCCTTTTTACTTTCTTCCCCCTCCCCCCAATCAAAATGTGTAAACCAAGTCCAACAAAAATCTATAATAGATATTAAAATGCAGAATGTGTGCACCAAAATCCCCTAAACTTTGTCATAGTTTATGCTCAATTCTTTGAAACTGCAATTTCATGCAAGTGCTTTTGAAAAGCCAAACATTAGTTCTAGAAATAACTTCACTATATTTATAATATTTATATGTTGAATATTATTCCTTGAGAAATAAGGTATCAGAAAACAGAGAGAAGGTAAAATCTGGCTAATGTCAACATGAGAAACATGGCAGCTACTTTTTTCAAGAAATATGTATCTTGAGGGAATACCAAACTGAATAATGTCAAAATCATATCAGCTTAATGGAAATAAAAATACTGTACTTGTCTCATAGCAATTGCCAACATCTTTGCAACACTTTTCTGACCATATCAGGGAAAAGAAAACCCCCACAGTGTTGTAGATATTTTCTCCTTAACAGAACTAGAGCAATTTTAAAAATAATTTCCCTTGTGCCCTTCTGAAATTTTATAAGTTTGTGGTAAAGAGCCTAGAGAATTAGAAAGTACAGGGCATGTAGGATAAGAGTGATGAACATCATCTTAGTCCAGTGTCTGGGAAGCTGCTTACTAAAGCCTTCTGAGATACTGTGTGGTGTGCTGATTCAAAGAACTGGTTTAGAAATTTGTTTGGAATTTTAATTTTATGTTTATAAGATTCAAACGTAGACTGTCAGGTAGAAGATGAAATCCATTACCAAGAAAAATGCAATGCTCGAGTGTTATGAAAGGTTCTACACCACATGTGTTCTGGTATACAAACACATTTGAGTAAAAACCCTAGAACTTATGAAAAAGCAAGACATACCAAAGATGTGGAGCTCTTATAGAGCATAGTGAGAGTAGAAAAGGACAGGAGGCACAAGAGGGAAACTGTTCAGGGAGGTTGTGTGGCCTGTATAACTAGTACCCTTAGGAACTGATTGGGCGTTCACATATGGGGACTAGGTTAGATCTGCTCTTCCATGGTAAAGTAGGAGTTAATTATTCTCATGGGTTGCCTACAGAACCCAGTAAGGAGCTGGTGTGGCTCAAGGGTGCAAGGACTGTGGAGCCTCGAGTGATCTGTTATTTCACTGTCTGTGACTTTACCCTAAAACAGAAAAGCAAATGCAAGATATGTGCAGCTGAAGATGACTTCATGCTGGACAACCAGCAAGCAGTTGGGGAGCAATTGTACTTCAGAGTGTGTCTCAGGACTTCTTTATTCAGGATTATCTCTAAAGCAGACCATATAATTTCTCAGGAAGCAGGAGAATGACTGCAAGGGTACTTTTCAAAGTACCTGTGTTGTACAGCAAACAACTCTATTTACCTTTGATCCTACTACAGAAAACATTTGCCTGCTTCCTTAATTTCACTTCAAATATAGAAATTACCTTCAACGTGCTCAGTAACAGGCATGAACTAATTCTGCCTTTCATGAGCACTTCCCTTTTACTTAAAGGAATTCTATGTTATCAGAGTAGATATGTTACTTTAAGAGCTATTGTCAATATTAAATCATGTAGGGAAATTAAACTGACCAGGCAGGTTCTATACCATAAGAAGTCAGTCTATTTTTTTCTTTTTTTTCCAACCAGGAGCAACTGTAAGTCAAAAACATACAGGAAAATATACTCAAATCTTTACATCCTGTATTTATCCGATGCTTATTATCTAGTTACTGATTTCTCCTCCTTATTCCTTAAATAGAGTTGTCCTAGGGAAGCTACCATCTGCCTGATGTAAACTGCCCCGTTAATTCTCACCTGGCTACAGCTGCAAAACAGATGAGAACAAGGAGAGAGAATTAATGCATGAGTCCTGGTAAAGATCTCAGCAGGGTGCCTCCTTTAATTCAGACCGCGTTGTTAGTTAGTATGACAACAAGCTGTTACCACCTAATGATTTCAGTTCCTTAAGTATAATGAGTCACATGCTCTCAGTATTCCTTAGACTGGACAACTTAAAACTACTGTTGTGCTTCATAACCTCTGTTGCATGTTGCAAAATGCCATGTAGAATTTTCACCAGAAAAAGTTTCAATATGGAAACAGTCAATGATCATGGAAAAAGGAATTAGTAAGCATTTGATACATTAAAAAGTAGGGAAAAACAGAAAAGAACCACAAAAAAACCCCAAATCAAAACCAACCAAACACCAAAAACTTCCACAATAAAAATATGTAAACACTTTGGATTTAAATACCTAGTAGGTTGTTGAAAATAATATGGTTTAAAAATAACCCACAAAAAGTTTTTTTCATCTACTGAATCTAATTTTATATTTCATATATTTTCTCACTGTTAAGAATAGTATAAGGTCTGAGACAATGACCTACATGCAGTAAATGGCAGTTGTTACACAAGGAAAATATCAAAAGAATTTGCACGTCATTTACAAGAATTAGACCAGCTAATAAAGAATCACGATAAAGAAAATCTTGAAGTATGGAGTGTGAAGTATGAAGAAGCTGAAGAACATCTGAAATTTAAAACAAAACAAATTCAGCTAGTTCAAACTGAGTTATATGTGGCATTACACAGTCTTAGAAAGATTCTGAAAATGATCCTTCTGAAAAGTTTAAACATCCAAGATAAAAATGGAGAAGTTATCCATCTGATTTTGGACAGGTGTCCAGGAACGACTGAAGGCTTAGATATGCCAGATTTTGAAGGGGGGAAAGTGGCATTCACATGACAGATGAATAGCTGTACCCTTTTGTATATTCATATCATTTTTCGCTGCCAGTGAACCTTAGATTCGTCCTGTGAAAAGGCTGTGCACAAGCATTTCTCTCAAGTTAGCTAAGCTGTGGTGACTTGTTAGGCATTAGGGAGAGGAAGCACTATCAAGATTAGGTGGTTCTAGTCAGTTTGGATACATACAGCTGTGACTGTGTCACTGTATCACTGTATCACTGAACTCAGAAGAGTGTGACGAGGATGGAGAGAAGGAAGGACAAGAGCACACACGCCTGTGAACTATTTCTAGCTGGCACAGGCTGGAACGGTCATTATGGATCCAACTCTTCAAGACCAGATGAGCAGAAGTGGTAAGAGCTCATGACAGAAAGGGACCTGTATGCTTGAAAGCCCTAGATGGTCTGATGAGTCACCTGTCAAAAGTGTTAAAGAGTGACACAGTTACCAAGGGTTAAACTGTCCTGGTGAGGAGAGCTGACGGGTTTAAGGGAAATGTTCTATGAAAGCTATTAGTTAAATAAGGCTGCAGATTGACTGACTGCTGGTGGCCATTTAAGGACAGGAAAAGAGTGCGTTGTCATGCTTACACCCACATCTATCCCTCTCACAGGTCACACGCCAGATTTTACTGGGAGGACTTTATGATAAATTTGACTATTTTGGGGAACTCTTTCATATGCTATGACTAAGAGACTTAGAGACTCTATTTGGAAACTCCTTCTGGGAGATAGTATACTTTTGAACACTATGGCATATCCATTCAAGAAATGACATCCCAGTGGATAAAGAAGTAGAACCCTGGAAATGAAGACTATGAAAAACTGCAGTCACCTTCCTCATGGATTAAGCTGGGGGCATGACACTTGAAGTTCTGTGCATTTTATTCAAACCATAGTCAACCATCATTGAGTCTCTCAGCATCCTTTTGTTTGGATAGGCTGTCCCAAAGGTGTAATTCATGCATGCATCTTGTATAGAATTTTGAGGTGCTTCAGCCATCACACTTTAAGATAACAATTTTCTCCATAAGGGGGGAAAATTGTGCTATCTAAGCATTCTTTCTTGGGTGAATAAACGTTCATGAAAATTGATGATGATGAATGGGACATTCTCATTTTAAGAAAGGCTTTCATCTCTATCTATAATTCTGATGATGCAGAAGTACTCTATGGCAACTCATTCTTATTATCTAGTCTCCTGACATTTTGAAAATAAACATTTTTATGAAGGTCAGCTGCTTGTTTCTGACTGGGGAACTTCCTCGCTACTTCACATATGGAGAGCATTTCTTAATATCTAGTTTCTTTTCCCGGCTGATTAAACTGAACAATAAAGTCCTAATTAAAAGGTTTTGAAAGTTCTGGTTTTGATGTTAGCTTTGCAAGTTATTCACTGCAGGAAGTGATAGGACAGTGAGGGTGCTTCTGAGTCATCCCCAGTGCCCAAGCCGCTGTGCAGGATATAAAAGACATGTGCAGGAGAAGAGAGCTAGTCAGTTTTAGAACCTACTTTTACATCACTCTTACCCCTGAGATGACCTCAATTCATTAAAAAAGTTATTTCTTGGGAAGCATCTTAAAAGGTTGTTTGAACTTAAAGCTTGGGCTCAGTTGGTATGGAGACCATACCTATTCGCTACATTATTTGGGGCCATGCTTTGAAGTTTTCTCTTTCTCCTGGGTATTTCAGCTAATATAGTTCATTGCAAAATGAGAGCACAGAAAAATACAGTATCATCATATTACTTGACTCAGACTTTAAATGCTAGAAGAAAACAGCTCTAAGAAAATAATACACTTGCCTTATGATATATGCATTACAGATCACACTTCGAAAAATCTGTCTCCTGTCTTTTTATTATATGTCCACCATTCAGAAGCAGCAGAATTTGCCACTGGGATAAGTCAAAGGAGTATTTATTCAGATTTACCATTTCTCTTTTCGATACCTTTTCTCTCAAGTTTCATACATGTGTCTATGCAGAGTTGCAAATTTGCTGTGTCACTCACTTTGCTGCAAAGAATGGCAGGAAATTTAGTACTGGGTTGCTGGATATGCGTGACTATGCCCTGACCAATTCCAATCATTTTGGAAGCTGTATTTGAATGATACTTGAAAAAAATTCATTTCTTTCCTTCAGACTGTCATGAGTTCTTTGCCTTTCCTCCTCTAAATGTTTCATGTCTTAGCAGGTTCTTATCACATTTCATAATTTGACATGACACATGAAGTTAATTGCATGTTGTTCAAGTAGCTAGTCAATTTAAACAACTGGTTTCACTGAAAGCTGAAAACAAAGTAGATTTAAAATTCATTTTGCAAATACAGTGATTTTGATATGGAACAATTTTTGTGTAGAGACAGTGATTTTGTTGTTCTTTCTGCAGAATACCGGAGAGAGCTCTACGAGATGAAAAGACCACATGTGTAGTAGTTTCAGTTGCTTTGTCTTTTGTACAATTAAGATCATACAAAGAATCACTATTTACTCCTTTCCTTTACTTTGCTTGTCTTGGGTGAAAATGTAATGAAGAAAACTCCTTTACACATGTTTCACAGTTCCTTTTTGTTAATCCTTGGTGCTCAGATCCAGGTCAGTGGCCTTGCAGCAGAAAATCCAGTCTTCTGTAGAAGTAAGACTGCCCCTAGAGACAGTCCCAGCTAGGGAGCAAAATAATTCCTCCAAAGACACCTGTGCTGAGCTACTCATAAAATTCATGATGTTAGTTCTAATGTTCATGCACTTACGTGGGAAAGGACCTTCTAAAAGCAGTGCTGAAGATAAGGCATGAAATAGAAATGCATGTAAGCCAAGGAAAGCAAGCATGAGTTCGTCTCAACATGATCTTCTTTCTTCATGACTGAAAAGTTCTGTGGTCAGTGGAATACTGTGCCAGCCAGGTAGGTGTTGGCAGAAGCAGGAGGAGAATTGTCTATCAATGTCCTAATAAAGTATTTAAAAGACAAATAGTGCTTTATATCAGTTGTCTGATCCACAATGCAAAACTAGATTTTGATATGTGCAAAGTATTTCTAACACATTTTACTATATCAAAAGCCTACCAAAATGTCTGTTTTTCTGAGAAATGTTTACAAGTGAGAAACATTTCCTATGACAAAACATCTCAATCAAGACACTACTCACCAGTCATATTTTTTTTTTAATGGATACCCTAATATTTTTTAAAAATCCATTGAGACATATTTTGTTTACTATTAAGCATCACTGTTTTGGAATTGATAGGATTTTTTTAGAGTTTCCAGTTCTGACATATTTTTGCAAAGCTCTGTTGAATTTTCACACTCAGAAAAAAAGTGAGAGAGGGTTCTATTTACACATCTATTAAAATTCATCTTTCTCATCTTTGAGTGTGTGCATGTTTTAAGGGGGTTATTTTTATTGCTTCTGAAATATTTGTTATTACATATTTAAGTTAATTTATATATTATTATTATGTGCCATAATGACATCTATTGCAGCTAAGACAAGACAAAAGTCATTAATATTTCCTGGCTTCCAGCCTGAAACTCGGGATTATCAACAGTAGTTCATTGCTTTGAGTGCTTCTGTCTTACAATATTTTAGCAACTTCATACTGAAAAAGTTGGTATGTACAGGCACCCACAATGAAATTTTTAACTAAAGTAAACTGAAGTATGTGAATGTGTGGGCATGTGTAAAGTGGTGCTTTGTAAAACCAGAATTAGGGAATATAGAATAATATTTTGTGCAATGACTGCAATTAATAGCATGTATGTAATGAAAAGATGTGAAGACAAACTGAATGTGTGGGTGTTTCTGTGTTTACAAAAGAGAAATGGAGATTACAAACTGGATAAAAGAACCCAACTTACCCTGCCATCAGTACTGAGTAGAACTGCCAAAAATGCCAGCTTCATCATTTACTGCAGCTGTGCACCTGCAAATGCCACCTGGATTCTCTGTCACTGCAGCAGTTTCAGAAAGGTCTGAATATTCAGCCACTGAGTATTCTCATGTTTTATCTACAAAATATTCTAATTACTTTTGCTGCTAATAAATGGCAGAGGGAAACAAATGCCTCTAGGATTTGGCTCTGTGAGCAATAGGGGTTGCAGTGCTTAAGAGTAACTTAATCTACTGTGCCAACAGATTCATCAGTAGAGTGCATCAAGCAATCAAATAAGGATTAAAGAAAAAGTCACATTGGCTTTAATTTTCTTAGTTTGGCTGCTTGGCATACACTGCAGAAAACAAGTAATTCAAGCTCTTTCTAACAAGGAATAACTTCCGAAAGTTTAGTGTTTATGAGTAATCCAGCTAAAATGCAAATTCTTAAATTTTCTTTATATTTTCTAGCATCAGAAAGGGGAAAAATAATCATTGCTTTTCCCAGGGAATAGCCATTATATACTAATACCACTAACGTTCAAAAGAAAAAATAACCAGATGAAGCACCACTGCTGTAGACTTAGAATTATTTTAAATTAAGCCATGATACTGAAGGCTGCTGAACAGTGGAAAAGAGGAAGTAGGGTCTGATTATCAAATCACACAAGTTGTGGCAGTTAGCCACTGGCTTGGTGATTGCAGACTATCTGAATTGACAATAAATGCAGAAAAATTCAAAAGGAAAGACATGAAAAAATCACAAGACTATGCCTACATACAGTCAATTTTCTCTCTGCTCTGTAAATCTCCGTATTTCAATCCCTTGGACACTCATTCTGAAATGTCTGTTGAATTTCTGAGGATGAAGTGAGCTCTGCTTCTTTTTTCCACTTCTTCTATCCACTGGAATCTTTTTTATCCACTATGGTAATTCTTCTTCTTCTTTTTTTTTTTTTTTTTTTTTTTTCAATAAATCAGGGACCTGGAAGCAGAAATAAAGGCTCTGCAGCCTTTTTTCTAAGAGACTCACAGAAATGAACCTAAGACTCCATCTGTTCTTGAGGAATTAGGCTTATACTCTATGAATGTAGAGGGATGTTTATCATGATGACAACAAAACTTGTAGGAAGGTTCACTGTGGTGAAGGACTTTGCAAACATTGTTAAGTCTCTGGTACTGAGGGAAATGCAGAACAGAATGGAGGAACTCAGAGAATACCATACAGTAAGATCATCTCATCAATTAAATTTTTTCTACTCTCTTATCTGTCAGTGGGAGCATAGGGAAACCATGCTATGATGGAAGGAGATTAGGGCACAGATAAAGATTTGACCTGTGTTGAGAGAAAACAATTCTGGTTTTACTTGTAAACAACTGGGTAATAGGCAAGCACCAAGAAAATAGAGGGATTATGGAAAAGAATGTATTTTATAAAACAAGGTATCAGTATTAAGTAATTCTTTAGGTTATGTTTCAGGCCTGCTGAAATCTGTTAGAAACAGTTGAATTTTAAAATTTTATAGAAATGGCATGATATATAGACTAAAAAGACCTACCAAGCAAAAAAGGAAATTAAGGCAGAAAGCCTCAATGTTGTGTGGCCCAGAAAGAAATGAAGCATATATTGTTAAACATATCAGAGAGTCTATGAAGAGGTTTGTGAACTTCATTTCTTCACCCAACAGGAGCTTTTGAGTAAGATTGAGAAAGGATGCTCTCTCTGTGAATCTTCCCTAGAGCTGTGTTTGTCATAGAGTGTGCCACACTTAGGCAGTCCTTGTACAAATATTACTAAACAATGAAAGTAATTTCACAAATTTGAAGGTATGTTTTTCTTGAATATGGGATGTACAAATGTTACTGTTTCAAATGGAAGCTGCTACAATATTTAAAATAAGCTTTTACAACCTTCTGCACTATGTGCCTGGACAGCTTCTAAATATTATTAGAGATATTTGTAAAACTAGATTATTTCTTTCCATTTTTTCATATATAGCAACAAATTACACTTGAAGTAATTTCTTGCAATTTTACTTTTCAATGTGCTTAGCAAAAGACAATAAAACAGGAGAAAACAAATAAAAAATGACTTTAACATGTGTCTTTGATGACACAGGGTGCCCACTGCACCATTAGAAGGGGTAACATAAAGTGATATTTCCTTCATGATTACCTATGTGATGAAGACATTTCTTTTAGAATATACACGTCTCCCCATGGGTATTTAGCCAGCTCCCTAACCTTCTTTATTTTGACGAGAAGTATCTCTAGAAAAACCTTTACAAGAAGACAAATTGCTATCATTAAAGCTGTTATGGGTTAAAAGAAAAATTGTTTTTATTTCTTGCAGATATAAAGAGATATGACCCAGTCTAGTAATCAAACTTAATCTGTGACCACCAATGACCACCAGAGCCCCTCCTTGAATATACTTCCATGGATACCTGAAATTTGGATTTGTAAATGAATCCACCAGAGAGGGAACATGAGATAAGATAAAGGTGTCCTGGTGTTACCTCAGACCTAGGGTGTTAAACTGAGGGAGGAGAACATGTCACTGATAATGGACACAAAGAGGGCAGAATTTATGGACCACAAGGTAAGCCAACTCAGCAACTGTGCTGAAATCAGCTCCAACTGGGTAAAAGGTAATTCCAGAAGGGAAAGATTGTGACCACTGACCCAAGAAATACACCAACTTAAAATTAAAAAAAGACTGAGCATGCAGACTAATCAGCACTGGAGAACTGTGTAGCCAATGAGAAACTATTCCTTTGTTTGCTAAATTGTATAAATAGTGAAAAGTTTGGAATGACCTTGGGACCTCCATCACTGAGAAGCCCAGAGTGAAGAAGGACCAATGGGATGTTGCTGAATCCATGAGTAGTGACTATCATCCGCTTGATCTCTCCCTCTCTCTCTCCACTTTTCAATTTCTTTCTATCTCTCTACCTCACATTTTGTTGTTAAATAAAATATGCAGTGTTGACTTTGGCATATGGTCTCATTTACACCTTAGTTCGGGTAGAGGGATATCTCAACAATCATATCAGAACAAGTGGCACTGAAGAACAATCAGCCAAAGTTTTTGCTTATTTTCTTTCTCACTTTAAAGTGATCCACAGATTTATATTACTGAATGCCTCAAAACCTGAGTCTCTAGCATTCAATGTGAAATATAAAAGGTGTAAATTTTGTAATATGAATGCTTCCTTCAGTAATATCATAGGCCCTTTCTGTGCTCTTCATCTATAATAAAGAAGTTTAATGGCACTTCTTCTCTAGCAAAATGTAATGATTAGTTTGTTTCCTTGTTTGGTCTTTAACTTAAACGATCATCTGTACTTCCAAGATTAAGTCTGTGTACTTCATAATGTGTGTAATGGAGATGTAAAGGTAAATAAAATAATAGGTTTTCTCTCTTTTCACACATACAATCACAAAGACTTTTTCCTCATTCACTTCATAAGTATAGTAATGACAGCAAACATTTTTTGTGGCTTTAAACACGTTTCTATGGCTCGTGAAACATGCTGACTCACTTTTGTTCTTTACCTGCCACACTTAGCTTTCTTTGCTCCCCTTTGCTTTCTCCTATTTGCAGGCAAAGCCAAGAAGTTATGATCAACTTAGTTTTGAGGGCAAGTATTGGTAAAATAAAGTTTTCTCCTTATTGTGTTTGAAGAATGCAAATATTGCAATTACCTCCTAATAAAATACTCTTGACTAAGGACTTTCATTGTTAAAAGGTGAAATAAAATGTATAGGATACAGAAAGAGTTTTTTTATAATTTGCTGTGCAATTGTCAGAGTTTAGGTAAATAATTCCTTAAAATGATACCATACAATGTCAGTACAGTTAAAGAGTTTGTTTGCTTGCTTTTAATCCAAATCAGAATCAAAATAAAATTTTAAGTCATCACACTATACAGAGAGACCAGAACTGCCAAAGACTCACAGAGCAGTGTCAGCCTCTGAGATATTTTCTGGAGTACAATACCCACCACTCACATGTACCCACAAAAGATGTTGAAGAATATGTTTCCATATTCTTATATGAGATATAATACATGTACCAACATCTGTTTGCAGATGTAATCACTCATTTTGAAGCCTCTCTGCTCGTTACCTATTTACACTTGCATCTATACTTATGATAAAATGTAGATATCTTTATAGTTCTGGATGGAAAGTGTGGACTTGGCCTTCATTGAGTGTTACTCCTCTTGAATAGTTATTCAAATGAAATATCTGAAGTCATTGCTGCCATTAAGATATAAGAGTAAGATAATCTCCAAATCTGGGCCACAGAACTCCTATTTGTCAAACGCACCCTGAGGCTCTGAGCGCGTGCATCAGTCACAGCTATAGTGCGACTGGGTGGGTCTGGCTGATAGTGATTGAGTAACGTGCCAACATAACTGAGTAAGATTGAAGATGACTACACCGATATGCTTGAATTGGCATTAGTATTAATGAACAGGACAGCACATATCTTGACATGAGTAAGTGGTCACAGCCTGGGAGTGTGGATGCGAATATTAGCTCACATGACTTGGTATAACTCTGCACGGGTGTATGTGTGACACATGAATGATTACTGGAAGTCAGTATTGGTGGGTGGGAGTAGCAGTGTCACTTTATATAAATGAGTATCCCTGACAAGGGGCAATTTAGTTTCTGCCTAAAGATTTCCTATTGGTAGAGAATAACCTACTATCTACCAGTGACAGAATATCCACTACCTTCAGGCAGTTTCTCTCTACTTTCCATTAGGTTGTAGTATTTCTTAACATTTCTGAAACTACAGATATGTATCACTCTGATTAAGGTTGGAAAGAGATATTGCCTTTAATCTTGTCTGGGATCCAAATCTTCATTATTGTCTAATTTTCTCAATTTCTCTGATAGACAATATCTGTTTCCTGATTGATGGGACATTATCTTTCTTTCATGTTCTCTGTCAAAAGAGGCTTCTGAAATTATTGAGGCATATGTATGTACATGCATTTATGAAAGTATGTATGTACATAGCCTTGAAAAAAGTATATGACTATGACTATGACTTTTTTTTCCAAGAGGAAATAGCAACCTGCTGAGCCACATGGATCCCCACAAGTCCATGGGACCAAATGGGATCCACCCTAGGGTGATGAGGGAGCTGGCAGAAGAGTTCGCCAAGCTGCTCTCCATCATTTACCAGCATGCCTGGCTCTCTGGGGAGGCCTCAGATGATTGTAAGCTGGTGAATGTCACGCCGATCCACAAAAAGGGCTGCAAGGAGGACCCAGGAAACTCCAGGCCTCCCAGCCTGACCTCAGTGCCTGGCAAGGTGATGGAGCAGATCATCTTGAGTGTAATCCCACAACACCTACAGGATGGACAAGGGATCAGACCCAGCCAGCATGGGTTTAGGAAGGGCAGGTCCTGTCTGATTAACCTGATCTCCTTTTATGATTAGGTGACTTGCCTGGTGGATGAGGGGAAGGCTGTGGGTGTGTCTATCTGGACTTCAGCAAAGCCTTTGACACTGTCTCCCACAGCATACTCCTGGGAAAGTTGGCAGCCCACGGCTTGGACAGGGGCACTGTGTGCTGGGTTAAGAACTGGCTGGAGGGCCGGGCCCAGAGAGTGCTGGTGAACGGGGCTGCATCCAGTTGGCGGCCGGTCACCAGTGGTGTTCCCCAGGGGTCAGTGCTGGGCCCAGTCCTGTTTAACATCTTTATTGATGATCTGGAGGAGGGGATTGAGTCTACCATTAGCAAATCTGCAGATGACACTAAGCTGGTGGGGGAGCATGTTGATCTGCTGGAAGGCAGGAGGGCTCTTCAGAGGGACATGGATTAGCTGGAGAGATGATCTGATTCCAATGGGATGAAGTTCAACAAGGCCAAGTGCCGGGTCCTGCACTTTGGCCACAACAACCCCCTGCAGCGCTACAGGCTGGGCACAGAGTGGCTGGAGAGCAGCCAGGCAGAAAGTTTGGATTTTGGAGTTTGTAATTTGGATTGACAGGAGGCAGAATGTGAGCCAGCAGTGTGCCCAGGTGTCCAAGAAGGCCAATGGCATCCTAGTCTGGATCAGGAACAGTGTGTCCTGCAGGAGCAGGGAAGTGATTCTTCCCCTGTACTCAGCACTGGTGAGGCCACACCTGGAGTGCTGTGTCCAGTTCTGGGTCCCTCAGTGCAGGAAGGATATTGAGGTGCTGGAGCAGGTCCAGAGAAGAGCAACGAGGCTGGTGAAGGGACTTGAGCACAAGTCCTATGAGGAGAGGCTGAGGGAGCTGGGGTTGTTTTATCTGGAGGAGACTCAGGAGAAACCTCATCATTGTCTACAACTACTTGAAAGGAGGTTGTAGCCAGGTGGGAGTTGGTCTCTTCTCCCAGGCAATCAGCAGTAGGACAAGAGGGCATGGTCTTAATCTATGCCAGGGTTAAATATTAGGAAGAAATTTTTTACAGAGAGAGTAATCAGACATTGGAATGAGCTGCCCAGAAAAGTGGTGGATTCACCATCCCTGGAGGTTTTTAAGGTGCATCTGGATGTGGTACCTAGTGCCATAGTCTAGTAACCACGGCAGTGTTGTATCAAGGGTTGGACTTGATGATCTCATAGGTCTTTTCCAACCTGATCCATTCTGTGATTCTGTGATTTCAGAAGAATGTAAATTTAGGTATTAAATAAACTTGATTTCAGGGTAGTAGAAAATTTCGCACTAAATTTAGAACTAGCAACCTGAATGTTTGTGTGTGTTATGTTAGCCCTTTTGATACTGCACTGGAAGTAGGTCCAGCATAATGCAAAGCTCCCAGCTTTCACCCATGCAATCCCTGACTCAACCACACTGGCTGCAGCAGCAGGTCAGAGCTGCAGCTGCAAGGAGTAAACATCTGAGTTTGCCCAGCTGTTCCTAACAGTGAGTTGGGCAGCAGCTGCTAGCATTAACCAGCAGTCAATCTCAAATTCTTCCAAGTCAACTGGACACTCTTCTGTGCCAAGTCTGGAATTCAAAATGTCTAGTATGGATATGGGATGAGTATGCGTGGGTCATGCAATTCTCCTTCCAGGCAGGATGATGCAGCTTCCTTCTGCTCCTTCTGTGGACAACTCCTAGTACTTAGAAAGGGTTAGGAAGAGCTGTTAGCTTCTGAATATCCTGCTCAGGGTATGGTTCTCTCAAGGTGCTTTCCCTCCCCCCCACCCCCCCAGTAGAACCCTGTATCAATCACTCCCCTGACTCAGCCTAGGATTAACAGCGATCAGTTAATTCTGTTAATATGTAAATTATTAATGTTAATTCTGTGCAGGCACTGCTCCAAGCAAAGCAATTAGGGGCCTCTTTCTGGTTAAGAAACATACATTTAAAATAAACTTCAAAATAATCCGTGCAAGTTTTTCAATAAATGTGAGTTCTGCACTTTGAAAAATGTAGCAAGAGAATGAAGAAGAAGAAACGAAGGAGAAGTAAAGCAAACAGGTCCAAGCAATACACTAGTGACCCCAATTCACCACGAAATGTAAGGACAGGTATAATTCTGCTCCCTTTATTCACATGGCAAAATGAAACTCTCACACACACACATCTGTAATCTCTTTCTTTTTCCTAATATTCTCAGAAACGTCTTTCTGTAGTCAACCACCCTTATTGTGAGTTTCTTTAAATTCTAATCTCAAAAATTCTGTGGGATGTGGCCCCTATTTGATGAAAACAAGAATTGCTAAATTAGCAAAGAATGACTGAAAATATGATTATTTCTTTTCATAGTAGAAATCCTGCTGTACCAAGAACTATTTTTGATGAATCCTGTACAGAAATAATTATGCTTGAGTATTCACGTTCCTATAACTTATTTTCTCCCAAATAAGACTGAATTTATGAATATTCTGGCCTCTGTATGTTTCTTTTTGGGTATGTGGTCCTTAGATTTTGTGCTTGGGACCTTCACGCAATGTAGGTACAATTTCAATTAATTTTCCCAAATCAGTTTCAGTTTTGTACTTTGCATTTTTGATGTCTCCTTCCCTGTTGCTTTTTACAAAGATTTTGAATCTGTATCATGAAGACAGATTACCCCCAATAAGACACTCTTCATCCCCCTTTGCCTTGCCTGGTATTCACCTGGAGACAACATACTCAGCAGAAAGAAAGCAATGGCTTTTTTTTTTAACTCTCAGGAATTTAAAAAACATGGGAATAGGAATAAGACTGAATACCCAAGTATTAAAAAAACATTCTTTTTACAAAAAGGAGAGATTTACAAATTCTACCCATGTGACTTCCAACTTACAGGGTGTACCCGCTTTCTTAACGGTAATTTTCACGAGCCATTTAAATAAGTGACCTTATAAGTAAGACTCCATGTAAATCATGAACACCATCATGCAGGAAGATGACAGATTTTATGGATTGGTCATGGCAAAAATGGCAAATTTCACAGTTTGTCATGCACTAATGGAGATGGTTACAAAAACATAAAGTCATTAATAGTGATAAAAAATGTTGCTGAAAGGGTACAAGTTATATTTTTTAAAAAATATAAATCATAAAGTTATGTGACATACTGTCAATGGATTTGGGAAAGGTTGTTTTAAACTGGGGAAATACACAAAACCAAAATAAATCCTCATATAGTGATTGTGATGGGCTCCGTCAGAAAGAAAATAAAAAATAACATGTAAGGATGTGACCACTTCAAATCAAATTCAATTTACTTGGAGTATAGTTAAATTTACAGAGAAGCATTCAACCTGTGCATTGTTATGAGCTCTGATGCATAACACAAACACAGAGAAACAGTTGCAAAGACCTTTGTTAAGCCAGTATAAATGCAAGGTATTGTCATGGAACATTATAAAAACTATTCTTATGGTAACAAAGTTGATCTGTAATTAAAACAGCTTTTCAAAGTGCAAAATCTGGTCCAGACACCTGTAACCATGTCACTTCAGTCTATGATATTTTCTGGTTAATCTAAACAGAACTGAACTTTAGTGTCTACTAAAGTGTGAAGCTAATTAGCAACACATTTAAAAAGTGTTTTCTGGATTTTGGTTTCCCTGGCTTTTGACTGGTCTTTCTGAGAGACTGCTTAAATGTTCCTGTCATTAGAACAATATTACTGACTCTAGGCAGCTGTCTTTAATCAGAGGTGCTCAATGCCTTCTCAGCTTCATCCTTCACAAAGCCTTCAAGACCTCTGTGCTTAGTGGAAGGTTTCAAGGAGAAGTACCAGCAACGGATGAGGATTCAGAAACTACCTGGGAGAACATGACCCTTGCAAGTCAATGGAACCTGATGGGCTGCAGATGAAGATTTTGAGAACTTGCCACTGTCACAGGGAGGCTACCCTCCCCCCTGAATTGGCTCCTGAGAGAAGATCCTCTAAGATTAGAGGAAGATAAATTTTGCATCTATATTTTGAATAGAACAAAGGACATTCTGGGGATCAGTCTCACTATGATAACTTGGAAAATCATGACGCAAGTCCTCTTGGAACACATTTCTGGCCACAAGAGAGAGAAGATATCTTCAAAGAGCAAGCATTTACGAAGGGTAAATCACACCTAACCAACTTGATTGCCTACTACAAGGAAATGATGGGTTTTGTGGATGAAGGGAGAGCAAAGAATTTCAATTACCTTGACTATTTTCTTTGACTTTTTACGTTGACTTGAGCACTGTTTTTGACATTATCTCTCACAGAATTCTTGTATAGGTCGACAACTCGAAAGTGTAAAAAAAGTGGTCAAATGGTCACCTTTAGAAGGTAGAAGGTAATGTGTTGTGTATCACCTGGATTCATGTCAAAAATGAATTTTGCATCTAACCTGGGACCTGTTCTGTCCAACATTTTCATCGGTGACCTGAAGAAACCAATGGAGGAAGCAATGGAGTATCCTCTCCTCAGGACTGAAAATGACACGAATTGGTAGGTTTACCCAATATCCTCAAGGGCAGGACTGTCATCCACAAGGACCTAAACAGGCTGGGGGAATGGGCTAATCTAAACCAACAGGATTAAATAAGGACAAATACAAAGCCATTTACTGGAAAAGGTGTAACTCCAGCACTGATAGAGACTGGGGACTGAATGGCTGAAAAATTCCCCATTAGTCTTTGTACATGACCCAATAGTAAGCCCTGGTAGCAAAAGGGACCAGTAGACTTCTGGGCTATAAGGACAGAAACATGGACACCAGCTTGAGGGGATTGATTGTACTCAACAGTCGTTAGATAACATTCAAATGATACATGCAGTTTTTAACCTCCTCCTGTACAAGAAAGAGATCAGTAAAGTGGAATGAATTCAGAGGATAGCCACAGAGATGGCTGGAGCCTGAAACATTTGCCCTGGAGCAGATGGCTGGACTAGAGACCTTCTGAAGTTCATTCCAGACTGAACTGTTCCATGATTCTCCCTGAAACTTGTCTGGAACACAATGTATCAGTGCTGAGCTGAAGTATTTCTGTATGCAGCAGCCACATAGTGTGCTGAAATTATAGAGCTCACCACTGTTTTGTGACCTTTCAGCAGAATTTATCTAATTAAAGAGATTCAGAATTACAACGTATTTGAAATTAAAAGCAGTCTCAACTCAGCCAGCAATGAGACAGCAAGAAAATACCATAATTTCAACAGGAACTGAAGAGCTAGTTATGGAGCAAAGTGAGACTCATTTGAATGTACATCTTCCAACTGGATCCAAAGATGGATGAATAAAATATTTTTTGGATATTTGTTTTCTAGAGAAAAAGTGTAAAAAAAGATTACCTTCTTGTAATTCTCTTTCCAAAACGTAATACGTCTTCAAAGTTTATAAATCTTCAGCTTGCAAATTCTGCATCTTTATCAATTCCCAGAAGGGCTTTATCTTAGTTAATGAACTGCACGGCTGCAGAGCAAGATGAAGGTAGTACCTCCAGCAGTGGGTGGCACTTTTTTTCAGTGGGTGACACAATGGCATATAGTTGGGGAATTTTTTCAAGATGTAGTCAAAATAATTTGAGAATGCAGTAGGCAATCCACTATAACACCCTTTCAGAATATGTTTAAGACAATGAACAGTTTTTCTGTGACTAAAAATACAATATTTATTAGCTTTACATGCTTCATAAACACGATAAAATGCTTCTGCTAATGCTCTCAAGCTGTACTATAGGACCAAGACACAGTGTTCTATAGTAAACAGGATTAATTTTTATAGTGAGGTCCCTTAATTCAGTGGTAGTACCACTTAGCAGTTTGAAAATTATGTTGCAATTTCATTTGAAGTAGAAAATAAGCCATGTAATCAGAATATGTACTTTACCATACTGTTAGTTTAATTTGCTTTCTTTACCTTTTCAGAATCGCCAAGTTGAAGTTGCGTTTTTGACACTTGGACTTGGTGACATTTTAGCCATTTTCTTCCAAGGAAAACTGAAAAATAAGAGACACTGAGATCTTTCTGCAAAGATCTGTTTGCAGGAGTCTAGGCAAGTACATGAGGTTCCTATTTTGCAAAATTGATCAACATGGTCAGAGCTGCACTAAAATGCAAATTCTCACCATTAAGTTTCCCACATAGTCTCACAGACAGCAGTACCTCTATGCTCACATGATCTCAAGCATTTGTCAACACAGTTTAATGAGCTAATACTTTTCTGAGCCATAGTAATAGTTGTTTAGAGGAACGCCAAGATGTAAACACTACCGTTCTGTGACCAACATGTGGAGGATAAGAATGTAGTTGAAATTGATGTGGCACACATATGCCAGATGCCCAGAGTGTGCTGGACATGTGCCAAATGTGTGACTGCCATGTCCTGAGTTTGTGATGGATGCGTGATTGTCCCGTGCCAGGTACATGATTACCACATGATAGACATGTGATTGTCCCAAGACATCAGGAAGAATTTTTTCATGGAAAGGATTATCAAGCATTGGAAGGGGTTGCCCAGGGAGTTGATGGAGTCACCATCCCCAGAGGTGTTCAAGAAACAGCTGGACATGTCATTTAGTAACATGGTCTAGTTGACAAGGTAGAGATCAGACAAAGGTTGAACTTGATGATCTTGGAGGTCTTTTCCAACCAAAATGATTCTCTAATTCTCTGTGTCATTGGCGTGTGATTGGCACATGACAGCCAGGTGATTGCTGTATGATGAGGGGGTGATTGGTGCGTAAGAACCATGTGTTCACCACATGCAGGGCATGTGATGGGAACGTGATTGCCCTGTGTCAGGTGTGAATCAGGCACATGCCATCTTTGTGTCATGTGTGTGTCATCTGCGCGCTGGGCTTCCTTGCCACAGCAGTGCCGAGGGAATGGATGTCTGTGCTGGCATCCCAAGGAGATGGTTACCTCTCATGGTAGCAAGGATGTTATCTACTCATGGTGACCCCAAGGGAGAACAAGAGAACTATCAAACCGGCCTTCTTCAATCACTTGGTTCTCTTCTAGCTTGTTGTAAGTACATTATAGAATTTAATTATTTGAAATGTGGATGCAAGTGCTAATGCATATTTATTAACTCTGTTAACTCTACATGTACAGTAAAGGGAGAACAAAGTCAAAGGAAGCTTTAGATTAAGAACCAAGAAGTAACAAATATAGGGTAAGTGGGAATAAAAGAATTGTATGTACAGTCAGCTAAAATGGCTCAACAGGCCAACAATATCTTGTTAAAGTTGCAATAAAAGAGCTACTTGTAATTTTGAAAAAATAGATGTCTGGTTCACATTTTGCAGAGCTGTGATCTGTACATAGATTCCAGAAGACATTAATTCAGCAGTTTGTCATCGAGTTTTGTTTTGTATGTTTTCATGATTCTCACAAGAACTGAGTGCATGTGTGTATACATACATGAATATATATATATATAGAGAGAGAGAGAGAGAGAGAAATGCAGACATGTAAAAATATAAAAAAAATGTGAGCTTATATGTTTCCTCTTGCTATTACAGCAAGAAATAGATTCCAAAGTATTTCCCAGAGTGGCAGTGTAGTATAGAGAGCTATAATATTTAAATTGACTTGTGAGGAAAAGGAAGAATGGGTTCCAGACCCAAGGGTAACTTTGAAGAGTGAAATCATAAAAGTAATGAGCCTGGTTTTAGTCAAGAATAAAGACTGCTATCTTTCACTCAAAATGAAATTACTGTCACCAAAATCTATTCATTGTGCCATTTTCAATTCTCATCATGATTATTCTCAGTAGAATTAGGTACTAAAATTGCAATTCTTCATATGTTTTATAAATCATAGTAGTAGACTTGAGTATTTTGACCTTTTTAATATTCCTTTGTTTGATTGGTCATGGTACCTATCTGTTCAATGTATCTCATTATTTTACTGCCTCTTCTAACCTATAGGGAAGGAGATGAAGCAGGTAGCCAATGAAGATGTAGGATATTGTAAAGGTCAAAATACTAACATTATTGCTAAATATTTCAGAGCATACTTTAAGTATTAAAGTTCTGACAGCAGTTCCTTATAAGTAATGTTGAACAAAGAGCAGAAAATAGTACGAATTTTATCCAGTATCTTAAGCCGGTCAAAATCAAAGTAACTACATAAGGAAACTGTAACACACTTATTACAACTATATCACTGAGCACTAGCTCTTATTGCCTCAGAATTATGCATCTAAGTCAGTACCCGGAGTAGAGTAAGAGCATTATGCTCATGCTGTAGGTCCTTTTCCCTGAGTACAGGTATGCGTTCATAGTTGAGAGTTTTCCGCAGATGTGCGGGAACACTTAGGAGCTTTGCCAGCTGATTATGTTGCATCTGAGTGGAGTGGGGAGTCTTTAAAAGTAATGTGTAAATGTAAAGTATGAATGGCCTGCTTACCTGTGTCTCTGGGACTTGAAAGAATCTGGACAAGTGAGGATAAAATCTGAGTGCTTATTTTCATGGTGCTTCCACTTAGACTGTAAGCAATATGTACCACTTAATCTGTATTGAATCTGCTTCTAAAAAGTATTTGCTCCTGTTTCATGTAACTTAGATTATTTAAGCAAAGCATCTGAAACCTCTGTATGCTGCAGAATTCAGAACTTCATAGTATAGCCAGGTGAACTCCTAATAGCTGATGACTTACCTTCAAAGTACAAGTTAGTAGGCACTGTGATGCACAAAAATCTATTAGTAAAAAAAACCACTATAGAAGAAGTTTCAAAATTATGAAAAAAAGATTTCTTTCCCAATATGACTGGAGTTGCTTCAGAAAGAATTTTAATACTGCAGGATGTGTGTTGTGCCTTAATAGCTCTTTTTACAATGCTGACCTTTGTTACCATAAGGCTGGCTAAAATCCACATACATACACATGGTCTTAACTGCAATAGAATCTTTTCTGTAAATGTAATATACAGGTTGATATGTGTTTTAAGGCATATTATCGCCACCGTATTGTACACAGTATACTATGTATCTTTAAAAGGTGCCAAATAGTTCCACTTGCAATCATTCTCTAAATTTTTTGTAAGCAGGAGTATTTTTAAAATTGGAAATCATATTATCACCATTTTGAATTTCAAATGTCCAAAGAATATTTGAAAGCTGTGTAACCTAAATCCTAAAGTTAGACCTGTTGATCTGTATTTGATGTATATAAGACAATCTACAAGTCAACAAAATCAGTTTTGGCTATACTACCTTTTAGTTGAAGTTTACAATTCAAAAAAATTAGCCCAAAATTTCATTTTTGCTCTATATATTGTAAAATATCAGTTCTCTAGACTGACTTTTCATCCACCATTAAAATCATGCTAACTTCAGCACTCAGAATATTTGTGTCCAGGATAAATTGCCATACATGACTAGAACTTCCACTGAAATATTTCTGAAGAACAATGTTTTGTGCTCCATCAACTCAGAGAACTAGTTGCACTGAGAGTGGTAGGTTATATACTGTGAGAGATGAAGACAGTATATTATCATGAATATAATTAACATGTTTAGAAATCTCTACTCCCTTTCCATTTTCTTCTGTTTTTCTCTTCCTACAAAATTCAACAGGGATTCTGTGACAGCTCAAAAACCCATACAGTGATGTTTAATCTGGGATTTTCCCTCTGTCACTTATCCCTCTGCCTCTGCTTTTGGTTATAGGTAACTTAAAGATTGACTTAGAAGGACATTCCTGAGTTGTTTGTAATGATCTTTTCACAATGATTTAATATAGTTTATCAAAGTTCCATGATTTTAAAATCTAGATAAAAATCCTTATAAAGCAGATGACGAGGGAACAGTGACATTTGTTTAACAGTAATGTGTGTTGAATTCCTAATATGGGAGTATGAAGATGGATAAATTAACTTGCAGTTGGTTTAGCATTTTAATGGGTAGGGGTGACAATTTATGACTCTACAGAAGCCATCAAACAAATATCAGTATAGATCATTCAATGTACAGTCAACAAGGCAGAAGTGCTTCAAATGTAAAATAAAGTGTAGTCAAATAAATAATCGGAACAAATTTCCTTCTAGTAAGAATCCTGTGCAAAAGGGATTTCTCAATACAGAAACAGAAGTGAGCCTTGTATCTGCTGATGCTTTTGAAGTTACCAAATAATACCTGAGAAGTTGAAAGGGGACTTTTAAAAGAGATGTTTTTGGTGGAGAACCCAAATCCTTTATATTACTTGATGTTACTGTCAGATACCCACAGGACTCTAGGACAGTCAGAGTCATTCCTCTTTCCTTATATACAAGGAGATAATTTTCAGCAATGAGGACACAGGTGTGTGCAGGCTTACCAAGAAGCACTCAGCTTGTGTGATCTCAGCACGGGCCAGAGTAAGGGACAGGACATTAGCATCACT
>NW_020955223.1:2154454-2160061 GCF_003031625.1 Empidonax traillii
GGAGAAAAGACAACGCAGAAAGAATCGCGTCTTGTCGATATCACCTGGAGAGTCTTTCTGCTGTACGTTCTGCAACCGGACTTGTCTATCTCGCATTGGCCTTTTTAGCCATCAGCGTGCTTGTAGCAAGCGTGGGTAGAGCCCCTCTCAAATCTTCGTTCGCGAAGCCTAGCCATGATGATGATGACATCTTCCAACTGGATCCAAAGATGGATGAATAAAATATTTTTTGGATATTTGTTTTCTAGAGAAAAAGTGTAAAAAAAGATTACCTTCTTGTAATTCTCTTTCCAAAACGTAATACGTCTTCAAAGTTTATAAATCTTCCCAGAAGGGCTTTATCTTAGTTAATGAACTGCACGGCTGCAGAGTAAGACGAAGGTAGTACCTCCAGCAGTGGGTGGCACTTTTTTTCAGTGGGTGACACAATGGCATATAGTTGGGGAATTTTTTCAAGAGGTAGTCAAAATAATTTGAGAATGCAGTAGGCAATCCACTATAACACACTTTCAGAATATGTTTAAGACAATGAACAGTTTTTCTGTGACTAAAAATACAATATTTATTAGCTTTACATGCTTCATAAACACGATAAAATGCTTCTGCTAATGCTCTCAAGCTGTAGTATAGGACCAAGACACAGTGTTCTATAGTAAACAGGATTAATTTTTATAGTGAGGTCCCTTAATTCAGTGGTAGTACCACTTAGCAGTTTGAAAATTATGTTGCAATTTCATTTGAAGTAGAAAATAAGCCATGTAATCAGAATATGTACTTTACCATACTGTTAGTTTAATTTGCTTTCTTTACCTTTTCAGAATCGCCAAGTTGAAGTTGCGTTTTTGACACTTGGACTTGGTGACATTTTAGCCATTTTCTTCCAAGGAAAACTGAAAAATAAGAGACATTGAGATCTTTCTGCAAAGATCTGTTTGCAGGAGTCTAGGCAAGTACATGAGGTTCCTATTTTGCAAAATTGATCAACATGGTCAGAGCTGCACTAAAATGCAAATTCTCACCATTAAGTTTCCCACATAGTCTCACAGACAGCAGTACCTCTATGCTCACATGATCTCAAGCATTTAAGTCAACACAGTTTAATGAGCTAATACTTTTCTGAGCCATAGTAATAGTCGTTTAGAGGAGCGCCAAGATGTAAACACTACCGTTCTGTGACCAACATGTGGAGGATAAGAATGTAGTTGAAATTGATGTGGCACACATATGCCAGATGCCCAGAGTGTGCTGGACATGTGCCAAATGTGTGACTGCCATGTCCTGAGTTTGTGATGGATGCGTGATTGTCCCGTGCCAGGTACATGATTACCACATGATAGACATGTGATTGTCCCAAGACATCAGGAAGAATTTTTTCATGGAAAGGATTATCAAGCATTGGAAGGGGTTTCCCAGGGAGTTGATGGAGTCACCATCCCCAGAGGTGTTCAAGAAACAGCTGGACATGTCATTTAGTACCATGGTCTAGTTGACAAGGTGGAGATCAGACAAGGGTTGAACTTGATGATCCTGGAGGTCTTTTCCAACCAAAATGATTCTCTAACTTTCTGTGTCATTGGCGTGTGATTGGCACATGATAGCCAGGTGATTGCTGCATGATGAGGGGGTGATTGGTGCGTAAGAACCATGTGTTCACCACATGCGGGGCATGTGATGGGAACGTGATTGCCCTGTGTCAGGTGTGAATCATGCACGTGCCATCTTTGTGTCATTTGTGTGTCTTGTGTGTCATGTGTGTGTCATCTGCGTGCTGGGCCTCCTTGCCACAGCAGTGCCGAGGGAATGGATGTCTGTGCTGGCATCCCAAGGAGATGGTTACCTCTCATGGTAGCAAGGATGTTATCTACTCATGGTGACCCCAAGTGAGAACAAGAGAACTATCAAACCGGACTTCTTCAATCACTTGGTTCTCTTCTAGCTTGTTGTAAGTACATTATAGAATTTAATTATTTGAAATGTGGATGCAAGTGCTAATGCATGATATTTATTAACTCTGTTAACTCTACATGTACAGTAAAGGGAGAACAAAGTCAAAGGAAGCTTTAGATTAAGAACCAAGAAGTAACAAATATAGGGTAAGTGAGAATAAAAGAATTGTATGTACAGTCAGCTAAAATGGCTCAACAGGCCAACAATATCTTGTTAAAGTTGCAATAAAAGAGTTACTTGTAATTTTGAAAAAATAGATGTCTGGTTCACATTTTGCAGAGCTGTGATCTGTACATAGATTCCAGAAGACATTAATTCAGCAGTTTGTCATCGAGTTTTGTTTTGTATGTTTTCATGATTCTCACAAGAACTGAGTGCATGTGTGTATACATACATGAATATATATATATATATAGAGAGAGAGAAATGCAGACATGTAAAAATATAAAAAAATGTGAGCTTATATGTTTCCTCTTGCTATTACAGCAAGAAATAGATTCCAAAGTATTTCCCAGAGTGGCAGTGTAGTATAGAGAGCTATAATATTTAAATTGACTTGTGAGGAAAAGGAAGAATGGGTTCCAGACCCAAGGGTAACTTTGAAGAGTGAAATCATAAAAGTAATGAGCCTGGTTTTAGTCAAGAATAAAGACTGCTATCTTTCACTCAAAATGAAATTACTGTCACCAAAATCTATTCATTGTGCCATTTTCAATTCTCATCATGATTATTCTCAGTAGAATTAGATACTAAAATTGCAATTCTTCATATGTTTTATAAATCATAGTAGTAGACTTGAGTATTTTGACCTTTTTAATATTCCTTTGTTTGATTGGTCATGGTACCTATCTGTTCAATGTATCTCATTATTTTACTGCCTCTTCTAACCTATAGGGAAGGAGATGAAGCAGGTAGCCAATGAAGATGTAGGATATTGTAAAGGTCAAAATACTAACATTATTGCTAAATATTTCAGAGCATACTTTAAGTATTAAAGTTCTGACAGCAGTTCCTTATAAGTAATGTTGAAAAAAGAGCAGAAAATAGTACGAATTTTATCCAGTATCTTAAGCCGGTCAAAATCAAAGTAACTACATAAGGAAACTGTAACACACTTATTACAACTATATCACTGAGCACTAGCTCTTATTGCCTCAGAATTATGCATCTAAGTCAGTACCCGGAGTAGAGTAAGAGCATTATGCTCATGCTGTAGGTCCTTTTCCCTGAGTACAGGTATGCGTTCATAGTTGAGAGTTTTCCGCAGATGTGCGGGAACACTTAGGGGCTTTGCCAGCTGATTATGTTGCATCTGAGTGGAGTGAGGAGTCTTTAAAAGTAATGTGTAAATGTAAAGTATGAATGGCCTGCTTACCTGTGTCTCTGGGACTTGAAAGAATCTGGACAAGTGAGGATAAAATCTGAGTGCTTATTTTCATGGTGCTTCCACTTAGACTGTAAGCAATATGTACCACTTAATCTGTATTGAATCTGTTTCTACAAAGTATTTGCTCCTGTTTCATGTAACTTAGATTATTTAAGCAAAGCATCTGAAACCTCTGTATGCTGCAGAATTCAGTATTTCATAGTATAGCCAGGTGAACTCCTAATAGCTGACGACTTATTTTCAAAGTACAAGTTAGTAGGCACTGTGATGCACAAAAATCTATTAGTAAAAAAAACCACTATAGAAGAAGTTTCAAAATTATGAAAAAAAGATTTCTTTCCCAATATGACTGGAGTTGCTTCAGAAAGAATTTTAATACTGCAGGATGTGTGTTGTGCTTTAATAGCTCTTTTTACAATGCTGACCTTTGTTACCATAAGGCTGGCTAAAATCCACATACATACACATCGTCTTAACTGCAATAGGATCTTTTCTGTAAATGTAATATACAGGTTGATATGTGTTTTAAGGCATATTATCGCCACCGTATTGTACATAGTATAGTATGTATCTTTAAAAGGTGCCAAATAGTTCCACTTGCAATCGTTCTCTAAATTTTTGGTAAGCAGGAGTATTTTTAAAATTGGAAATCATATTATCACCATTTTGAATTTCAAATGTCCAAAGAATATTTGAAAGCTGTGTAACCTAAATCCTAAAGTTAGACCTGTTGATCTGTATTTGATGTATATAGGACAATCTACAAGTCAACAAAATCAGTTTTGGCTATATTACCTTTTAGTTGAAGTTTACAATTCAAAAAAATTAGCCCAAAATTTCATTTTTGCTCTATATATTGTAAAATATCAGTTCTCTAGACTGACTTTTCATCCACCATTACAATCATACTAACTTCAGCACTCAGAATATTTGTGTCCAGGATAAATTGCCATACATGGCTAGAACTTCCACTGAAATATTTCTGAAGAACAATGTTTTGTGCTCCATCAACTCAGAGAACTAGTTGCACTGAGAGTGGTAGGTTATATACTGTGAGAGATGAAGACAGTATATTATCATGAATATAATTAATGTGTTTAGAAATCTCTACTCCCTTTCTATTTTCTTCTGTTTTTCTCTTCCTACAAAATTCAACAGGGATTCTGTGACAGCTCAAAAACCCATACAGTGATGTTTAATCTGGGATTTTTCCTCTGTCACTTATCCCTCTGCCTCTGCTTTTGGTTATAGGTAACTTAAGGATTGACTTAGAAGGACATTCCTGAGTTGTTTGTAATGATCTTTTCACAATGATTTAATATAGTTTATCAAAGTTCCATGATTTCAAAATCTAGATAAAAATCCTTATAAAGCAGATGATGAGGGAACAGTGACATTTGTTTAACAGTAATGTGTGTTGAATTCCTAATATGGGAGTATGGCCAGTCTCTTTGCGAACGAAGAACCGGGGAAGGTCTTTACACCTTCCAGCCTGCGCATTGGATTTTTTAGGTGAGACACAGTGTGCGCAGAACTGAGCCCACCCTTTAATCCTGAGGTTCGTCTGCCGGGGCCAAGCATGCTTGGACGGTGGCAGCGAGGTCCTCAGGACGTAGATGGATTGCCTTACAGGCTAACGAGCTCCATCTGCCCGGGGAGGGGCCCCGACCGGGAATCGAACCCGGGTCTCTGCAGTGACAGTGCAGTGAATTTTCCCCTGGACCACCAGGGGCTCCCAATATGGGAGTATGAAGATGGATAAATTAACCTGCAGTTGGTTTAGCATTTTAATGGGTAGGGGTGACAGTTTATGACTCTACAGAAGCCATCAAACAAATATCAGTATAGATCATTCAATGTACAGTCAACAAGGCAGAAGTGCCTCAAATGTAAAATAAAGTGTAGTCAAATAAATAATCGGAACAAATTTCCTTCTAGTAAGAATCCTGTGCAAAAGAGATTTCTCAATACAGAAACAGAAGTGAGCCTTGTATCTGCTGATGCTTTTGAAGTTACCAAATAATACCTGAGAAGTTGAAAGGGGACTTTTAAAAGAGATGTTTTTGGTGGAGAACCCAAATCCCTTATATTACTTGATGTTACTGTCAGATACCCACAGGACTCTAGGACAGTCAGAGTCATTCCTCTTTCCTTATATACAAGGAGATAATTTTCAGCAATGAGGACACAGGTGTGTGCAGGCTTACCAAGAAGCACTCAGCTTGTGTGATCTCAGCACGGGCCAGAGTAAGGGACAGGACATTAGCATCACT
>NW_020955223.1:2160989-2167876 GCF_003031625.1 Empidonax traillii
ATATTACTTGATGTTACTGTCAGATACCCACAGGACTCTAGGACAGTCAGAGTCATTCCTCTTTCCTTATATACAAGGAGATAATTTTCAGCAATGAGGACACAGGTGTGTGCAGGCTTACCAAGAAGCACTCAGCTTGTGTGATCTCAGCACGGGCCAGAGTAAGGGACAGGACATTAGCATCACTGAAGTCAGGACCAGAGCACTTCCACCTCTACACTTGTAAATCTCAGTGCTGTATGAATTAAACTAGGGGTAAAAGGAGTGCTCCCCTGTATGTCTGTCTGGATGTATGCTTGAAATTTGTGAGATCCTACTATCCACCTACATCCTCCCACACAGTTAGGGGACAGACTTTGTTACTCAGGATGCATCAAGTTCAAGAGTCACCAGATGAAAGCATGTGTTTGTATATTTTTCTGCAGTAGGATTTAAGTACATTAAAGTGTGTGTGTCTGGATAGGAGGAAAAATATGTTTTTTGTCAGTCTAGAGATCACTTCTCAGAATGCAACACCTTTGTTATTTCCCTTTCATACTTTTATTAGGTGCTATATATGTATAAGAATAACTTTATAATTAAGTAGACTGTGATAATAGACCTCAATTTCCAGGTTGTAGTGCTCTTTTGATTCCCTGCATGATGTTCCAGTCTAAATGGCATTAATAGACATGTTCTAATGTTGAAAAGAAAAGTGAAGGGAATCAGCATTTAAAACTTAGTAAAGTCCTAGGTAGTAAAAAGCCTTTGTGTTGACAATTGTTCTCCCACAGAGTAACAGAATTTTCTTTTAGCCTTTACAGTCAGTTCTCATGCACTTGAAATATCATAATCAAAGCTCTTTGCCACCTTGTGTTGAATCTACTGTACTTGAAATCTTTTTATTTAGTAAGAAACAGTGTTTCTACCCTAAATAATATGATGAAAGCATTCAAAATGTCAAATGAACATTCACCAGCTAAAAATATCTTCACTTTTTACTATTACAATAGTTCAGGGAACTGCCTGTAGGTGATTGGAATGATTGAAAAGGAACAGCGAATATACAATGGTTGCTCCAAAGGGACTATGAGAGTTCATCACACTGTCAGGTGTCACTGTTACTTTTATCCCCAATTTCCTAACCAGGAAACCAGTGCACTACTTTATTCAGGACCGGTTTGCACTGTCATGAAAACTACAGTTTTGTTCAGACTCCTTTCTCAGTTGCTTTTAGTTTCCACTTTTTATCCTCCCCATTTTTTTCCTACGTGAATGTAGTTTTATCTCACAAATAGCTATTCCCCAAAGGAAATGAGCTACTACCTTACCAGTCTGTGCACATGTCAGTCCAGGTTTCAAGTTTTTAAGGAAAATGACACATTTGAAAATTAATCATTTGGAATTTAAGCGGATCATTTTGTGCATATCTCTAGTTTTCCTGTCATCAGGAAGAACAGAATTGGTTACCAATAATATCTAAATAAAAATACGAAGTGAATATTTTTATAGTGACTACCAATTAAAATATATATATATTCTGAAACAATATCTTTTAGAGTCTTACATGTAAGTAAGACATAGCACTATACTAGAATGTAATGCTTTTCCTGGCCTTAAAAGGCCATTAGAAATACAGTATTTCATAATGTCTCATCAAATACACTTATCTCTTGCCACAAGCAAACTTATCAAGATGAGAAAGGTAGCGGTTAAGAAGGACTTCATAATACTAACCATTTACAGTTGAAATACCACTGGCTCTAAATAACTCTAAATTACCTCATACAACCAAGAGCAACAAGCCCAGCAGAAAAACCTATACTGGTACGTGGTACATATAACCATGACCAAATGTGCTTAGAATATACCAAGTATGGCATAGAGAGTCAACACCAAGAAGCTAACAAAGAAAAAGTTCCTCCCATTTAAAGCACTGTTTTCCCTCTGTATTCCTCATGTGTTCTCCACTGAGACAGAAAGGAATGAAATGGATTTAATTTTGTGCATAAGTGAGAAGGGAGCTCAGAAATGGGAAAGAAATCAGAGAAAGGAAAGAATCTGAGAAAGAAAATGGGAGTAAGGAAGATTTGCCACATGAGTTTCTTAACTGACCTTTGGCACTTTGCCATGTCGCCTAGAGGTAAAAGTTGAAGAAAACCTTGGCTGGGTAGAGATAGCTATGCCAAGTCCCTGGTGAACTGTGAATTTGCATAACTAGCTGGACACACCACCATCCAGCAATAGAATGTCTGATAGTGACTACTGACAGTGATGTGGCATGAGCTCCTCTTTGTGAAGTTCTGTGAGGACCTGGTGTCCAACCAAGACCTCACACAGGTCTTCATGCTCTCAGAAGGTTTTGGAAGTAGTACCAGAATCATTCATTTCTGCATTTGGAAGCTCCTTCTATCAGGGAAGAAAGGTGCTGAATCTTTACGTCTAGGCAGACCCCTAAAAACCTAGTCCTCCTCAAAAGACACAGCACCAGTATTGGGTTTGCGTGGCAAGGTTTAGGTAGTGGAGAGGCTACAGGGGTGACTTCTGTGAGAAGATGCCAGAAGCTGTGCATGATTTAAGCAGCTCCAAGACAGACTTGCTGCTGGCCAAGGCTGAGCCCATCAATGGCAGTCATATTCCCTCTGGGATAACATATTTAAGAAAAGGAAAAAACTGCCATGCAACAGCGGGGAAAGAGGAGTGAGAAGATGTGAGACAAACAACCCTGAAGACACAGGGTCAGTTGGCAGGAGATGCTGCTGGCTACCCTGCAGCCTGTTGTGAAGACCATGGTGAGGTAGATTGTCTTCCTTCAGCCCAAGGAGGTCTTTGGTGGAGCAGAGACCCACCTGGAGCAGACCTCACACCAGAGCAGGTGAATGAATTCTGAAAGAGACTGTAAACTTGTGGGGAGCTGGTGTTGGAGCAGGCTTCTGGCAAGACCTCTAGACCTGTGGAGAGAGGACCCCACACTGGAGCAGGTTTTCTGGTAGGACTTGTGACTCCATAAGGGATCCATGCTGGAGCAGTCTGTTCCCGAGGGACTGCATTCTATCCTTATCTTCTTCATAGAATCATAGAATCAATCATAGAATCATAGAATCAGCCGGGTTGGAAAGAACCTCTGAGATCAAGTCCAGTCTTTGATCCACTACTGCCATGGTTACTTAACTGTGGCGCTAAGTGCCAGAAGCCTTTAATGAGCCTTTCACTATATTTTCTCCCACTGCATAGTTGAGGAGGGAAGGTGTAGAGTGGCTTTGTGGGCACCTGGTGTCCAGCCAAGAGCAATCCACCACAGTCACTTCTTTCCTGATGCAACAGGTGACAGTACGGTGGGAGATATCCTTCACTGGGACACTGATGGAGTGCCAAAATTCTTAGCAACACATCTACCCCAAACAAGTCATTCAGAGGACAGTCCTTTTTTGGTTGAAATAAGGTAACTCTTTTGACTCGATGGTTGAGACTTGCACCTCCTAACCTCCAGGATCATTCAGTTCAGTACCTTTCCTTAATGCTCATAGTGATCTTTCTCAGCTAACAACATTACAGAAACTACTTTGTTGACATTATTTCAGAAAAACTGAACTTGGTCGTTGTACCATCAGGTGAAATTTTGTATATAATTAAGTCAGACCAGGCAATAGTGCAAGGGATTCAACTAAAATCAATTACTCACAGAGTCACAGAATCAAAGAATAGTTAGGATTGGAAGGGACCTCTGAAGATTGTTTAGGAGATCCTTCTTGAAAAATATCATGTTTTAGGCAACATGAAAAGTTTTCAAATTTCCTTCAGTGTCTAATACAGACTATTAAAAGGAAGATTCATGGCATAGAACACCAATCACTCACTTCAGCTAAAGAATAATGATACAATTTTATGAGTTTGAAAATTCCCATGATAGCCACAAAGTATACACTTAGTGTGTGTTCTTTGATGAACAGTACTAAAACTTGTCAAAATAATGAGGATGATGAACAGAAACTACTGAAAATGGTTGCCATATCCTTAAACACAGGGGATCACAGTACTGAGTGATGCTAGTTTCTGTAAGTTGTCATTGTCCTGAAATTTCAAAGTGATGAAGTGCAACTATTTTAGGCAAGTTCTCTAATGTCACAGAAATGGGTGAAATACATCAAACAGGATTAGATTTGAAGTACTACAGCTTTGTCTTAACTGTAGCATATAATTACTCAATAGTCTAAAGCCTACATAGCTATTGGATATTAAAACAAAGCAAATAGAATTTCCCCTGAATAAATACAATTATATAATTACATTTGATATGTAAAAAAAAAGCTTTTAGAAGTTTTTCCATTTTGTCTTTTTGAGTGTTTACATTTGAAAAACTTACAAAGACTATGATTACATTTATCTGTGTAAGGACGATAAATTCAAATTTAACAGGAAAGTTCCTCACCATGATGGGACAGGATTCACACTTGAAAACAATCTTTTAACTAAGTGGAATTATTTTGTAGGAATTTAATTCTTTCTCTCTTTATCCTAACTTTTATGTGTACAAGTTGTCACTTTCAGTCATGTATTTACTTTGATCAAGATTCTGTCAATCTTTTTCCATTAAGTAGTGTGCTATTTTTGGAACACTGCTTCCCAGGTAATTCTTATAGAAAGAGCGGTTCAGCAGAGGAAGATTGGCAGAATTGGGATGTCTGTGTCGCAGATTTGTTTCCTGCAAAAAAAGCTGAATATGTCAAAGTACTTTTCTAATACTTTGAGATGATGATTTATCCTAATATTATATTACTTATAGTATATTGAATTATAGTAATTACATTATATCAATTATACTATATTATTAATGATATATCATATTTTATATAATCTTGTCTCACAGTAATACAATACAATGTTCTCTTATTATTTCAAGGCAGTTTACCACAAGTGGCCTGGTTTTTGGTTTGTTTATTTTTATCATAGTTATATCCTATGGCTATCCAGTTGAAAGTTAGTTTTCCAATTAGTTTGGCCATTTTTAATTCTTCTGCAGTTCTGTACCAAACCAGGATTATTTGTTTATATAATTTAAATTATATAAGAATAAAATTTTAATGCAAATAATTGTCTTCCCTCTCAATTATCTTGAGAGAATAAGAAAACAGAAATTATAACCAACTGGTCTATAAAAAGCCTGAGACTCAAGTTACACAAGTTTGTAAAAGGACCACAGGAGCATATGTGAAGATGATGTGTGACTTGATCTATTTCTTGATAAGGAGAAGTATATACTAGAGATATTCAGCCATCACCCTTGTAAATCCTTAGTTGTTTTACTCAAAAATATTATAGTAATTCCTTCCTGGGACTGATCCACAGGGAAAAGAATCCACATTCATTAATTGTACTCAGTGTTTAAAATGACCAGTGCAACCTAATGATCTTGCTTACACTCTGCGTCATGTCATAACCCATGTCCTTGGGTTAAGTATACTGTGGATACTGAGGCAGTGCTGGAAATCTTGTTTTATATACTCAAATACCATAAGAATTACAACATCACAAAGGATGTTTTAGAAAACTTTGGGATCTAGTAAGCTATGGAAAATGTTTCTACACCTTATCCTTGGAAACTGCAAAGTTTTGACATTATCAAAGACTTATCAAGACAAAGATTCCTCCTAACCAAGCCTGGGTGCTCATATTCTGATTGGAAGGGAACTGACATACTTTTTTATTAAGAGTTCATATTGTCTTTTGATGATCTGACATAATAATTTTTAAAATTCAGTTAACTTACTAACTCACTTATTAGTTTGGTGGGGTAAGCATTTCATGGTTCTTTTTTGTCTTAGCCAGAACTGGAAGTGTTTATATTTTGTCAGTATTGGGATATTTCACAGCCAAGTGGTGCTAGCAGAAGTGAGAAGTCTGTAAAGAAACTAGATTTGGACCATTTTCTAAAGCAAAATATTTCTATCAAATAAGAGGTCCAAGTCCCTGCTTGCTTTGATGATCTGGTTATCACCTAACAAACGTATAACATTTGCACTGCAAAAGAGAACAGTTTTTCATTTAATTTTTTAATCACTCAATTTTTATCCTAACGCAAGAACACTTCCCCAGCTATTTGGGCAGTTGCTGTGACTGATTAAAGCAATAGCCCCCCAAATAGATTTGTTTAAAACCCATTGTAATTATAATAATTATTATTGTTGTTATTACTTCCTCATTATTTCATTGTCTCTTCTTATATTTCATGGCAACAAATGATCAGTCATATGTATTGTCTATCTTGTTAAATCTGCTTTTCTCTCTGTTGCCTTTGCCCTTTTGCTTTCATCTCTTCTCGCTGCAGTGCAGAGCACTGGGTTTAAGGTTCCAGGTAGGATTAAAGGCATCCCAGGGAGAATTCACCTTTGAAGTGGCAGAAAGTAAATGCTTCTGATCAGCTGTAAGTGCTCCCTGTGTCATTGGCTTTCATGGCTGTGGCATGTCATTTGTAAAGATCTCTTATTTCTACATGCTGTAGTAGAAACTAATCTGTCAGCTTTTTACCAGTGTAACAATTCACTGGCAGAAGCTGCTCTTGATGGATAATAGTGCCTGATTAGTGGTAAATTAGTATCATATAATATTCCCATGACAGCAGAACACATGCTTAAATATAATTTTAAAATATACTTTACAGTTGTCTGGCTGATTATATTCTGTTTTTATAAATGTGCTGTCTCAGAGCTGTGCCTTTTTTCCCAACTTACATGTTTCACCTGCTTCAGAAAGGGCAGTGATCCCAAGGGTAAATGGATTATTGAATAGCAAGTCCCAGCTACTATCACTTTTCTCTGATTCAGAAATAGTTGTCCTAGACATTCTTGATGAGGAAATTTATAAGGAATACAAAAATATGATTAATAAATATTTGATGAATAAAACCTCTG
>NW_020955223.1:2168613-2170564 GCF_003031625.1 Empidonax traillii
TGTTTCACCTGCTTCAGAAAGGGCAGTGATCCCAAGGGTAAATGGATTATTGAATAGCAAGTCCCAGCTACTATCACTTTTCTCTGATTCAGAAATAGTTGTCCTAGACATTCTTGATGAGGAAATTTATAAGGAATACAAAAATATGATTAATAAATATTTGATGAATAAAACCTCTGAATTTATCAACATTCTTTGACAGGCCTATGTTGCCTATGAGTATTTATAGGTAAAGCATGAGTGAATTCTGAAAGATATAAATCCTAATTGTACTGTTAGTTGCCCATGTTTAATAAAGTTTTGTTTTCTTCATTATTAGATGATAGAACAGTCTGTTTTTATACGACATGTATTCCAGCATCTATCCAATTTTGTTACTGGTAATTTACACAACTGAAAATCTTGTTCAAGGACCATGTTCAAGCATTGCATATTAAAAATATGATTCTTCAGGAAGGTTTCTTCCAATACACTTGAACCTTTGAAAGTTTACAGTAGGTGAAGATGAAAGTTTTCAGTGTGGCTGAATCAGGCTTGAGTTCAAGATCAATAGTTTCTCTTTTGAATTCCAGGGAACAAACAGGATACTCCAAATACTTATATTTAACAAATAAACTGTTTATTTTCAGATCACTTCAGAACTGAGGGTCAAATACTAAGGTGATATTTTGCAGCACTACTCCTTTCTGAAAATAAAGACATACACAGAAATAAATTTAGTACAGTGACTTCCTGTAAATTTGAATTGTTAGGGGCAAAGAACTGTTTCTGCTTCACTTACAGTGGTGTAAAACAGAAAGCCCTTTTAATGGGAGAACACAACTGAAATTTTCTTTCGAGACTTCATAAATTTTTGAATGTCAAAGATGAAATGTATTGGGAAAATCTTAAGAATAGAAAATGCTAAAGTAAAAAATCTTATGGAAAACTGATACTGTTACTCTGTACTAAGGAAGAACGAATCAGAATCACAGAATCACAGAATATACTGAGTTGGAAGAGGCTCATGAGGATCATCAAGTTCAACTCCTGAACCTGAAAAGGTTGGGAGTCATATCATGACTTCGAGAGTCATCCCCAGTAGTAACACCATGTGCTTGGGAGTATCACACAAATGCTTCTTGAACTCAAAGTCTTGGTGCTATGATCATGTCTCTCAGGAGCCTGTTTCAGTGCTCAACCACTCTTTGAGTGAAAAAACTTCTTCTAATATCCAGCTTAAACCTCCCCTTACACAACCTCAGGCCATTCCCTCGGGTTCTGTCATTGGTCACCACAGAGAAGAGATCAGTGCCTGCCTGCTCCTCCTGTTCCCCTCATGAGGAAGTGTTAGACTGCAAAGAGGTTTCCCCTCAGTCTCCTCTAAACTGATGCCCAAAAAAAGGCAGATAAAAACTGTTTAAAGACAGAATTGTATGCCTTTTAAACAGCAAGGTATTTATTTATTTATTTAACGGCCGGGCAGCATGCCAGCTAGTGCTGGGAAAACAGGTTCCGAGCTGGTTAGGTTAGAATGAGTATTTTATACAAGTTTGGCAACGATTACAACATAACCACATACATATTCATATTATTGCATCATTAGATTACAATATTCATAACAGGTGGAGTTAGGGCGGAGATTGAGGCGTGGTCTCTATTTTGAGGAATATTATGGTGGTAGATCTTGCCTTACTTCCTCATGGGATCTCAAATTCTCTCCTCTTCATCAGGTGACCCTGGTGACCTTTCGTTCTTTCCATTGTTTTCATGTTTCAACAAGGCCAAGTGCCGGGTCCTGCACTTTGGCCACAACAACCCCCTGCAGCGCTACAAGCTGGGCACAGAGTGGCTGGAGAGCAGCCAGGCAGAAAGGGACCTGGGGGTGCTGATCGACAGGAGGCTGAACATGAGCCAACAGTGTGCCCAGGTGGCCAAGAAGGCCAATGGCATCCTGGCCTGCATCAAGAAC
>NW_020955223.1:2172177-2223303 GCF_003031625.1 Empidonax traillii
CATTGGAACAGCCTACCCAGAGAGGTGGTGGATTCACCATTCCTGGAGGTTTTTAAGCAGAGATTGGATGTGGCCCTTAGTGCCATGATATAGTAATTGGAGTTGGATCAGGGGTTGGACTTGATGATCTTGGAGGTCTTTTCCAACCCAATCTATTCTATGATTCTATGATTCTATGATTCTATGATTCTATGATTCTATGTTCTGATCATTCGGGCTTAAAGAAACCCTTGCCTTCGGGCCTATTTCACCCATTCAAATGTCTACCTTGGCTCCTTTGGCTAAGATTTATTACCTCTGGGCTCTTTGTACTATGTACCTGTGGCTTATGTCTACAGAATTTGTTCAGAACAAAATCTCCTTAGAGCAAGGTAGAGAAAGTGGTGGTGGTGGGGAGAACAGTGGGCCCCTGCAGCAAGATGCTTCGATTAACCCTTCTAAAGCCTTGTCTTCCTTCAAAACAGATTGAGTGCCCTCAGCTGCTCCTCATGCAGCTTCGTCTCAAGGCCCTTCATTGCACTCCTTTGGACACTCTTTAGTAGCTTAACATCTTTCTTATATTGTGGTGCCCAAAACTGCATACAATATTCAAGGTGAGGCTGCACCAATGCAGAGAAGAACAGGATAATCCACTCCTTCGACTGTCTGGAGATGCTTTGCCTGATGCCCCCAGGGCATGGTTGGCCCTCCTGGCTGCCAGGGCACTGCTGACTCATATTCAACTTGCCATTGACCAGCAACCCCATATCTCTTTCTGTGGCACTGCTTTCCAGCATCTCATTCCCCAGTCTGTACAGACATCCAGGGTTGTCCCATCTCAGGTGAAGAATCTGACACTTCCCCTTGTTGAACTTCATATGGTTGGTGATTGCCCAGTCCTCTAATATTCCAAGTCTCTCTGCAGAGCCTCCCTGCCTTTGAGGAAATCAACAGCTCCTCCCAGTTTTGTATCGTCTGCAAACTTGCTTAGTATCCCTTCCAGTCCTGCATCCAAGTCATTTATGAAGATGTTGAAGAGCACAGGGCCCAAGATGGAGTCCTGTGTAACCCCACTAGTGACAGATGGGGTCACATGATGTTCTTATCCAGCTGTGTGCTGAACATTTTCTCCAAAAAGATCCTGTAAGAGATAGTATTGAAAGCTTTACTGAAATCCAAAAAGTTACATTAACTGGCTTCCCTTGAACAACTAGGTGGGTTACCTTGTCATAAAAGGACATCATGTTTGATAAGCAGGACTTCCCTCTCATGAAGCCATGCTGGCTGTGACTGATGACTGTGTTGTCTTTCAGGTGTTTTTCAATACCTCCCAGAATAATCTTCTCCATAACTTTATCAGTCACTGAAGAGAGACTAACAAGCTTCTTGAGAATCTGGACAACCTTCACCAACTTCCACTCATCTGGGACCTCTCAGATTCCCAAGACCACTCAAAAATCATTGAGAGAGGTTCTGTGATGACATCAGCCAGATCCTGGAGGATTCTGGAATGAATCCCACCAGGCCCCTTATATTTGTAGGAATCCATCTTTAGCAGCAGATCCCGTGCAATTTCAGGGTCGACTTGGAGTTGATCATTCTCACAGTCATGGTACTCCAGCTCAAGGCACTGAGATCCTTTTGGTCCATTATCCATGTTGAAGAGAGAGGCAAATAAAGTATTAAACACCCCTGTCTTGTCTCTGTCCTTGTTTGTGAGGTAACCATCCTCTAATGGGTCAATTATATTTCTATACTACCCATGGCCTTTAATATGAAAAATTTGAATTTGAAAAAACTCTTTTTATTGTTCCCCACATTTCTGGTCAACTTCAAATCCAGTTGAGCTTTGGTCTCGCAAATTTTGTTCCTGAAGGAGCAAGCACCATCTCTGAATTCTTCCTATGTCACTTGACCGTGGTTCCACTGGGCATAAACTTCCTTTTTGGCCTTATTTCCACAAGAAGATTCCTCCTCAGCCAAGCTGGCCTTCTGCTTTGCTGCTTGACTTCCAACATTTGGGAATTGCTACTCCTGTGCCCTTAGGACGTGATGTTTAAAAAGTTCCAGCACTGATGGACCCCAGCACTTCCAAAAACACTTTCCCAGGGAACCTTACTTACTGAACAGTCCAAAGTCTGTTTTTCTAATGTCCAGAGTTGAGATCTTCCTGGCACTTTTCCTCCTGTCAACAGAGATTTGTCAAAGTCCATCACTTTAGGCTCACTGTGGCCAAGACAGCTGCCAATCTCCACTTCACTCATGAGATCCTCTCTGTTGACAAGCAGCAGATTAAGGAGGGCATCTTTCTGAGTCAGCTCCCTTAACACCAGTTCCATAAAGTTGTCAGAAATCTTTCTAGGAATCTTCAGGCCTGGCTTGCACCAACTGTGTGATGTTCCTAGATAATTTCTGGTAAGCTGAAGTTCCCCAGAAGATCAAGTGCAGTTGACTTGGAAGTGTCCCTTAGTTCTTCAAAGAATAATTTGTTGGTGTCACTGTCCTGACCAGGGGTCTATAGTAGACTCCCACAATAACATCTGCATTATTTGTTTGCCCCTCGGTTCTTATCCAGAGGCTCTCAACTGTGCCATTACCATCTGTGAGCTCCATATGTTCTAATCCTTCTATTATATACAGTGCCACCCCTCCACCTCTTCTATCCTGCCCATCCCTCCTGAAGAGACTGTAGAGCTTGTCAATCAAGGGGTTTTTTTAAATTATGTAGATTTAAGGCTCTAGAAAAAGTAAAATTTAGTTCTTTCATTATTCTTATTTTCATAGAATTGTAGAATCATAGAATGCTTAGGTTTGAAAGAGACCTTAAAGAACATCTAGTTCCTACCTCCACTGCCATGGGCACCTTCCACTAGACCACATTGCTCAGGGCCTCATCACTTCCAGAGATGAGGCATCCACAACTTCTCTAGACAAATTTCAGTGCCTGACTACCCTCACTGCTAAAAATTTTTTCCTGGTATCTAATCTATTCTCTTTCAATTTGATCCATTCCCCCTTGTGCTGTCACTATATGCTCTTGTGAATATTCTCTCTCCATCTTTCTTGTAGGCTCCCTTCAGGTATTGCAAGGCTGCAATTTGGTTACTCCAAATTTAATTGTTATTTTACTAATTTATTATTGCTCAAATTAATTTAATATTATTTCTCCAAATACTTAATTTAATATTATTTTCAACTGCAATTTAAACTTTTCTGTACTGCTAAACTTTATATAGAAAGAGCTCAAGTGAGAGAATTAGGAAATTTTTGTAGGATTCAGGTTTAGCTCTTGTTTTTAACTTTGAAAAGGAAAATGTTTAGAAAATGATCTGACATACTGTTGTATTTTATTTTTCTTTTCTATATATTTTAAGCAGTATGCAAATACAAGCACAAATGTGCTTCCCACCTTTTACCCTCATCCATCTAAAACCTCAACCTTCATATAACTTTGAATTTCTTTAATATCCCTCTATATTTTTTTCCATTACTGGCAGTTCTGGATGACTTAAGTTTTACAGGCTCTTAACTTTTCTAACTTGGCTGACGTAGTTTCTCAACAGTGACAAACTTGCCATGCATCAGAAGATATATATATGTTCGGAAAATTTAGTACCAGCAAACCAATAAAGCCTCTCCAGAGAAAAGCTTGCAGAACATCACACAGGAGTAAAACATCAATCAATTTCTTAATGTAGTCACTTTAATGCTTCCTTCTTTCCTGTTTATTTATTTATTTATTTATTTATTTACAGAATTAGGCCAGAGGAAGTAACTATGTCTGTAAAGTCGTGGCTTTAGAGGAGTATTTCCATTCATCTCATTATATATTTTTTTTTTTTCAAAATAGAGTTATTTTTCTCTAAAAGAATGAGAAGATATGTTAAATTCTTCGAGGCATTTTTTTTCCAGAAAAAAGAGAAAAATTTCATAAAAAAAAATCTAAAAATATTGATTTATTTTTAAAGTTATAACTAATACTAAAAACATTAATTGCAACTGCATTTTATATCCATGAAAATTAAATATATGTCTCGGTTCTATGGTAAGTAGAGGTGAAAATATTTAGAAGAATAGAGTTATCGGTGTATATATATGCAATTTTTAACCAGATGTCATCAAATGAGTACATTTTTGGTACTCCATTTTTTTTCAGTCTGCTTTAAAACCTGACTGTAATAATGTACTTGTTTAAGCATATGAGACATTGTTGTGAAAAGAGTAGCACAACTTTAAAATCATGTATTTAAGGTTCAAAAAAAAAGTGTTTGCAGATTAAGGGCATTCTCATTTTTACAGAACCGGTCAGATCGGGAGTCAGTGCTTAGAGGTACCTGGAAGTAGAAGGTATTGTTAGTGAAAGAATTGTATGTGGCCACTGATATAATCAGCTATTGATATTGTATCCTGTTTTGCTCCCTTTTTTTGAATGTGAGTCCTTTTCTATTTCTGTTTTCCAAATACAATTTGAGACACTACATAATATCTAATAGATTTTTCTCAACTTTTCCACATTTCCTTGCCTTTACTAAATACATTCCGTAGGCACTATGTTTGAATATGTCATGTTTTTGACATCCCCTCTGTACGAAGACACAACTAAAAAGACAAATTTTAGCTCCAAATTTCTCAAAAATTATTGTCTTTTAGTAAAATTCCTTGATCAAATACATGAAGTGAGATTTTTTTATCACAGAATCACAAAATTATAGAATCACAGAGTAAGAGAATATGCTGACTTGGAAGGGACCCATAGGGATCATCAGGTCCAACAACTGGCCCTGCACAGGATCATACCAAAGAGTCACACTGTGTGCCTGAGAGTATCATCTAAAAGTTTCTTGAACTTTTCAGGCTTGGTGCTGTGACCACTTCTCTGTTTACTTGTTTGATTCCTACTGCCTTATGCATAGGTAACCATGCAATCTGAGTCTCTATTATTCTTCTAATTACATACACAAATTGTGTTAGATCTTCAGTTGAAATAAATTGGACACTTCAAATATATACATATATGAATACATACATTAAGTGAATATTTGATCACCTTAGTGCAGACTATAAAATGGTGATGTGCATGCCCAGGAATACAGGCATAAACATCAATGTTTTGCAGGATATGAGCCAATAAATTATTGGCTCTGCAAGTCCTGAATCGCAGTGACATCCTAACAGCCTACTAGGTAATCCATCCTGCTAAATCCTTTGGAAAGAGGAGTATAGCAACAATATAAAAGATCTAGAACCCTGAGGCAAAAATAAATAATAACAGAATCACAAAACTCCACATCTGGACTTTTTCTTAAGTGTGCTTTCAAAATTACAAACTGTATTTGCAATTAAAGGTTTGGATTTTTCTTTGCAGCTGTGTGATTTTGATGTTGCAAAACTGAAAATATAATTCAAACAGTTCTTGTTGAGTCTTTTCTCAATATGTTTGCCCTATCTAGACTTTATCTGAACTGTGAACATGTCACCTAATGCAAAAGAAATCTATATATTCACCTAATAAATAAATTAAGTAAAAATTAATGTTCTTCCAGATTAAAATGCAGTGGGCTGAGGATAAAGCATAAAGTGAGCTGATGAGATAAGAAAAGAGAGCATCAAGATCTAGTTAGGGATATATTTGCTGTTAATTTTAACAGACATATTTACCCAAACAGGATAGCCACACTATTACCTACTTAAAAAAGTTATATTATTAATATGCTACCTTATGTATGCTGGAATGAATAATGTTTTAACTATGTAGCCAGGTAGTACTATTACCTCGCTTTTAATTTTTGCAATACAGGAAGATTTTCTCTGGTTGACAGTTGATCAACCATGATTAATGTTGTAAAAACCCCTCAAAATATTAATTTGTTTCAGACTTTTATATATATATCAAGAGAAATTATTAGTAATTTGTTTTAATCTATTAGTAGAGTTTTATAGTTGTGCCTATTTATTTCTTTGAGTCTTTTTTGTGTGGACTTTGTTTATAAGACTGAATCCAAGAAGAGTAAATAAACTTTTTTTTAAAAAGAAATTAAAATAATAAATTATATAATAAATAATAATAAAATAATTATTAAAATAATCAAACAACATCATATTAATGGATTGAGTAAAATGAAATTCATTTCCATCATTTATTTTCAACACACTCTTTCCAGCTATCAGATGTTAGGGCTTGGACTTGATGATCTTGGATGTCTTTTCCAACCCAATCTATTCTATGATTCTATGATTCTATGTTATATGTGTACTGTTGTAGTAGTAATTAACAGTAAGAACAGTCAAAGTAATGTCAAAAATAGACAAGGAAAATTAAAACCAGTGTTAAAAGATTTTGGACATGCTTGCAGCATTAACGAGATACATGATAGCTTTACTCACCACATCATTATGACTCATTGCCCTGCTATTTGCTGTTTCCGTATCCATAAAGTTTGGAGTTGTTTTATTGACTTTATTGGTTGTTTTATCATTAGATACTACGATGGCTGCTGTCCTAAAGAGCTTACTAAGGCATTTTCTCTCTGATCTGCATGCAATTATACATACATAGCATGTAAGACACAGAAACAGTCTTTGGAAAGAGATCAGGACTCAGCTCTTCTCTGCATATATCCTGATTTATTGAGTGGGAAGGAATTATATTCCCCGTTGCTCCTTTTTTCTGGATGAAACAAAAATACTGAATCCTTTTGTTTAAATTTTCCAAGCTACAGCAGGACAGTGCAAATGTGTGACTGCTTGAAAAAGTGTGGTGCCCTGTGGGCAAAAGATGCAAGCTTTAGTCCTTTCATGCTGAGGACATTGTACAAAGGTCTTCTGGCCCCTCTGAACTATAGGACAGATGGAAATGTGCAGTCATCTCTGTCTTGGTTCACTGGGATCTCAAATAAAAGCATTTCTGCCCTCTGTGTTTTCTACAGAGATTACCTCTAATGTGGGATTGGTGCTATCACATTCTGAGGATCCTGATGAGACATATTCATGGCCCCGATGTTGAACTGCTTAGGTTTGTTAAGATGGCAGAAGGCCTTAATATTAGTAAAAGTAAAGAAGCTTTATAGGGAAGTTAGTAAATGCTATTGATGAAAACCAAGATATACATATAATTTAGGAAGACAACAACTTACTGTTTTTCAAAAGACAATTGACACTTTAACTCTTTTCATGACATATCTTATCTAAAAATATTCCAGATAACCTATTTACCCCATTGCAGTGAACACTTCTCTGCTCATTTATTTACTTTCTACTTCTCTCATCTAACCCTCAAACCATATCCCTTTGTTGTCTGTAACATGAAAGGTCAGATGTAAGGTCTAAGGAAGTCAATAGCCCTCTTTGAAATTACTTAAAAGCTGTATAGATAAAAATCGGAGCTTACAGTTCATATGAAAGATGACACATAAAACGTAAGTTTATTTCTTTTTATAGAAAAGGAGTTTCACAGTAATAGGTCTCAAAGTCAATGCCATGATATGCAAGAAATTCTGAATGCAAGTGGGTTTTCTTTGTACACAGAATTATGTGCCTCAGCAGAGGTACACTCAGCAGCTAGAAGATGGAAATCAACTTTGGAAAATGAGGTAACAAAATATGCTGCTCTTGCATAATTTGGTTTCTCATCACTTCATACAAGCACAGGCAATGTTTACAAATGTGATGCAGAAGGATGTAAATATTTGCTCCACAAACAACGGGTGGGCTTTTAAAGACACTAGTTGAAGCTCTTGAAGTTATCTGATTAGGGTCTGTGTGCCCATGAAAGTGCAGAGATTAGAAAAAAGGCTTGCAAATGTATTCATAATGAGAAAGGGGAAAGGGGTTGTGTTTGGGACATGATTAGCTGGTAATCAGTAAAGAACAAACTGATTATTAGCTGTTCAATTCTTGTCAGTCTTAGGGGATTCCACTCAGTGGCCTAATTAAACTGAGTTTGAAGTCCTCACATCTCCATTCAGTGGCAATTTCATTATAATATTAGGTTCTTTGCATGAGCTTTGCCTTCCCTCTCTTTAATCATATGTTTTGCATTTGTGTAACACCTTCCTTGATTAGTTTCTCAACAGGATTAGCTTCTGATAACTGCATGGCTTATGAAAGTAAATGTCACTATAAGACAATCCAGATATTAGAATTTTTTTATCAACAGCAGAATTAAAAAATATCAACTAAAATAAACATTTTTAATTAAGATTTTCATTAGATAGAACATTATTAGCTCTTAAAAAGCTAATAATTTCTAGATTATGAAGATTATGAAGTTAGTTGTGGTTTTTGGTTTTTGTTTTTGTTTTGGTTTTGGTGTGCTTTTTTGTTATTGGTTTTGTTTTGTTTTGGTTTTTTAATTGCTGGAATAGTACATGTCCAGAAGTAGATGGGTTTGGTTGACTCCAAGAATACAGCCACAAAACTGAACTGAGAATCTCATCACTATAGCCCAGCTGATGGACCAAGTGGTGCAGTAGACAAGCCTTAGGATAGCTTTTCCGAGGGCCTATGACATGCATATACAAGGTATTTTTAGAAAGATGGATAGGCTAGTTTGGATCTGGACTATGCTGATTTTCTCCCATTGATAGAATTTTATTGATATTTAAAAGACAACTTGTTTTTTTTTTCTTCAATTATTCAGTGTTTTTGCCTCATCTGTACTTTCTATTCGTCGATGGAATCTGGAAAAAAAAATGAAAAACTGATAAGAAATGAAGTGAGGCAGATGTACAGGTAATCATGCCATGATGAAATACTGGGAATTTGAAGATAGAATTTATGTTCTACTTCTTACTTGAATATTATGAACCCTTTTCTGGAATTCCAAAGTATACTGGTGTATTTTAATTTGTGTCAGTATTGTTACTCTTGATTGTTTTTTTTTTTTTTTTTTTTTTTTTTTTTTTTTTTTTTTTTTTTTTTTTTTTTTTTTTTTTTTTTTTTTTTTTTTTTTTTTTTTTTTTTTTTTTTTTTTTTTTTTTTTTTTTTTTTTTTTTTTTTTTTTTTTTTTTTTTTTTTTTTTTTTTTTTTTTTTTTTTTTTGGTGTGTGAAATATTTAAACATTTAGAAGCAGAAAGGAAAAGAAATAAATCCTATATCTTTTCTGCTGTGGAAGCATAGGCAGGGATTTAGGGGTGTATGCTAGGTTCAAAGAGTGTATTTTTTTCAATCAAGATGGTTGTTCCTATAGAATTCAATGGATTTTCCTGTATCAGAAGTTGGGATGGGGAACATAAAGCTTGTTGTCTATAAAGATATATCCTAAGTTTCACAATTTAAAGAAGATGAAGAGAGATTGTTGTGATTGTTGCATATAAATATTATTCTATGGAGTTATGTTGTCCAGTAAAAAACATGTAAAATTTAGTCTAGAAGGAGAGTACATTGAGGGAATGGAAACAGCACAGAAATTGAACATGTCATCTCCCAGAACTGTGAAAAAAATACTGTAAAGGCATCCTCGGAACTATTTGGTTGTTTTGTTTTGTTGGATTTTGTTTGTTTGTTTGCTTTATCCTGTGTTGGCATATTTTTGTCCATTACTGTTCTACAATGTGTAATTCATTCACATCGGAGAATTTTAATGAAGGTTTTGAAATGTACTAGCAGTTAATTAAATCTCAAAGCATTTCTATATAGTTAGCTGTTGTTGTAACTGTTGTGGTTTTAGCAAAGGAAATGAAGGAATATGCTAAAGGTTGAATTGTGGAAAAGCAGAGATAAAAACCCAGGAGTCCTACCTCCCTTGACCCCATTTTATCCACTCTTTTTCTGCTCCATGTATGACTTCTAGAAGAAAAATAACAACATAAACTTCAGAAAAAGATGTATTGGAGAATTAAAGCATTTCAACATGTGTTGAAGGAAATTCATATATGACAACATATATTTGCAAAGAGTGAAGGGACCATTTTCATTGATATGGTGATGATTGATGCTTTTCCTTCTGCTTTTATAATGATTGCACAAATAATGTAGAAAAGCGCCACCAGTTTGACTGCTACAAGGCCTGCATTGTCAGTCTGTGCTTGTAATGCCAGAAACTGGTACTTGTATAGCTGACATAGTGTTGGAGCAAGATTGAGACTTATATTAGTGCAAAGAAGCATATTTTAATTTTTTTTTTTAACCTACCATATCATGCAACTTTGGCAGAATGAAGAGATTCTCTATAAGGACATGATGCAGGTTTTCTCAGATTTATTACTTTCTCTAAGCTAGTACTTAAATTACTCATGATCTAAATTTTTGCCATATGCTTTAAAAAGTAGCTTTGAATGCTAAATTCCTGGCTATTAAATTCTATAACCTATTATTTATCATTAAAAAGAGTCAAAAACATTTGTAGAAATAAAATCTTTCATATACTGAAAATCTGTATTGTTTGCAGTTCATTTTGTACAGTGCTTCATTCTGTGAGTAAATTGATTGAATGTCATCTAAGCCAAAGAAACGTTGGAGTAGGTCCTTAGATGGTGTAAATCAGTGTTGCTCTTACCCTTTCTTTTCTGCAGATTTAGCTGGAAATAGGCATGATTTGGAATGTTAATGTTACTGCTTCTGGGAGGCTTATTGATTTGTTCTCCTTTAGTTTTTTTAAAAAAGGAAATGAAAACTATTTGTCAGTAGAAGAAGACAGTAAGAAGAGAAGATCCTCAGCCTTCATTTGGACTCAGACTGAATAACTTTAGTTACTGGTCATGCACTGAAGAAAAAAAAAAAAGGAGCTACTGGTCTTGTAAGAAGAGTAATATTCAATCATCACAAAGGCCCCTGTGAAACCATTTAAACAACTTTATTGATTTTTCCCTGGTTGGCAGTGTTTAATTCAAACAACTCCCAAGGAGTACAAGCATCACTGCAGGCAAATTATCAAGTGTTCTGGCCTCTATCACTCTTTGACCACCACTGATACAATTGCAAGTGACAAAAATGAGCATTTCTCCCCCTTTAGACTCTGCATTGTCCTGTGTTTAGCTAACAAAGACAGCAAAGTGTAAAGCAAACTCTGCACCTCTGACCTTAACTTATAGTACTGAGAAGAAAATAAATGCCTTGTGCGCATACTTTTCTCACCAGCTATTGCCAAGATGACAAATAATTTTTTAAAGGGACTGAGGCTACCTTTATGAAATACATCCATGAATTACCATCCATGGTAATTCCTCGTTAACATTTGGAAAGGACACATCTGGTCCCCTGTACATACACAAGCATCATTCAAAATAAGTACTGAGTAAGCAGTAGATCTGCTACAGAAAGTGTTAGTCTGCCTAGCAATTTATAGGAGTGAATATAGTAAATAGAAAGTCCTGGGAACAAGAAAGGTTGCACTATGTCTCTGTGGATACATTATGTATCTATTATATCAACCTGATTGCAACTAGGAACTTTCTTTTTCTCTTCATTCAGTAAAGACCAGTCCAGTGAGAATCTGGTTATTCTTACAGAAAAATGCCCCAGTTACTTTCTCCCAGCAGGCAGAAAGCGATAGATATGGTGATATCGACAGATGCATCTTATTTGGTCATATCTTGTCTGTTCTACCATACAGAAGGATGGACCCTGGATGCACTGTATGGACTGAGTTTCCTGAATCCCTTTAGGGTAGTCTAGAAATAGCAGTTAAGTTTTCAAGGAGTCCTTCCTTCTTGTGTAGTGCCCAGCAAAAGATTTCATAACTCAAAGAGTCAACTGATTCAAATTCAATATTAACTTTTCCAAAGTCTTTTTAAAATGAAAATGAAAACCAAAACCAAAACAATTAGCACTATATAGAAATATATATGAAAAGGGCATTGGAATAGGAAAAAAAATACTTTAGAATAGAAAATGGACTTGAAAGAAACATATATGGCTATCAAATATACCTTTGTAAAAAGAATTGAGCACTACGCTTCACACAACATAAGATATCTAATGAGTGGAAAGCCTTAAATCTTGAAAAGATGAGGGTGGACAAAGGAGGCAATGATTATGATGACAAAATGGTTGCCTATAGAAATTATATGAATTTTATTTCTTCTTGTCCAGAAAGACAAAAAGAAGAGTGGATGAGAGGGACTGCTAAATATAGTTATAAAAACTGCTTGTGAAGTTGGAAAAAGGAAACAAAGTTAGGAACAGATTATTATCAGTTAGGATTTATTAAAAAAATCCCGGCAAGTTCTAGGTTAAAGAAATTCTCAACTAAATAGAATTTGAATTTAAGTCTGAATGTGGGAAGTCAAGAACACATAATTGACTCCAAAATTGGAAAAATTAAAAAAAACCTCTAACCCTGAGTTCTGGAAAAGATCTTGTAAGCTATCACTTCCTGTCTCTAAATAGTTCTTAATTTCATCATTATTTCCCCTTTAACATCTTTTATTTGAAAATCTTACTGTGTAGTCTCATCAATGTTTTATTTTTTATATTGGTACTGGTAAATTCAAATAACAAGATCATAGTATGATCTTGCTAATTCACACCTATAATAAGATATCCTTATACTTAATGCATATTTGAGTGAGGAAACATGTCAAGAGACACCATCAAGCCCAAGAACTTCTCCATTTATTTTTAATTAGTCTAATTCTAATTATTTATGGTGATTCTTCAAAATTTGGGAGAAAATGTATTGTATAACTGGTACAAATGTAAAAATAATGACATCTATTGAGATTTCTATTTGTTTGATTTGAGCATGTATCTTCTCTAAATTACAGAAGTGAACTTATTTCAGAAATGTGACTTAAAATTTGAAATTAGATGAAATTCTACAATGTAATAAGAAAAAAACCTGAAATGCTTTTAAGAATGTTCTTGAAGATACTTCAAAGAACTCAGAAACCTCACTTTTCACTTTCATGTAGTCTTCAAGCAGAGAAATTTCAGATTTTCGTTCTTAAATTAATTTGAGCACTTCTGTAGAACCAAGCCCAACTGGAAGCCTCGACTTGGCTTTCTGAACTATGTAGCTGATGGAAGATACCTATGGTACACTTTATACTTATTTTCAATCAACTTTTAATTCTTAACCCCAGTGAAATTCTCTATTTCCTTCTGTGACTCCATGTATAAACATCATAAAGGGTTTGAATTTTTTCAGCACATCTAACGTACAAAAGAAATTTATTATAAAGATAACAAAAATATGATAAATAGGTGGCATAAAGATAACAAACTCACCAACATTTGAAAGACAAAAAGAAAACAGACATGCATAAGACAATTATTTGTTCTCGAAAGAAAATTTAGACATAAAATGTTTGTCATACCTCTTTGTGGAGGCTTTTAAGTGGATTTATTAAAAAAAAATAGCATTTTGTGGTTCAGTATTCCACAGAGTTAAGTATAGTTGAACTTCTTTTCACAGTTGTACCCTCCAAGGGCTATAGGCTGATGGGCAGTTTTGCCTAAGCAAAAGACTATTATACTTCCTAAATTAAGGATTTCTGCCCAAGAAATATAATAGTTCACTACCAGAATCTCTGAGCTCAGAATGAACGGTAGAAACAAGCTGAAATCACTTGTTCTGTTTTCTGTTGTTGTCACTGCTGCACTACTTTCTATTACTTCATTATGGGAAGTATTTAAGCAGACAGCTCAAGAATCATCTGGCCATTTGTAAAGGAAGTGTATTTATATCCTCCCATCTCTCAGCTTTGATCTTTGCCTCCAGGCTGTATTACTGTAATGTGCTTTATTTGGAATTACCCTTGAAAACCACTTACAGATTGCAACTCATGTTGAATGCAGCAGCATGACTGCTCAAGGACCTTTTTACTGCAGGACTCATGTAAACTCAACTGTCTGCCTATTATTCAAGATGTGTGTTCAAGGTCTTATTATAAGTGCTGGAGTCTTACACTATCTCCTTCATTCTGACCTCAACTTTAAAACAAGCAAGGGTTGGAATTTCTAACTGCCCAGCACAAGTATCTTTTCAAATAAATCCAACTTTCTTTTCAACATAATGAGAGAAACAGAAGATTTAATTGTCTGTATTCTTTAGTGAACCATAAAAAGCTTGACTGGAGATATGACATATGAAGAGCATTTAAGAGGAGTTAAGGAAAAATTTCCCCATTCTAAGAAAGCCATGGATTTCCCAAAAAAGCCCTAAGTATATTTCTAGCAATATAGGAACATGACATTAAGAATCAGGAGAAACACAGGGGTCTAGAGAGCCCCATTAAGAATCTAGAAAAAGCTAAGATCACCTTCTGTCTCAGAAGAGTTTGGCAGAGAAGAGCAGAGAAGTCACTGCAGATTCTTTGAAGGTTTCTTAACATTGAGGGAACTAATATTTCCTCTCTTCAGATACTGATGTGCACCTTAGGGTTTGGGTTTTTTTCTCCATTTTAAATTCCAAGCCTAACTTCAGGTTCCCTTTTCACCATATACCTAATCATCTCTACCTACCATTCATACCCATCTGTACCACCACCACTATCACACATCCACCAAAACCCAACCAACCAAGCAAAAATAAAAAACCAGAGCAGTAGCCTGACAACTCACATATGTTATTTTTAATGGCATACACAGGTCCAATATTTTAGTCAGAAGCAGCAGACCTATAAGTCCTATGAGGATTGGCCAAAGATTTTTGGGATTACCTAGTTTACCTAGAAGAATAGACTTAGTGGCAACCTCACTGTTGTCAGCAACTTCTTGACAGAGCAAGTGGAGAACAGCAGGTGCTGCCCTCTTCTCCCTGGTATTCAGTGATCGGATGCATGGGAATGGTTCAAAACTGTGTCAGGAGATGTTCAGACTTGATATTAGAAAGCATTTCTTTACTGAGAGAGCGATCAAATGCTGTAAGAGGTTTCCTAGATGCCCCAAGTCTGTCAGTGTTTAAGAAGCATTTGGACAACGCCCTTAGCAATATGCTTCAGCTTTTGGTCAGGCCAGAAGTAGAGAAGCAGCTGGACCAGACTATCCTTGTAGGTTCATTCCAAGTGAACTACTCTGTTCTGTTCTATTATTTTTTTATACTCACCTCTTTGCTTTGGTGAGAACAATACTGAGGTTCAGGTGTTGTGGGCATTGTACTTCGCAGCTACTGAATTTCACAATCCGGTACAAGTTGGAATCTCCTAAGAGGAGGTTGACATCACTAGGGTCATGCACTAACAACTCAAGACAGTAACAGTGCTTTAATTAAGTCTTACTGCTTCAGTGTCCACAGTTACAAGCCTTTTCCATCTCATCCTGCTATTATTCACTGGCCCATCATAGCCCCTCACAACTCACACCTCCAGTAAGTCTTTCAGAAGGTGTAAGTGAGGTGCCACAATGTGCCCAGAAGAAGGTTATAAAATTCACTGCTTCCTACAAAGTTTTCACGTAATTTTAGCTTCTTTCATTCATTTTACAGTTTCTCACTATGTAATTCATCCCAGTGAGAAACCTGTTAACTCTGTGGGTGTTGTACATGAGCAATGATAATGCAAGTAGGCCATATGGGCCCCATCTGCTTTCAAGAAAGTAATGATCGTCTGACCATTGACTTCAAAGGTAACAAGACCACGTCCTTTATAAACAGAATCCACAAAATTTCCTAAATAGGCAAATAGTCAGCAGGTGCACAGGAGGACAGAGGGGCAAAGCAGGGCTCTCCAGGGTTACCTGCAGGATCAGTGAGAGTGTTCCAGTCCAGTGTTTTGCTGGTGTATACTGTCCGGTGCCTGATATTTTTTCTATTAAACACTATCAGTTTAATGCATTTTTTCTATTGATTCATGCTCCATTTTTGTTGTCGTCCTTTTTTTTTTTCCTGGTACCTATTTACCTCCTAGTATACTACTGAAAAACACCATTCAAATTTAATTTATGGTTCCTGACTGAATTTCATACTTGCTTACAGAAAAGGAGTTATACTGAATTCCTGACCAAATGAGTGAACAATGCTCTGGAAGTTGTTTTTTCTTTCCTGTTCATTTTGCTCTTAAAAAGTAAAAATTTATTTATTTATATGTTTTACATTATCTGAAGATCTGATCCCCTGTAGCATTTTTATCCTTAATAATTCGTTCATATAGGTGTCTAATATTGAAAAAATATTTCAGAAACACAATGAAGGAGAATGGCAAAACTTAAAATATGATTAGAAAGAGAAATGAGAATAACATTTTGGACCTGTTCTGCTAATGGACTAAGTCACAAAATAACCCAGACCATTTCTATAATTTAGGTACATATCATTAGTTTTGTCAGTCAAGTGTGGTCTTACAGGTTAAGATCTACCAGCTAAATCAATGCTAAAAGCCCTCCAAAACCCGAACCTTTAGGCTGGTGGGGTGTCATACTCATCTAACACTATGTCTAAGTACTGACCCCTGGGGCTAATGAAAACTATTTATCTAACCAGAGAAAGCTGTTTTTCCCAGCACTGTTTTGTCCTAACTGGTTACCATTCTTTATGGGACACCCTAGATATGTTCTACACTTTGCCATCTGTTTCTTTTTGATAGGTTCCTGTCATATTTTAGAAAACCCAGCTTTAAGTGTTGTGTTCTCCATTATGCAGAAAAGATTAATTTTTACTTTTCACTGAGGATAGTTCATAACTTTAACTCATCCTACTATAAGAATGTCTCCTTGTATCAACAATCCTAAGATATTAATAGGTGTTAAATGACTTTCTGTCATTCACTGTATGGATTTAAAAGTATATTTATTTCAAACAGATAGTAAAAAACATAAATATGAGATGAATTATTTAAAGAAAATTAACTTCTTCCTGAATGTATTTTCAGTAATCCAGAACTAATTCTGGATATGAGTCTAAATTAGTACTCCATTTCAGCTGAATTAAACAATTTCTTTTAATGATAGATAAAACATTTGGAAATTTCTAAATCTATTACCATTGTGCTTATAAGGTAAAACTAAGAAACCTACTTACATCAGGATTTAGATATCCATTCATATCTGTCACAGGGAGGTCATGACAAGATATAACTTTTCTCTGCCACAACAACTGAGGAACTTCAACAAAACTGTGGGGCTATAAGGTGTGTTAACGTCAAAGGTTTTCTGCAAAATGTCACAATTTGTGTAAAATATTTAACTGTTCAGAAAGCCATGTGACTGGATGTTTCTATTCCAGCAAATAGGGTAGTCAATGCAATGTTTCATAAAAAGTTTGTCAACATGTTCCTGTGAAAGCAGGTGTAATGAGAGATGCTTGAGGTATGTTTACTGGTGCCTATCATTACATTAGAGAATAGGAGCCAAAATAACATCTAAAAATAGTTTAAAATATTGTATACTCAAAACTATCTCTCTGCATGATCAATTTAGTTAGCTGTCCATTGCATAATCAGAAAAAAGTTGGTGATCAGATATGATGTATTCATGAACCCTAAATACAAACAACCTCATCTCTCACTTTACAAGGGCGTTTAAAATTGTCTTCGGAATCCAGGCACTTCTTTGTTGCCCCAAAGAATGTCCTTGATAACAATTTTTTTTTCATGCCTGGGTTTGCCTTTAGTTCTAGTGGACTACTTCATTTCAGGGTTTCTTATGAGGAAAGTCCTGCATTTGAATTGCATTTTCAGGTCTGTGTCTGGGGCCAAATTTCTGAGCTAAGGCTCAGGAGAAGTGAGGATCAATTATGTCTGGGAACTCATAATCTCCTTAATTTCCTCATTTCCATTTCCCTGGGGTGATACTACTTTGCTTTATTTATATTCTTGGTAATTTTTTTTTTTTTTTAGAAATCCCTTTGTTATGCCTTGATTCGGAGGTTTCTTGTGACCATTTTTAGAAGCTGACTATTAAATCAGTGCTTCATATGCACGGTGGGTTTAAAAAGTTATAAACCATAGGAAACACACAATGAGAATTCCCCTTCACGTACATCAGTTGAACCTGCATATCATCAAACTGCAGATTTCTATTTTTAAATACTCAGTGCTATGATGCATGTTTGGTTGGGTAGAGTAATGAGGGGTCAAGCAGATTGGAACATCCTAAGAAGTTCTTAGAAATTCAAGCTGTAGCTGGTAGAATCTCAGATTCAATCTCATTAGTAGAAATATGGAAGCATCAGAAAAGACATTCTACCTTTAGAGTTGCTGCCAAAACATGAAGCAGGAGGGAAAATGGGCTTATTTTGTGACTACTTCTAGCTGTCTATTTTGTCATTGCAGTAGATCTGCTGGACAGTAACCTTGACCTTAGCTACTAAGCACCAAACCTATGCAATCATATTACAAACAAGATTTTTTTTTTTTGCCATATTTTCTTCAGTGCTGGAGGATTTCATTTTGAACAAGAGTTGAGGACTAAATCTAGTGTCATGTGAGCAGCTCCTGATTAGAGAAGCTTTTTGTCAAGACAAAAGCCTTTTTCAGGCACTGTTGTGTTATTGATCTCAAATCTGAGAAGATACAGACTCCTCGACCTTGACCCAAGGTGTGGGTAAGGTTTTTAATTTCTCATTACAACGGGAAAAGCACTTTTTAGGATGCTATCACCACATGTTTCAGAGGTCGTCACTATTATCAATAAGTTATTCTGTGCTTTTAATATGTTATTTTCTGTGTCTCATCTGAAAAGACACATGTATTGTATGTTCTCATTAAAAGATTACTTTTCTTTCTGCCTTTCCTTTAGCAGAAAAAAGTCATGGTGGAGATTATTCCTCTCTCCCAGCAACTGACTAAAATATTTTCGCCCAGTGTTTTTCTATGTGCATATTCTAATGTCAGAAGGAGAATGAAGAAACAAAAGGTGCAAAGCAATTCAGAAAGAAAATAAAGAAAGAGAGATTAAAGACAGTATTTAATGTTATTTCTGGACACCAACAAAATAAAAAATTCCAAAAAATTAAAAGTGTTTTACCAAACTCTTGAAAAAAAATCAGCTAAGAGCTTTAGTTAACAATATGCAGCAACACAGTCTGTATTAATTGGAATGAATTCATGCCTTTCCCATTGTAAGTAAAAAGTGCACAAGCTTCCTCTCTCTGATAATGTTGCAAAGGTAGCCTCACTTCCATCTATTAATGTCATCTCTAGTGTGCCTGAGAAATTTGCCAGAGCTGATTAGAGCAGATATTAAATGATAATTGGACATTTAGTGCTCATCAAACAGAAAATGACAGATGGGCCGCTAATTAAATTATAGTTCTGACATTATTCACAATGGTTTATGAATCTTCAGTAGTGACCTTCATGCATCTCTTCTCTCTTTTGGGGGAAAAGAGAGTGATAAGAAAAAAAAAGAAGACACTATTAAAATTTTAATTTATACGTGGAAAGTGAAAACCTTCTTTCTTTTCTTATTGATCTCACCACAGAATTAGATAATTAATTATAAAATAGTGCAACAAATAATCAGATTCATGTAGATCGGATTGAGTGGCTGAAGCTGGGGGGAGAAATTAATCATACCCTGAAAAACTTATGCATGTTTTAACAAGGCTTTCATTGTGGAAAATGTGCCTAAATACAGTCTGATCCTAGAAAAGAAAATTCAATGCCTCTTGTGTGTTCTTGTAGTTATCAACTCAAGATTGCATTACCTACCATCTCTACCAGCTAAATGAAAAGGGTCTCCTTAATGAAGAAGGCTAAAAACCTGAAGTAGAGAGGCACAATTGCTGAGCCAGAACTACATTCTCACTTTCAATTAAAAAGAAAAACACACTTAATTACTTTGTAACTTTGTTTTCAGGAGTCTTCAGTTTTTAGAAACTAGTTTTAAAAAGTAATAACTGTAATATCCCTGGTTATCAGCAGTCTCCATTGTTGTGTAATCTATATTCCAATAATTGGTTGACTAGTATTTGTATAAGGATCATTAAAATAAAGAGATAGATAGATAGACAGATAGATGCTAACTTTAGCATTTTCATATAGTTGTATTTTTTTTTTTAACATTGTACAGGCATTACTGTAATAGAGATATTAGAGAATATATATATCATGTTGCCTGTGCATATATAACTGGATACACATATGAATGTATTGTAAGAATTCAGACACCTGCTGCTGCATCAAAAAATGAGCAACACTTGTTTAGGGAAGTAGCTTTATTATTTTCAAGAGGGACTGGTCCCAAGGGCAAAGTTCCCATCTATATGCTGCTAGAAATTGTCTTGTTAATATGAGGACGTATAGGTAAACTTTAAAGCTTTAGAAACAGTTATACACCTATTTTTTTCCATTATTTTATTTTATAGCTGTAAGTATAGGAACTATTTATGAAGTCATTATGTATGTGTACCCTCATAACTTTAATATTTTCTTCAGTGTTTCCTGATAGGTAGAAATTATAATAAACATCCAGACTGGAGCTTAATAAAAAAACAATAAAAACCAATAAACCCCCCACAAGCTAACAAGCACCCCATTCACCCACCCCCAAAGAAATCCTCAGAGATAACAAATCTTTGGAATAGTTGGAAATAAATACAATCCTTAACAGGTTTTAATAGCATGCTTTACCTCTACGCTGTACAAAACTGTGATTTTGAATATTTGGACCTTGCCTTTTTGTCATATGTCTAATCTTTCAGTAATGCAATAGAAAATTTTAAATCTTTAGGACTCCTGAAGTGTCTTACGTGCACATGACCGAACCTCCAAAAGAGATACACTGTATCTCCAAAAGAGGTATATAAATTGTACAATAACATAGAGATTAAAAAAGAAAAAAAAAAAGTGCAAAGACATAAAATTCAGAAAATATAAGTAAATATCTATGGGAAATTTGGAATTTTTTTTATCTGGAATTCAGGAGTGTTTGGTATCAAATAAAGCTAATGTAAAAAAGCATATCATATCCTGTGTGCATTTTAGAACACTGTCCAAACAGTAAAGATTGAAATGCTGAAGAAAAGTGAAATGTTATTGTTCTGAAAGGACTGCTCTCCTTTGAGCTTTCATGAGCCTCCTGCTGTGAAAGTCATTTGGACTTAATGGAAAACTCCTTGATTCAATTATACTCAATGGACCCTTTTCTTTTCTCAGTTAAACCCTTACAAATGCGAAGTAACTTCACTGTCTTCAGTAGTCACTCTGGATTTATACTGCTGCCCTGGTCTACCTAATCTTCGGCTTCTATTCAGTAATGTGTATTTGCAGGGGTAAGTAGCTTTGCTGGATAGTCTTTACATTTATTTTCATTCTTTTTCAAGCTACCAACATGAAAAAGCCAATTAATCGCTGTGTTGTGCTTCCTATATTATGTTTTGCAAAGCCCTTAAATTCATCATAATTTCTGTTCAAATTTTCTCTTGGTATCTAATTTCCACAAAGAAAAAATGTTTTTCCTTTCTGAGGCATTTAATATCTTAAAATCTTAGCCTATTTTGGAAATACTAAGGAGATGCAAACTCCTGTGAAGTGAGCCATTTTCTTTAACTTAAGTTATACTACCAAAACAGTGTATTAACCAACTTCCTATGCACCTGTCTCAGAGCTGTGAGCAAATTTCACCTCTTCTGGGAGTTTATGTGGCTGATTTAAGGTGATTAGCTGGTTGAGCCCAAGGTTATTACTTCCCTGACAAAAGCTGTTGTGAAAAAAGCTAGAAGTGAGCGACCTTAGGAAGAAGTGACCAACATTAGATTCCTCCTATGGTGGTTAAGGGATTGTTGATATCAAAAGGATAGAAGGTTAAGAAGCCAGAACAGGAGTGTGAGATCTTCAATCTAGAATCCAAGCAGAAACAGAGAGCTTAACCTGCTAAACTCTTTAACTCCACAATGTAACTCAGCCAAATAAACTCAGCCAACTAAAGGGACAAACGCTCTCCAGGCCCTAACATCCTAGTTTGTAGGAAAGTGCCATCTCAGGTCTTTGAAAGGAACAGTATTGGCAGCTTCTGCACGAAGTGAAACACGAAATTCTCCTCTGGGCAAATGTTTCGTATTGGTCATCTCTGAACAGCTGCCTGCTGGCAGACTTAACATACTTTTGCACATACTGAACATACTAGGAACATAAAGAAGAAAAACAAATAAACAAACAAATAAATAATGCTCCAGTTTTTCATATAAGAAGGTTTTGAGTACAAAAGCTTTTTATCCTGACTGAATGCAGAATAAGTTTTGGGGAATCTTCAGCCCTGTCACTTTTTTCCTCTGACTGTTGGTAGTTAGTAGCTCAGAAGTCATTTATTTCCTGAGCTTCTTTCTCACTGAAGACAAGGGAAGGCAAGGTAGCAGTGGTTTCCAGAAAGGGATTCCAGGACTCTATGAGTTCCAGAAGAGGCTTAGAAGTATTAGAATCATCACACCATGTGAAAAAGCTTTATACATACGTGTCACACACATGGTCTGGTTTATCATTTTGATACACCTCTCTCTTCAAGGCTTTTGTTTTTTGCAAATATTACATTTTTTCAATATGAATGTTGGGATACCATGGTTATTGCTCAAATGGAACACAGCACCTGAGGTACATGAGAGAAATCAGACTGATGGAATTATCCTCAGCTAGCAAACAAAGATAGGGCCTGAGCAGAGACAGAAAAAAGGAAGTGATTCTAATTTGGATTGAGAGATGGGTTTGGGCTCCCAGGATGGTGCTCCAGAAGGAGAGAAGCTGTCTACAATGCCTGCTGTTGAGAAGATGAGAACTTGTTCTGTTCATGTTTTTTTGTTGACAAGGTATGGTCAACTGAATGTTGGGATAAAGTTTTTTGTCAGTTAAGATCAGGATGCAGAGGGTTTGTTTCTGTCCACAGTATATTATGCAGGCATAAAAAAGACCAGGGAGATCCTGAGATGTCTTTTGGACCAATAAGGTGATAAAACTAACAACTCATGTAGCTGAATGATCTAAGGGTACATCCACATTTTATCACTGCTCTTTTGCACCTCTTATGTTCTCACTTAGAGCAGTCCTAGCTGTTTGTCAAGACTGAAGCAGATATGGTGAAGACATGGGCTCCTTGTGCCGACAAACTGATGCAGAAAACAATAAACAGTGCAAACAGTAGCTGAGGGAGCAGGAGGAGAACACAAAACTGCCTGACACCACATGAAAGGAAGAGCACGAGGAATAGCTGCCACAAGATGAATCCAAATTGCCAGACAGGACCTGACCTGATGACAATTGGTCAATGTGACCTCTTTCCTGGGGCCTATGATGTATTGGTCTAACTGGATTTTGGGGATTAAGCTTTGATTTTTGTGCATGTTTTGTGGAGTAAGAATTGCTCTACAACTCCCAGCTACTGAACTCCAATCCAGTTACTACATCTATGAATACATATCACTGAACTGTGCAGTTATCTTCTAGTGGTCTTTTAATTCACTTTTTCATCTGACATTACCATGTACGCATTTACTATAGTTTGTATCATTATATCATGGGATGTGTGGAGGTGCTTTTCTTTTTTTCTGCTGAAAGGGTTGTCAAGCATCAGAGCAGGCTGCCCAGGGAGGTGGCAGAATCACCATCCATGGAAGTGTTCCAGAAATGACCGGATGTGGCATTTAGTGCTTTGGTTTAGTAGACATGGTGGTTTTCAGTCAGAGGTTGGACTCAATGATCTTGGTGGTCTTTTCAAATATTAATGGTTCTCTGATTCTATGAAAAAGAAGATGGAGAAAGAGGGAGCATGAAAATCTTTACAACATTGCATAAGTGCACACATTTATCCCTCTTCCTTCAGAAGCTGGAAATCTTCAAAGTTCCTCCATCATTTTCTGTTATTACTGAACTCAAAATACCTTACTATTTCTAGGCACAGTCCTCCTTTATAGCTGTTCTTATGATAGAGGCATTTCTGATTTTTCAATCTTAAATAATTTCTGATGTCTAGATCAGATCACTTGTTAAATTATATGCATGGTTTTTCAGGAATACCTTCAATCACAAGAGTGCTGATGATTATGCAAAATAATGACTATTCTCCACTCTTCTTAATTAATTTTTTCTAGTCAGGACTGATAATATTTTCAATTGGTTCAGCAAGATTCATTTGATCAGTTTCTTAGAAAATTAGAAAGAATTCAGGAGTGAAGTGTTTCTGCAAGTTTAAATGAACAATGGCATTTTGTTATTTTCCACAAGATCATTGAATTAAAAATATATTAACAATTGATCTAATAAGGTAAGTTTCAAGAACAAAAATTCTTCTTAATGTTTATTCTTTTATTTAATGGGACTTATAATTGAAATAGAAAATAAAAGAATAAATGTAATTTTTTATCATTAACATATTTAGGCTTAAAAATGTCATAAAATTGATTATCTGCTTCGCTCAGGGGGATACACTCACAAACGATTCATGTTAGACCATAATGAGCATTGCTTTCTCCTTTACTTCTGATTTGCCTCTCATGGCAAAGGAAGTAAATCACTGCAGGAGTGCCCTCTCATCCTTCTCGTCACTTTTCTGCTCCCTTTACCATCTTCTCCAGTGATTCAGGTGAATAGTCCACCACTCTATAACATCATTCCTACTAAAATAAATTAATTTTTCAGTTATGTGTCCAATTCTATTTTATTGGGTGTGTTTTCCTGTTTGGACTCTATTGAAAACCCCCTGATTAGAATAAAAGGATTTTGATTTCATTAAGTTTTAGACTTGGCTATTTAAAAGAAATTATAAAAGAAAATAGGTTTTTTTCTCTTTTCACTTTCCTTTGAACTAGGAACAGGACCTAAAGAGCATTCCTGCTGAATGGCAGTACGGTACTCTGGGGTATCAGCCAATCAGCTTTGTATTGTCAGTGAACTTGCTGAGGGTGCACTCTGCCCTTTCATCCATGTCACTGATGAATAAGGTGAATAAGACTGGATCCAGCTGACCCCTGGGGGACACCACTGGTTACAGACCTACATCTAGTCTCTATGCCAGGGATCACAACCCTCTCAGTTCTACCATTGAGACAGTTCTCAATCCATTTCACTGTCCACTCATCTAACCCACACTTCTGATCTTTCTCTCAAAAGCCTTGCTGAAGTCAAGGAAGACAACATCCACTGCTCCTCCCTCACCTACCCAGCCACTCATGCCTTCATAGAAGGCTATCAGACTGGTCAAGCATGATTTTCCCCTGGTGAATCCATACTGACTACTCTTGATAACCTTTTCCTCCACATGCTTAGAAATGACATCCAGGATGAGCTGTTCCATCACCTTTACAGTGACAGGAGACTGGAGATGCTGAATGGCGAGGCGTGAGGCTGAGTTTCCTGTATCCTCCTTCTTGCCATCTGAAATCTGGAGTGATATTAGCTTTCTTCTAGCCCTCAGACTCTTCTCCTGCTCTTCATGATCTTTCAAAGATGATGGAGATTAGTTTGACAGCTCCCTCAGCACTCATGGGTGCATCCCATTGGGGCCCATGGATTTTTTGATGTCAAGTTAGCCTAAATGATTTCTAACCTGATCCTTCTCTTCCAAGAGACCATCTTCCTTTCTCTGGATTTTCCCTTGCCTCCAAGGCCTGTGATTACTGAAGGCTGGCTTTGGCAGTCAAGACTAAAGCAAGGAAGGCATTTAGTAACTGTGTGTTCTCTACATCTTCCATCACTAGGGCATCCACCTCATTCAGCAATGTGCCCACATTTTTCATAGTCTTCCTTTTGCTACTGATTGAATACTGATACTTGAAGAAGCCCTTTATGTTCTTGACATATCTTACCACGTTTAGTTCCAAGTGAACCTTTGCCTTACTGATTGCATTCTTGAATACTCTGAAAAAGTTCCCATATTCCTATGTGGCCTGTCCCTTTTGTCCACATTCCTCCAGACCCAGCAAAGGAACATGAACTGCTTAGTTCAGTAGATAAGTTAACTAATGAATCTTTATCACTCTGAATCACAAGACTAGAGGACTATCGCTCTAGTCAACATCAGTGCAGACATTATAGTGGTTGTTGAAAATCTTGCTTAGGAGTGCATGTACCTATTTCATGGTAGTATCTTAGTAGTTCTTCCACCTGTCCATTCACTGTAAACTTCCTGCCACCAATTGACTCTTTGTATCTGATTTTAAACTGTCATGGCTAGGCTTCATGAGCAAAGATTTGAGAAGGGCTCTGTCCACGCTTGCTGCAAGGGCGCTGAATATCTTATATATAAAACTGTGAATTGACACAGGTTAAAAGTACATTAGGGGAGAAAACGAAAAGCTGTGACAACTCCTTAAGATGACATTGCCATAAAGAAAGGTATACCTGGAGCCTATCTTTGAAGTGGTGGAACAGGTTTCAGGTAACTCATTGAAAAATTGCAGAACATAAACAAGTTAAAATGTAGAAAACAAGAAAGGTTTAAATTGATAAGAATGAAAAGCCACCTTCATCGTGGCAGTCATACCACAGAAAAATTGCAGATGGAGATATTGCTAGTGATGTGTGCTGATAGTTCATGCTGTTCTAATGGATGGCTTATTTGTATGCCTCTAAACTAAGGAAATTAGTGGTTTGCTTTCAATAAATAAAAGTATAAATAAAATATTTTAATGGATGTTTTCTTCCCCTATTTAATGGGAAAGAAATAATTTTATGAAGCTATTACATGCAATACTGAATTGGGGCTTATTTCATCACTGTCAATTAATCATGAAACCCATCTTATTAGCTATTTACATATATGGCTTTTATCACTGAGTGTAAACTCTTTTTGTACACAATTTGAAATTGTAGGCTGAAGTTTCTTCAGTATGGTCAACACGACTAGAACTCATTTGGTGACATCTCATTTTTGTCCCACTCATTTTGCAGCTACTAGGCTCTAACTGGAAAATAGGTCTCTATTTTGTAAAAAAAAAAAAAAAAAAAAAAAAAGTGAGTTAAATTTTTTCAACTATTTTTGAGAATTCTAAGACAAATCCTTGTTCAGTTCAGACTCTGATGGAATGAATCAAGTTCTTTATTTCCCCTACGGCCTAATTATGGCTTTCTTAAAATCCAGGGTGTTGGAAAATTGTGGTCTGTCTGCTGAATATTATGTAGCTTCTGCAGTGGGTTAACATCAAAGACACTATAGCTTTTCATCTGTTGACCAGAAATATGGACCTTCATTTCTCAGAGGTCAGCACGCTTTTCCATTGTAGAGACAATCATTGTAGTGCCACAGTGCTTCACACACATTAACAGATTAAGCATTACAGTGACCTGAATTTGAACTTAAAGAGAGATCTATTCTCCAAATTTAGTGCTAAAACTGCTCAGACTTTTCAGCTACTTCTGTTTTTTTAATTATGATACTCACCTCCATACTCCAGAAAACTGAATTCTACCCATATTCTGCTTGGTAAGATAAAAGGTATGTACAAGTGAAGAATGTGAATAATCCATCAGACTCTGCTGTGTGTGTGAAAGTGTGTGAAATAGACTGAAACACTAGAAAACATGGTGAACAGAAACAGATGAACTTGAATTAGGAATTGTGAAGACTGGGACCAGTGGAAATTTGAGTAACTGATTCATTTCCCTGAAACAACTGGATTTTGTAACCTGAAGTAGCAGTGTAAATGCATGTATTTCTGCTCATCTTAAGCAAAAAGAAGATCAGGATTTGCACAAGTGTGAAGTGGATAAGAAATTGTCTACATGGAAGATGACAATAAATTGTGTTTGAGGAAGAATTTGGGAGCTAGAAATTATTACCAGGGTCCTTCAATAAATACTTTTACATGTGACCTTATTTCACTAGTGACCTTATCATAAAGCCAATTGTTGTCGTGAACAATGCTCATTCATGACACAAACTTGGAAGGCATCATCTATATAGAGAAACAACAGGGTGTCTCACAAAAAGAATAAGCAGACCTTGAGAACTGAAGTAGTAAAATAGGATCTTATAGGGGTTGATAAGTTGGTATTTTAGTATTATCTGGAAATTGATCAGTTAGAAATTAAGAAAAATATGTATTAGTAACTAAAAGGGTAATGACAAGCAGTCAGTGTGTTTTAAATGGGAAATTGTGCCTACAAAACTCAGACTGACTTAGGTCTACAGAGTTTTCTACTGTCTGTAGTCAAAATATTGCTTGTTGCACAGCAGTATGTTCTAATGAAAGCAAAAGACCCAGTATTAAGAAAGAGAAAGACTGAAGATATTGAACAGTCTGGTGAGACACGTGGATTCAAAAAAGGTGAAGTAGCAAAACAGATGCAAAAAAAAAGTTTATCTGAATATAAAAAAGCACACTGGAGTAGACTCAAAAACTTTGAGATGTTTATTCTAGTAAAATGTATGCAGAGAGCATCTAGAGGGAGAGGCTATCCAAAAGTACATAACAAGATGGGAAAAATGGGATAGATGATTAACACCAAGGGAATAAACTGCAATTTAAGCTGAAGAATTACAAAGAAATGTAAATTGGGACACCTTTTATGTAGACTTGAAATCTAAGATAAATTATTATATTTTTGGATAAACTTCTACTATTTCCAGCAGAAATTACAGGAACTATAATCTTTAATCTATCCAAAGAATGAATTTGATCCAATGAATTTTCAAAAGCTAAATATACTGGCATACAGGCACTAAAACTTTTTATAGTAGATTCAGGGAAACAAGGAATATGGGTGGTAATATTGTGATGTGGAATATGAGCTTATTGAGTTCCTGCTCAGAGTTTTAGCCTCACTTCAACATTCAATCTTTTCTTTCCCCTAAGTTAGACTATATTCAGCCGATAGCATTTTAATGTACCAATCTCCTTATTGCATTCTATGAGTTCTAATTGCTTTTGTCGGAAGATCTTGAGACAAAACTCCTTCTCTGAATCTTGAATTCATCATGTTCATTACAGAAGATCATTATTAAAGATTTTTCTTAGGAAAGAATATGTGCTATAAATTGCAGTTTCATAATAATATATGAATCTGTTTCCAGCGATAACCCTTGGCATATACATATGGATTAACAGAAACAGTTATCTTAGACCTAATGACTTACTGTCATTGTAATAAATGAAAAAAATAATCCCACAAAATTCTTAGAGTTTGTTATCCCATATCTAGGTAAACTTACAGTGTTTGTGATTTTAAGTTTTACCCTTCAAAACCTTAAGAAGTTTGGATCGGGCTACTCTCTCCAAAGTAACAAATGAACAAATATATTAAAAAGAAAGAGAGGTAGATGGAAAATTAAAGTAAATGAAGTATTTTTAATGAAAACTACTAAAAGAACAAATTAAGCTAAAATGTCACTGTCATTAAACTATATTTAACAAATGCCAAATAAGGAGTTTTACAGAACTTCAGAGACTTCATGAAAGTCTTGTGTCATCAGTTAGGACAGGTGAGGGAAAATATTATTTTCTTTCACCTTCATTGCTGCTTCCAAGTTTAATATAATGTATTTATGGTATTTATTTCTGTGTGGAGGAAACCATCATAGTTCTTTTTTCCTCCTTTCAGCAACACAGATTCAATATACACAACTGCTATACAGTCTCATTCCTTTGTAACAAATCTAAGTAACACCTACAATGCAATGTGTATATAAATAAATCCTTTACTCAGTTGTGATGTATTTTTGGCTACTGTTCATACTGAGAGGAATTGTCCACTAACTCTTGCTGATCTTTTAAAACCAACTTATTTTTTCTTTCCTGATACTTTGGGTTGTGGCAAAGAGAGAAATGTATTGCTTCCAGATGTACACAAACTAGAATTTTTCAAAGCACATTAGGCTTAGAAAAAATATCATCTTTGTAATGCTTCAGAGTATTCAGAGTATTCAAGATAAAGGAAGTATTATAAGATAACAATGTCTTGTTATACCTCTCTGTCATGGCTTCAGTCAAACCCACCGTAATCACCAGAAATCAATGAAAAGACACACAGTTGCCTTTAAGAGTATGTAAGCCCCAGATGCTAGATTCAAAATATGTTAATTTTCAAGTTCTGTCACCCCATAAAAAGCCAAAGGTATTTCTCTCATTAGTCTTAAACTTCTCTAAAATCTTGTGATCCTCATAACTATCATTCAATGATATCCAAAGAGTAAAACATTGAGACATCTTTATTTCAACATTTTTAACTTCCCTCTAATCTGATTTTCACAGGACCAGTCATCAAGATTTAAAACAGAGGTAGAAGGTACTATCATAGAATCATAGAATCATACTACTTAAGTCACAGAACCATAGAATACCAGGTTGGAAGGGACTCCAAAGATCATCTGGTCCAAACTTTCTCGGTAAAAAGCACCATCTAGGTAAGATGAATTAGCATCCTGACCAGCTGGATCTCCAAACTGTTCAATGTTGGAGAATCCACCATTCTCCACTCCCTGTGGAGATTATTCCAATGGCTGATTGTTTTCATTGAGAAAAATTTTCTTCTTGTGTCCAGTTGGAATATTCCCAGGGGTAACTTGTACCCATTGCCCCTTATCTTTTCCATGTGACTCCCTGTGAAAGGGGAGTCTCCATCTTCTTTGTAGCCACCTTTTAAATACTGGTACATGATGATACGATCCTCCCTAAGCACACTTTTCTCAAGGTTAAACAAACCCAGTTCTCTCAGCCTTTCATCATACAGCTGGCTTCCTGGTCCTTTGGTCATTTTGAGGATGGACTTCTCTGGATCCCCTCCAGCCTGTCCACATCTGTTTTGTGTAGCAGGATCCAAAAGTGAACACAGTATTCCAGTCATGGTCTGACAACTGTTGAGTATAGTGGGATAGTGATTTATTTATTTCTGGCAGTGATGTCTCTGTTGATGCAACCCACCATCCCATTGGTCTTCTTTGCTACAATAGGACACTGTTCACTCATATTAAGCTTGTTGTCTGGGAGGTCCCCCAGGTCCCTTTCCACAGAGCTGCTCCCCAGCTGAGTACTCCCCAGGCTGTGCTGCAGTTCCAGATTATACTTTCAAATTTTGTACTGACTTGGCTTCAACCAAGTACAGTCCATTCACTCATTCAAGCGTATTTTAGTGGTAAATTGCAAGCAGTGAGCTCCTCTCTTTATTTTCCAGTAGTGGTGAAAAGTTGAACAATATTGTTGGGAAATCCTTATGCAAGTGTGTTTCTTCAGGCATTTTGGGGGCTTTTTCCTATTACACCAGCCCATGTAATAGAAAAAGGAAATTTAAGTTTACAGTGCTTTGTTTTTAGCTGTGAATTGTGGTGATATTGATAATTTCATGAGTCATTCTATGATGATAGAATGTAAATGTCATCGGCTGAGCAGTCTATAAAACGAATATATTTTAAATTTTCTTCTTTATTTCTAAATATTTCCTGTATTCCTGATATAGTAGTATTTGGTTATTGTCATTCCCACTGTACATTAAACAGATGTGACTGGGGATCCATTTTACCATGTCTGCAACTAAGGTGTCACCATGCTATATATCTACAAGAAATATTCTTTTGAGATGTATAGTTATTTCTCCTCTCAAGAGGAGCCTTGATTACTAGCTTTAAGCGGGACTCTAATTGTTATGATAGGTAAAGTTAAATAAGATTCATCCTATATTCAAAATATGAGCATTGATTGTAGCACTACAAAGTATCTAACATACTCTTTTCCACTATTACTGTGTTCTGGCCAAATTCTGGGCTCCAACCAGATAAATTACTTGTCTCTAATATTCTCATGTAATCCTGTTTACAGACTTGAAATTACCCTGATGTTCTCATAAATTGATGTTTACATAATCAGGCATTCACCTGTGAAAAGGGTTGTTAAACAAGGGTGATTTTCTTCATGTAGAGTCAGTAACTTTTAAGTATTGCAGAATGAACTTTCCCATTATTACTTGTTTGCATCCTACTGAAAATATCTCCCTACCACTTGAATGGCACTAGGCTATGTTAAAACATACTTGAAAAAAGTGATGATTATTGGTTTGAAGGTATGGTAGTAAGAAGATCAAAAATGAATTATAATTCAAAGGGATGCTGTAAAATTATAAAAGGTCATACTTTAAACTTAGCACTGCACCACTCTTCTGCTTGATTGCATGCAAATTGTTTACTGCATTAACTGTTTTTCTGATTTTTTTTTAGAATTCATTGAATAGCTTTTCATAAGACTGAATAACATGAAAGCAGGTTATGAGATTTTACAGATAAAATAAATCTCAAATATTTTAAAACTCATTTGCCTTTGAGACTTGTGGTTAATGAAAATTCTATCATTAAGCCTCTTAATTTAAACAACTGTACTTGATTCAATTGCACCTAAAGTTTAAAAATAATTGTCATGCTGTAGTATTAACTTCACAGTGGACTAGACTATTCCCTCCTTAAAGTGGACATAAATTTCTTGAGAATTGATTAAAATATGCAAAATGGTACCTACTTATAGGTTTTGTCTTTCTTTTCCTTTTAAATCAGATTATTGGTTTTTACTAATATTTCTTCCTCTTTCTCTTCATTTAGAAAATGCACATGCTATTTGCCCAAACCTCATCTATCTCTATAGAGGGATACTGCAGGAGACCAGACATTCTGAAGATTTCACCCTTAGCACATCCAAAAGCTGTGTCTCTGCTATTAAGAAGTCAGTAATGACTTCTGGAAACCAGATCCCGATGAACAGTTCAGAGGATATGTTTAAAATGCAATTCGACTTGAAAACAATTGGTCAACTTTCACAATCCTTAATACTTCATAGTATCTTCCCATTTATACTAGATAAAATCAGCTACTACTGTCTCGCACTTATTGTTATTTTGGTTTGGGGTTTTGCCACTTTCTCTGATGGTAAGTAATATGCACAAATATGCAGGCTATGTGAACTACTTTGAAAGGATTGCCACAAATTATTCCAAAAATATAAGTTACTGTATTCACTCGTATCCGAATTGCTTTTTGAGTATTATTACTGTACAACATGAAACCTTCAGTGCCTGATTTGAAAATGAGAGAGGCTGGATTTCAGTTTGGGAAATTAGAAGCTTAAAACAGTCAGAACTGAGTGAATTACCTGTTTTAAAAGTGCCTGCTTTGGGATTCAGTGCCATTTGGAAGGCTGCCTTTCCTTTCTCTTGTGTCTTATGATTCTAGCCCCATAGAAAGCTTCCTGTTTTATCTGTAACAATGAAAAATTGAGGCTCTGTTTCCCTGAGGGATATGTCTTAAAACTTATATGAATAAATTTCAAGTAAGACACAGCTTTCTTGAAAGACATTGCAATTTGACATTTGCGTTTGAATTTTAAGCAAGCTAAGGAAAAGCCATTACCACCTTAGGCAGATATTACAGTCTATTTCTGTGATAAAGAGGTAACTTGTGTTTTCCAAACTCACAGTGCAGATCTTGCTGAGAGGTATCTTGTTTGTATTCACTTCCATTGCATCTTCCCAAGCTCACAGAATAAATAACGTTTACAAATCTTAATTTCTTTTATCATTTGTGTACATGGAAACTGCACAAAAGAAAATGACTGGGGTTTTTCTGCTGACAGAATATAGAATGCGTGACTGAACCAGCAACAGCCTACAGGACTTGAATCAGTGTTCTTGATCTACTAGAAATCCTGTATAAGATGAAATGTGCAAGTGCTAGGTCAAGGGAACAGAAAAGCTTGTGAGCTTTGAATTTACAAGGAAAGACAAAATGCTTTAGTGGTCTTTAAAAATGGTGTTTCTTAGAACTCCTTAAAGGCTTTTGACAGTAAAAATCATAGTTGTGTCATCACTGACTTCAGTCCTTTTATTTCCAGCTGTCCTTTGAGTTGTCTTTGTGGAAGGAAAAAATTCACTCTCATAACCCTTTTTTGAGCTAAGAGAGAGAACATGACAATAAAGACTTTTCAGACTTTTTCACAGTAGCAAGATTAAATATGATAACTAGCACAGACAGGGTGTATTAGATTTGTGGACTGGCTTGGCAGAACATAGAAGGACTATAAGAAAAACAATATTTTAGATGACTGGGAAAAAAAAGAATCACCTGTTCCATCTCAGAAAAAAATCCCAAAAATTAAAATACCACAGACACATTTTCCATTCTGATTCATACACAGTAACAGAAACTCTAGTAACTCTCATACATTTGGAAGAAAATAGTCCCAACATACAGAAAAACAGATGCAGAATCATAGAGGGTAAACAATATGAAATGACGGAGAAGATCTGTTAAACAAAAGTTTTGATACAGTTCACTCTTCTGCCACATGTGAAATTGAGCTCACGGAACTTGCTTCAAAAGGGAACATATTCCTCTTGCTCTGAGCTAACTACTCACAGGTCCAATTGGTTTAGGTTGAAATCAGATACAGTAATGGTACCTAGTTCAGAACTGTGGTTAGCCATCCAAAAACAGTGGCACATTGTGAAACACTTCTCTGCATCAAATGATGTTATAGGTAATTAGAACATTGATGGATCTAACAAAAGGATTAAAAAATTAAATTGTAAATCTAACCATTCAAGATAAGAGTAATCTCATAAAAATTAGATATCTAGAATTTAAGTAATTACTGTGAATTAATCATTCAGGAATTAAGTGTTATATGTGGAAGACTCAAGATTGATTCTTCTACATGTATCTCAGCCACATAGTAGGGGATTAACTTTCTACACCCCTAATTTAGGAATAGACATGTCTTTCAGTACAACTGTACTCTATTGCTTGCTAAGTTTTGGAAATTTTCAAGTTTTGGGAGATGTACAGGCACACTACACATCTGTAGGAGTATTTTTAATTTGGCTGTTATGTGCACTGTCAGCAAATGCATATTCACAGTGCTCTTTGCCATTCATGTGTTTTCTGGAAAAGCAGACTTGCAGTTCACGCGTGAAAAGACATTGTGTTGAAGCTGGACTAATATTTTTAGGAGAAAACATTTAAGGGACGAAACAGTTTCATGACTGACCTCTTTCCATGATGTCAGAACCAAGAGGTTACATGCTTTTTTTTTCACAATCACTTCAAGGTTGTTATTTCAAGATAGTTGCCTTTCCTGATAAGACAAAGAGAGGGGATCAAAAAGCCTTAAAACAATCAATACCTTAGAATGAGTTGCATGTTTTGTAATTCCTTGGCAAATGGGGCAATGTTCTCTTTGAATCCTACATTTGGCCAATGTTTTTCTGTCCCTAGTGCCATGCTGATTTAGACAGCCAGATCTTATGTCTTTGTGCTGGAGGAACTGAGGACTGTTAATCATATCCAGTAAATTTTAAATACCACTGTATATTTTTTTCAGTCTTTTGCAGAAATATGTCACCTGTACATTTAAAATATAAAGGTCTGACTAGACTCTTACTGCCCTTCTTATTAATGAGGATAATTGGAGTGCTCATAGAGAAAAGTAAGCGGCTGAAGAATGATCTTCAGCCACTCTGGCTACCCACATAATGCTTTAGGATTTCAAACACTAAGGTTTAAACCAGAACAGGACAAATTCTGCTTCACAGAAGCATTTCTTATGGTTCCATCATGAAGCCAAGAGGAGTCCTTACTAAATATAAAAGTTGTGCTGGGAAATGTAAATGTCACTTTACATTTGTTTTGATAAATCAGATCTTCTGTCTTCAAGAAAGAGATAAAATATTATAAAAGAATATTTTTGTTTTGTTTTATTTTAGGTTTTCATTTTTCATTACCTTCAATCAATATTTTTGTACAAACTTAAACTAATACTCCAAAACTGTCTTTGAAACAGGTATAGCAAGTAGGCACAGATTTATTCTCCAAAAGGGGAAAAGTAGGCTGATTTTCTTTTGGTTTTCCAAAATAAACCACATTTTTTTACAGTGATGGCATGCAATTGTTGGATAAAGAATCAAATGAAACGGTGGGTTGTCCCTCTCTTGACATCCTCAAATAAGGCTTTCTTGGAGGATGTGCTTCCATCAAGGACATGCTAATGAAATCAGTATCGTTGAAATTAAAGGAATATTATCACAATATTGGAAGTTAGACACTATGCAAAGTTTTTTTTTAACCTAAACTCACAGAAAAAAAAATCGTAATTCTTGCTAGCTCAGGAGTTTTACTGAGGTTGTTTAAAAATTATATGAATTCTCTGTCCAGGATTTGAGTCACTAAGCACAAACTAACTTACTTTTTTTTAAGGCATATGGCTATGTTACCATGTCCAAAACATTATGCCCCATCTCTCATCATTCAATTACTTAATCTGATTGGAGAAAATATACACATTTAGGCACAACACTACCCATTAGCAGAGCTACTTACCTTCTGGGTAGGTCTGCCTCTGGGTGACAAAGGCTGGAGTGCAAGCAAAAGAAGTGAGATGCCTCATTTTTTTATTGCAGTAATGATATGGATCAAAATTGCAAACCAATTTCTTCTTAGGCTGTCCCCCAGCACCACAGCTGGAGTTTGCAGGTCTTCACAGGTAGTAATTTGGGCCAAGTTAGACCTTTTTTCCTGTGGAGATTATTTCAGAAGAGGCATGTGATGCATTTTTTACCATATGATTGAAAATTATGACCCTAGCCCCTGTTGCCCTCCAGCAGAGTAGGAATAAGTTCTACCTACTGAATGAAACTTATTTGTAACCCACAACTTTGCACTGCTCTTCTGAATGGACCAGGTATGTAGCTGGATGAACAAAGGGGACAAGAGGAAGAAAGAATATTCTTTATATTTCAGTGCAGTCTATCAGTATGAAAATTAAATTGCTGGTTTGGATTAAGAAGTAGAAGGGTATTACCTATATAGTACACTTCCTAATTATTTTCTCTATCTATATATATGAGGTGGCATGTTCTATATATTGTAAAACATTGCTAGAGGCAGGTAGAAAAATGGAAGGAAATCTGATGCACTTTAAGATGGTTGTGCTTTAGTAAACTTAAACCTCACTTCCATGGCTATCAAAGAAACAAATGACTGCACTATAGAAAAACCTATAGTATTCAGTGTCTACTGAACTGATAATAGCCCTGAGGAAGGAAATCAATCTCTGCATTTTATTTTATGGGGTTTTTTTAGACTGTGGTTTTTATTGCTGTTTATTTGTTTGTTTGTTTTCCTAAGTTTAGATCTAAATATAAATAAAGTAAAACAAACTAAAACTATTATCTTTAAAAAGTTTGCTACTGTAAACCTTGGACTATGAAACGAAATCTACAAGGAATCATTTCATTAAAACATACAGATTCACATTCAGTTGTTAAAAAGTAATAATGAGCTTCGGTTCTGTATTTTTACCAAATTGACTTTAATGTATTTTAGTCACCAATTCAATGTTATTGGAGTGAAATTTGTTTCAGATTTGCCAACAAAAATGGTAATAGTTAAAAGACTAGAATAATTTCCCAGTTAAAATAATTTTGCTAGAGAAATGGCACCTACACATTTTTCATACCAAAGAGTAAAAAAATATGAGTCTCAAAAACAACAAACAATAATATTTTCTTAAAACAGGTATAAAGATGTTACTTCAAACATTGAATGTTTAGCCATAGTCTTCTGTGGGATCAGGATTTTACTCAGTACTTAAAATTCAGTCAATAAACATCTAGTTCTGAATTTTCTCTTATCTGAAAACTGTCAGAACTGCATTTTCCCTAGAAACAAATTTGTCATATAATTTTTTGAGATAAGCTACTATGGCAACAATTTATTTCCAATGAATGTTAGTGTAAGCAAACTAATATGTAATTTCTTTTTATTTTACTCATTAAGTCTGATATTAAAATAGGATTGAGGGAATTTCATTTCATGTCAGTTATACCTAGGTTATTTGCAACAGTCATGAAAATAAGGTAAATCTTGGTCTCTATAATGTGAATTTTCTAAATCTTGTGTTACTAATTGAAGACCAAAATCTCTTGAAGAAGAGATTTGAGGATTAATTTTTAAATCAGTTTTTAATCTGCTTATTCAGTTTTCATTACTGTGCAGAGGAAATTTATAATGAAAAATAAAGTACTTACCCTTTAATAATTTTCCCGTTTTCATTATGCTTAATCCCAAAGAGCCAAAAGACACAACACATCTGAAATATATTCTAGGGTAAAGGATATACATCATACACATCATATTACATATATTTTATTTTATAGTGGATCTATCAAACTTTAAAACTATTTGTTATAACTTCACTTGCTTAATGTAACATATACTTTTTTTTTTTTTTAATATGAGATCTAAGTTGCCAGTAGGACCCAGGGCAGAAAATATTTCCCTGAGAAGTATTTTATCATTTGTGTCTGCCAAATACACAACATATAAGTGAAAAAGAAGTCTTATTTACAACTAACAAAAAAATTGAATTTTTAAAGACATCAAATGCATAGATTCATTGATATGAATCAAATTATGGCAAGCTGAATGAGCCAAGGACTTTGTCTGTTACATGTAGATGAGCAGGGGTGAATGGAAATTAATCTTTAGTCGATTTTTCACTTGATTAATGGAAAGCAACAAGAGGTATCTTCTTTTTAAAAGGATCAAGTTTTTTTCGGTAAAGATAGATTGACAGAACGGATAAGATTTTATGAAATACTCTTCCTTTTGTGATTGTATAAAATTAGATTACCTGTGGTTACAACTGCTGGCTGCACAGGAGAATATTTTATGTAAAATCCACTAAAATTATTGTGAAGCCCATGGTATTAACTTGCTTGCTTTTTCTTTATTTTATACTGCATTAATGTGTGAATTTGCCTTTAAAGTTAGGATTTAACTTCAGGGTAGGTTTGATTCTTGTTCATGATACACAGACAAGGGGAAAAAGAAGTATTAATTTAAGTGATGTTTAAATGCACTTGAATTAGTAATAATTAATATTTTAGCCAAATATAGTTTTGGCTAAATAAGGAGATTTTTTGCCTTTTTTTTTTTTTATTCTTTTTTTTTCTTTTCTTTTGAGCTTTTGTTACCTTGTTTTAGAAGAAGTTGTAAAATAAATAATACACCATTTCCCTCTGTTCTTTATTGTAATATTACACTTCCATGGAGTCAGAGACACCTGTGAACTAAGATATTCCTACCAAGTAAGGTGAAGATGAATATTCTCAAAAATAAAATAATGTCAACAACTTCAGTAGTATTATTAATAATCTATAAAACTTTCATGCAAACAACAACCTTATAAAAAACTTTTCCTTGTCTATATAGTTTTAATTTTCTTTTCCAGGATATGGGAATCATCTTGAAGGGTTATTTTAGGTATAATACAACACCTGCTGCCACCAGCCTGTGCTTAAAAGAGAAACTTAGCATTGAAAACATATAGCAAAAAACTGTGTGAACTCAGAACATTTTCATATGCCTTTCTCTGCAATGCTCAACTTATTTGCATGGGCAGATAACTATGTTTATTAGCGTGCTGAGACTGATATCATCAGTACCTGTTACTTTTTTTAACAGAGGGAAGCTTAACAAAGCCTGGAGGAAGGCGTAGTGTCGATGCACACGATCCTGACAGTGCAAGATACACAAGGTTTCTGACACAGATTGAGCCACAGTGCTGGCCAAGGAACCATTTTTAATCTCCTGCCTAGAGAGAGACTGAAGTTTATGGCTTGCTTTTCCTGCCTGTCGGATACTTAGATGGTCCTGCTCTGCTGAAAAACCAGTTTTGTTAGGGCTCCCTATTGCCCTAAAAAGCAAAAAAGATACCACTCTGTGTACCCACATATGTTTATTCTGTCGAAACAGTGATCAATGAAAAGGTTGAAGGAACTGACTACACATCACGTCAGGCCCACAGGCAACAATAGGCCTGGCTAGGCATCTATAGCATAGCAATGGTGGCATTTTTACTGTTATTAATTTTTTTCTGTTTTGTAGAATATACAAATAAGAATTCCTAGAGTTTAAGTAAATGGCTGAATATATTTTGAAACAGTTTAATTCTAAAGGCCAGCAAGCTCTCTGTCAAATTTACCTTAAACTCGCATGGATCAGTTGAGTGTGAAAGGGACTTTTCACCATACACAGTATTTTGAGAGTCTCATTCATTTTCCAAGTTGTTTCCCCCACCTTCCCTCAATAGTTCTGATGGAACTGCTTCTGATTAGGAAGCTTTCCTTTTCAAGGGCTATTGCCCTGTTCACAGATCTCTTTTAGAAAAGAAAAAACTTTCTTTTCTTAACCTTAGATTGTCCTTGCTTTTATGATGTACAGTGTTAAATTGAAAGCAGCTGGGATGTATGAGCAAGGGTGACTTTCTTTTTGGAGGGGAACCATTTTTCAGAAACTGCCAAAAGCTAAAATTCATTGAAGTCACAAAAAGTCTTTTCTATATAGTTCGTTTCTTACACATTTTCTTTATCTTTGAACTGAAAAGAATAGCAACATTACTCTAATTCCAAGCTTAAGCAGTTCATTGATACCCAGTAATATCATTCAAATTACATAGAAGAGGTGTGCAATTATTCTTGCTTGGTAAAACAAGATCTAGATCCATTTTCCACTGTGCCTATGCACATAATTGCATTTAACCATTTCATTGGTAAAAGCCACTTCAAACACTGCATTTCAAAACAATGTAGCAACTTCTTTTAAACAAATATCCCAGAATTTTAAGCACTGCAATGGTACTACTCTCTGTTTGATTTGATGCTCTAAACAAACAGCTCTCACTCCTTGGTAATGGCATAATCAAATGTTCTGCACTGTGGACATGAAGAGACACATCACTCCACCCTGAACAAGACATGTTTTCTTGTAGAAAATAGTTTAATAATTAGAGACTGAGCAGGAGAGAAAATCTCAGAACAATTTTTTTCTTGACTGCTTGGGTAGCTGGAGCTAAAACTCCTTGATTTCAGTATCTATAACAGTGAATATTTGTTTAACCCTTCAAAATAACAAGAGGCAGTTTCATAGCTCATAAGTAAGGATGACAGTGCCATAACTGTATTTTAGGGAATCTGAGCTAGCATTTCTAGGCCATATGAACATACAATTTTTTCTAGGTTTGTACAGGGTTCTCTTAAACCATTCCACAGCCTATACAGATAGGTCTCTTGTTCAGTGATCTGAGTTATAAATTTATAAAATTCCATCCTAAAATCAGGTAGGCCATTAGTTTTAGTCAATCCTCTTAGAATGCAGTGCCAGAGTCCCTAATAATAAGAAGGCATTTTATAACTTCCAGTCCTACTTTATTTGTACTGGTTTATGCAGTCATGCTCATGCACCACTATTAAGCTCTTAATAGACAGCTTAATAATAACGTCATCAGACAATTATCTTCCTCCATGTGTTAAAATTCTTTTCTTACCTTTGTATTTTCTAGTGAGAATACACTTTATTCTGGAGAATTCTTACCTTAGTTTGCAACACAGGTGCTTTGTTCCTTTGATTATTTTGGCAGACAATTTCTGTGATGGTTGCAGCCTGAATGAAAATTATTTTAAAGAAAGGTGATTGGACCTGTTTTTTTTTTGTTTTGTTTTGTTTTTGTTTGTTTGTTTGTTTTTTTAAGGGTGTCTTTTGTGATGACTTTAACACATCTCTACCTCTTTGGGAAATGGTTACTTTCTATTTATGCATCTGTTCTGCTGCATCCCATGTATACGTTCATGTGTCATTCCTAAACGTTTTTACTTCCTTCCTCAGACTAGTTAGGAAAAAGTCTATTTTACATTGCATAGCACTGTTTGCTGCTTTCTGCTTCCACTGGACCAGGTTGCTCAGAGCCCCATCCAACCTGGCTTTGAACACTTCCAGGGATGGGACGTTCACAGCTTCTCTGGGCAGACTGTTTGAGTGCCTCACCACCATCACAGTAAAGAATTTCTTCCTAGTATCTAATCTAAATCTACACTCTTTCAGTTTGAAGCCATTCCTCCTTGTCCAGCTGTTATATGCCCCTGTAAAAAACCCCTCTCCTGCTTACTTGTAGACTCCCTTCAGGTTCTTGAAAGTTGCAGTCTGGTCACCCCTGAAGCCTTCTCTTTTCCAGGCTGAAAAATCCTAATTCTCTCAGCTTTTCCTCATAGGAGAGTTGTTCCATCCCTCTAATCATTTTGGTGACCCTCCTCTGGACTTGCTACAACAACTCAGTGTCCTTCCTGTCTCCAAGTTTTTGTGTGTGTGAGATCTCAGGAACACCACTTTAAAGAAAAATCTTATTTTCAGTTGAACCTAAGGAATATCCAGTCTGCTAAAGCAATCTCTTATTATTTTATTCTTTCAGGGAAAGGTACAATAACATGCATACATAAAGTTTCTTTCTTGAAAACATAAGCATGTGAGCCATTTTATAAGGCCTTCAAAATGGAAAGATTTGGGCCCCTGTTTCTCCTCAAAACTATGCAAAATTTGTCATTGTCAACACATAAATGGATTAGGAGCAGAATGAGATTCAACAGCTTTATTCCAACTGTATTGTACCCAAGGACCTGCTTATGTGCATTCATAGCTGACTGTGCATTTCACAGCAGTCAGCAAATGTATTTATATGTGGAGAGCCTCCATGGCTTCACATTCATGATCTTTGTAGACACCTTATTCACAGTTTGGTAGCTTCTAATGTTTCTTTGTATGATGGAAAAAGGTAGAAAATGTACTAAAATAACAGTTGGATATTATCATCTGGGACTCATTCTCTATGATGTTTCTGTTAATCTGAGATTTTTAATTAAAAAAATAAAAAACTTTTAAAAATTGGCATACTAAAATTCTTGTGAATATTGATTTCCTATAGAATATTTCTTAAAAGAAAAGTAGTAGTTGAATGGTATTTTGGGTAATTGAAATGAGAGTTTTGATGTTACTTAACCCTTAGCACTGTATTTACTTTCAAAATATAACATACCTCCTGTTGTCAGTATTGTGAATCCTACACCATTGCTATATTACATTATTATTATTCAGGAACACAGTAAAGAAACTCTTGTAAGTTCTGGGAAGGCAATCTCCACAGGAAGATACTGAGTTTAGTTTATCTAAGTATGAGAGAGTGGGCAACCATATCTTTCTTTCATGAATAGTATGAAGTTATTCTTTACAGAGCTTTCTAATCCTCTGTTGTTGCTATACCCCTAGGCTTCTCACTACAGGTCTCCATATTGCAAGAGGGATTTTCATTTTGTTTCTACCTCATTCCTGAGATCACCCTAATCCAGTTATAAATGGGTCATTCAGTCTAAATAGTCAAAAGTACCTCAATTTTAATGTAGTAATATCACTTCTGCAGTGTTGACTACAGTGACTTGCTCTTAATATTTGTCTACAGAAGCTTTTAGGCTTAACTAAACTGACCTTGAGACAGGGTGGGTCATCTCACCTAACATGTAACTTTGACAGTCAGCTCTCAGGCCTCAATTAGTGTGCTGTCTCAGCGTCACATATGAAGCTCTTGAAACCACTTACCATCACCCTAGCTGAGATAGGAAAGTCCCAATTTTACAATTAGAAAACTGAGGCAAACATGAAATACCAAATCCCTAAAAACCCTAGCAACTTCTTGTACTCTTGGGCAATGTAAAATTAAATAGAAAGTATGTGTAAGGACTATTTTTCCCATTGTGTGACCACTGAGGCACTCTTTCTGTTTAGGTTATCCTAAAAAAGAAGTAAAGCAAAGGACTTTACAAGGTTCTTCTCAGAATAATACTCCAAATTATTTTGTATGAGTCTTGAGGTTTTTCAAGTTAGTGTAACAGGTAGTAGTGTCAATCCAAAGCTGAATTTCTGCTTGAGACAAATGCCCAAGAGTCTTAAAACACTAATCACAGACTACCAGATGCAGGCAATCATATGGGTTTCCCTAGTTCCCTGAAAATTGATAATCACAGTGTGTCAGGTGTGTGTGTCTATTTCTGTCTGCAGAGGTACATAACAGTGAGTTAAGAGCACACAGCAATTTTTTCATATGTATTTGTTTTTCTATTCATTGATGTCTCCTTGTAAACCTACAGACAAAATACTATGGCTTAATAAAATATCCCTCTACAGAATCCTTGAACATCAATTTTCATATTTTTGTCTACAGTGTAAGAGAACTTTTCTAATAAGTATTTACAATTTTTTTTCTTATTATTACCTTTTCCATTCAGAAAGAAAACAACAGATAGAAGCTTTGAATGGGTTACTTCTTCACATTCATTAAAGGGTCTATTATAGAACCTGACATTTGTACAATGAGAAACCCACACTGGTTTTGGAGATGTCTATAAACAACTGGACTGAAATGACAGTGTGTGTTTGGCTGTGCAACGCCCAACATTTTCATTTTTCAGAGACAGAAAGAGGAAAAGAAATGAGCGGAGACAAGGAGCAGGCTATAGAAAAGAGCAGGAGACTGATCAAGCATAAGAGGAAACAGCTATTATTAAAAAATACCACTTTGGAGTCAAGAGAATGAGCTAATGTTCATGCTTGTCAGAATCACTGTTAACAGGAAAGTCTATTTTTTTTTTTACCTTTATTTTCAATATGGCATTTTTGCATGGGAATGCCCTACAAGACCCTCAACAGCAAGTTTGCCCAGAAGTGCTGTAATTAACTGCACCAAATGGTCTACTACACTGTCAAGTTAATGCCTTCTATCTGGCTGTTTGCTGGCCATCATGTATCATTGTTCAGCAAATGACAGCAGTCAGGTTATTAAAGGTGTAGATATTAAATTAACAACAGTGGTAAACATTGTAGCTGTACTTCACATCGCAGCAGAGCCAATGAAGTGGATGACACTGCATCCATGCTGATATGCTGCAATGACAGATGGGCGTCATTTAACACAATACATCAGTGGGCAACCCACGTACCACAGCTGTCCTCCACTAAATGAATTAGATCAGGGTAATTAATCTAAGGCAGAAAGTATTACTAAAGTGGGTCCTAAGCGGAATTAGATATGAATGGTATATCCTGTTAAAAAAGGGAAGGAAAAAATATAAAAATGAAAAATAAAGGCTCATTGTAGCATGAGAGTGGAAACGATAAATTAAAAATTTTAATTCCACACAAAAAAGACAATATCCATCTCCTTTTGTGAAGGAGTATATAATGAACACCTTTTTTTTCTTCAGTATTTTATCATAATCTCTTTTATTATCATGTGCAACAAAGCAGGCAACAATAACAGCAAGAGGTCATGACCAAGAGGTTACAACTGACACAATACTCTAATGTAGGAAAATCCTATCACCTTTATTACTTATATGCACTGTCCACGTATATTCATTGACCTGTTCAATTTCTGTGGCATTTTATCTGAGGGATGTCTTATTTCTGTTTTTGGCCTGAGGATAGCTGTAAAAAAATCCTACTCAATTCCCTTTCCTTAACACAAAATTTGTAGGGTTTCTACATCATTGTTGTTCCCTCCAATCTCCCCCACCTGTACTGGGTCAAAAAAAAACAAACAAACAAAAAATTACAAAAAACCAGAGAAGGAGTAAAACTGTTTTGCTGCCATTCTGATTTGTTACAAAAATATTTTAACATTTTTTATTATACGTTGGTATCAATGCTTTATATGAATACATTGTAAATGTTTTCTTTATTAAAACAAATTAATGTTGTCATGTCTGTTTGAGATCATAGGGTAGTTAAATATCAAAGGTTTAAAGCTAGGGTATATCAATTCATTTCTAAATGTAGACAATTTAAAGAGCAGTTTTAGAAGGAGAAGAGCAACAAAGAACTGCAGCCCTGAAGATTTCATTGTTAGTCTTGCAGGTTCTGTATTAATTCCGTTCCACTTCATTTAGTGGATGACATCTGCAATGGAAAATTTCCCTAAAGAATGTCTCTGACAAAGGCAAGCATTGATCAAGCATCATGTACTTGCTTGATGCTGTCAGCTCACTTGCAGCTTTCTCTTTATTTTTTCCCTTTGCCTAAGAGAGCCATCATCCTTCAAAACACATCCTTCTCTGTAGGTAGAGACTGAGATTTGCTACTAGTTTTAATCTTTAGGGGAAAAGGGAAGAAGAATTATTTTGGGAATAGGTAGTATAGCAGTGATTATGTTTGACTGGTACAATGGAAACATATGCTGCTGCTAGGCTAGAGTGAACCAACAGGAAATTCCTGAAATGTATTGGCTTTTCAAAAAAACAAAGTTTTAAAACAAGTTACAGTATGTATGGGAACTCTTCAGTGTATTTCAAAATGCATGAAAATTATTAAATATTTATTTACTATTTTGTATATTCTCCACTGTGAAACAAACCTTACTCTCTGTGAGCTGGGCAAGTTCTTTCTGTTAGCCTCTCCACACTGCTAAACTAGAGAAGTCTTATGAAAAAATGATATGGCATGTGCCTGGAAATTCCAGCATAGCATACTTTGTATATAAGTTATTTTCTCATGTGTAAGTACTTTAAGAGGAACAGAATGACAGGCCCTCAGTTACTTTTCATTATTACCCGTACTTTTCCTACTTCTGTGTTACTTTCGCTTCGGTGGAACATGAAAAATATCCATTCCACTCACCAGCACTATCTCTTACTAACCTATCCCTACTTTTATTATTAAATCCTCCTCTTTGTGCTCCTTGAAACATATTTTTCTGTTATGCCCAAAACCTAACTGCTCAGATCAGCTTTTCCCCATAGCCTAGAGTAGGAAACAGATTTCCTCCACTTTTAGTTTCAAGATGCAGCATAACTGTTTTCTCTCTAGTTTTATACTAGTGGAATTTTGCTTTGCATAGATAATCATGGCATGCCTTCCCTGATTAAAAAGACACTACTATTCTCGTCTTCAGGTTTTATTTCTCTTCTGATTCCCACCAAAAAATCAGCCAAATAACCTTGGCTGAATCAAGCAGCGTGTGGGGTTTAATGCATGTCTTAGGACATCCATTCCTATGCAATAAATCAATGTTTTGAACCCCACCATGTTTTCACCATGAGTATGATATCAGTTTTATCCTTGTAGACTTTCCATCATTGATGTCTTGTTTTTAGTTACTTTACTCTCATATAAAATCTTCACTCTTACATAAAATTCCTGAAGTCTGGAGCATCTCTCTCATGAGGAAAGACTGTGGGAACTAGGCCTGTTTAGTCTAGAGAAGAGAAGACTGAAAGAGAATCTCATCTATATATATAAATATCTCAAAGGTATGTGTGTCAACAGGGTGGTGCCAGACTCTTTTCAGCGGTGCCCAGCAACATTACAAAGGGTAATTACCATAAACTAAAACACAAAAAGTTCCACCTTAACACGAGGAAGAATCTCCTTACATTGAGGGTGGCAGAGCACTGGAATAGGCCACCCAGGGAGATCATGGAGACATTCAAAATCCACATGGATGTATAACTTGCTCTGGATGACCCTGCCTTGGCGGAGGAGTTGGACTAGATGATCTCCAGAGGTCCCTTCCAACGCTAACAATTCTGCAATTCTGTGATTACAGCTCTTTGAGAGCAGAGGTCATACACATGTGTAACATATGATTTTTTTGTTGCATGGGACACTGGGAACTGAATGAAGACAATAAATCCACTCTGTGCAGATGATCAAAAAACTTTGTATAGCTGCAAATTCAATTTCTTCCAATTTGATCCCAAGTTGACTTGCTAGCTTTGAGGTGAAATGCTACAATTTTCACATTACTACTATCTTCTCTGACTTGGACTCTGGAAAATGATTCACTTTTGCAAACCTTTGAAAATTAGCATCTGTAACAAGTATAATCAGCTATATTGCAGAAAAATCATGCATAAACTGAGTTAGAAATAAATTATGATTTATCAAGGTGTCAGATGTCATGTGGAGATGGATGAACAACAAAGATGTAATAGCACAGTTTGCATAGTCATTGAAATACTGCATCTTCATCAGCAATATATTCCTATAGCTTTTGAAAATTAGCTGAAAAGCTTAGAAGAAACAACTACCACTTTTCATGCTTACAGTCTCATAGTGCCCAGACCTTCTGATGCAACTTATTACAAGTTGTCTGAAATGTCTAGTAGTGGTGATTTTATCTCCTATGCTGACTGCACTGAAATTTGGAAGAAGTTTTATGAACTTTGTTCGATGTTCATGCGTATCCAGGATAAGGGACTCATAATCACTGCAGCCTTTAGGTACTTTTACAACTTCAGCATTAATAATGAATATAATGTTGATTTTTATGAATGTGAAAGTTAATTTTTTTCTCCTAATATCCTAACATGGTTTCTTTTGCAACATAAAATTGCAGTGGTCAGATTACAAATGCTGCATGAGACATGGACATACCATCTCAGGACAGTGGAAGATTGCATTGACATGAAAGAATATAATATCACATTTTTTCCTTTGTCTTTTCAAAAAAATAGCATCACTGATTTAAATACTGGTAAAAGCTGCTATATAAATACTCTATAGATTGAATTTTCTGTTTTAGTACAAAACCACTTCACCTAAGAAAAAAGCAATTGTTTTCATAAGTTATAAGTCCCACAGGGCTTATCCTGGAAGATAGAGAGTACAAATTATTCTGCATTACAATTTAATTCTATATATAATTTGCTGAATCAACCCAGAAAAGGTTATAATGTTATGTGAGCAATGATCCACAGGGAATGGAAGAACCAATCAGAACATGAGCACATAAGATTTCATGATCAGCACATGATAACATCTCAAAACTGCTGACTTCAAAGGACGAAAAATTATTTCAAATGGCATTGCTAAACTTTCCCTGCAATCTAGCTAGCTTTTGGCATTTCACTTCAACTCTTCTTCCTTACCTTCTTCACCACCATCATTACTCTTATTTTTATACTGGTGGAATTAGAAATAGTTTCTGAGCTTGCAGTGCCATGAGAAAGATATTTTTTAACATGTTTTATAACAATAGTCCTCCTATTATGTAATCTCTCACTTATTTTTGGCCAGACAAATTTGTTGGCCAACATTTTCAAAAAAGGTATGAAGCATGAAGGTATTTGCTTCTTTAAATTTAACTGTAAACTTTTAAGTTCAATTAGCTGTGTGGAAAGTTGAGAATTAGTTTCACAAAAGTAGGATAGCACAGTACGATACAAACTAATTTTTAGGATCCATTTTTCAGTGTTTGTTGTTTGATAAACTTTTTCAGGCTTCCAAAATATAAATATATAGATAAAATAGATACATAATGTGTATATACATAATATATATATACATAAATTATACATTCCTCCCTATACATACATAGCTCCATGAAAAGACAGGTCATACAGAAAGAGAAAATGAACACTGAACTAAGCCACTGACACTATTTCAGAAACTTCACTGCATATACTAAGTTTCCAGGGCTTTATCTTATTGAATCTGTGCAGTATTTCTAGACAAGTAGTACCATAGCAGCACCTCATGTCTGGTTTATGTTAAACCTTTAGTAAGAATGAAACATTTTCAACCAATTTCCAGGCAACTGCAAAGTTTACAAAAAGCTTGTTTGGCCCTAAACCTCTTACCAGAAGATGTCAGGTTAAATGGTCGTAACCCTCTTCTTTTACTGACCTGGTTTGATTAGGCTAATTAATGCCAGCGTTTGCTCCCAGCAGTCTTTGCAATCTTAACAACTGCTCAGCATGGGAATGCTGCTGCACGGCAAGTACGGAGGCATAACTTTTTGTGTCCTTTTCCTTTCCTTACACACAAGCACAGAGCTAGTCTCAGTAAATCTATGTGATATATTTTATCATCCTTGACACAAGAACTGGAGGAGTGGGAGTTTCCCTGGCAGAGACTTAGTTCCTTTTGGAGATGCGTGTGTTTTCATTCTGAGAGGTCTGGTCTACACATTTTAGTCCTCGTGGTGGGTAATCTGTTTTATTACAGGGGGTGTGAATAAAGCTTACCTAATTTTCTGCTGCGGTGCATCATCTTGTTTCCATGTCTGTTGAAACTAAAAGCTGCCTGCTAGGCTTACTGTTCTGGTGTACTGAAGCTTGAGGAGAGAAGTGTGCTGGAAAACAAGGCATAAGGATAAAAAAAGGTCAGGAAAGACAAATAAGCTAATCAGAACCAAGTACTCCAGTTACCAAAGGAAACAACTCTCTATTTATTTTGTTCAAGAAGTCAGTCAGTAGCTCACTAGGTTTGTCTGTCAAAAATTATCTGGTTTCTATATTATCTTATAACCTGTATATAATCTTATAATACTGTACATTTTAAATAAGTTTTCCATACTGAGTAAAGAAATAATTGTTTTGTCTGTGAACCAGAAGTAGAGGGACTTTCACTAGGCTCCGACTCTTGCATTTTTGAGGCAAAACCAAATATTAATCTCAAGTAAATTTATGTTGTATTGCAGGACTTTCCGTTGGTTTTTAGGGGTTTTGAATCAGGTGCCTGGTGAATGATGTCTTTGTTAAGGAATGATTTTCTCAGTCATTTTCCTCTACTCTTCTCCATCTTTATCCCTATTTTCTTTAAAGTAATAGCATTATATTTCATTGCCATTCCTTCTGGTCCACTGAAATCCAACACTGGAATACAATAGAGGTGACAGAAATGTTTGACTGATTGTAGTGGAACTGACCCATGGATTTGTTTTACTAATCACAACATTTTTATTGAATTAATTCTACGTATTTCATTAGAGACAATTCAGTGACGAAAATCAATTAGGGTGAAACTAAAGTACAGATCTGTTGAAGTTTATTCAGACAAAAATGAGGAAATTTGTAGCAAAGAATTAAAACAGCTTTTGTCAATTACTGAAATATACTGCTGAAATGATCTTCAACACTAAACAGAAATGAAAGAATATGATCCCCCTGGTTGTAAACTAGCCCAAAAATTTTTCTGTTCACTAAATTTCCTGTAGTTAATCTTGTTCATAGTAGTCTCACAAAATTTTGGCAATATAGTACTATTTTGCACCCAGTTATAAATGGTAACATAAGTGACAAGATAAGTTTTAAAACAGTTGAGTTTCTAAGGTGCAAAACTATTGCTGACATTTCCAGAATTACACTTGATTTATATTGGAAAAGAAGAAAAATATTTTCAATGATGATTTCCATAAATAGAGATCTTTAGACAATACATAAAAGTGTAATGAAAGACTGTCATATGGAGTTAATTTAAAATTTAGAAAATTTATATAAAAATAAGCAGAATTCCACATCCACAGAGAGGTCTTATATTTCAATGCATTACACGCCAGATATCCCTGTTTCAGACAGCAGCTTACACAGCTTGCAAACACATCAGTGAATATTTAGGTCTTGCTGCTGTAGAATGGTTTGGAATAGCAAGAACTTTATTCACTAAATATTTTAAAGAATGGAATAGAAAGAAGAGGGGAGGGGAAGAGAGGGGAGTGGGAGAGGGAGAGAAGAGTAGAGAGGAGAGAAACACAAAAGAATGTGCACTAAAACTAGCACG
>NW_020955223.1:2223959-2241550 GCF_003031625.1 Empidonax traillii
AAAAAAAAAAGAACACACACCTCCCTTCAGTGAACTCTCTGAAAACCCTCCAAGCCCCAACATGCCCCCTTCCCCCAAAAGCTTTTTAGGAATGAAGTGAGATAGATTGCCTCAGCTAAGTAAATGGATCATGTTATATACTACAAGTTAGTTGGCTTACCAGTCAGATGTCCTTCCTTTAACCCTATGTGACCCTTTCTCATTTTCCTAAAGGGAGTTTAGTTTTTAGTTTAAATTGGTGAATTTTGGACCCATTTCTATCAGTGAGAGTTTTTCCATTAGTCGTAGGTGAAAAAACAGGATTTCAGATGTTGTCTGTACGTCCCACAAATTCAAGCACGCTGATCCACAAGCAATTCCCTTATGAGATAATTAAATGAGGTCGATAAGAGTCTATTCTGTTCTAATCAGTGACTGAAATTATCAGTGTAAGCCACAGACAGCTATCACTCCTGGCCACAGGTATTTTCATACACAGTGAAATGAAGGCTCTTACTGCTTGCCTGGAGGGCTTAACAGTGAATTTTGAAGCTGTGGAGTATAGGGTAGACTGGGTCCCCAGCTGCAGAAGGAAGTGGCTGTAGCGGATGGTAAGGTTGGCTACACCAGATCAGTCCAGAGCTTAGCTCTGCTGCAACCATCCCTCCCTGTGGGATTGTAAGCTGTCTGGGAAGCTGGTGCTGTGTATCCATCCACACACTATCCCCACATCTCTCCATCGGCTCAGCTGCATGCAGTGTCTTGTAGTCTCTCAGCCATTTGCAGGCTGTGAGTGCCATACAGGGAAAGTACCTTTTTGTATTAAATGATACTACTAGCATCTCCTTCAACTACCTTGCACTTATTCTTCAGGGGAGAATTGTGTGTAGTAAAGCATTCAGCCATGCTAGGCATTTGGCATTGTTTTCTAATGTACACACTGTTATTTTTTTTATGTTAGAGTTGACAAGAAGTGCATGTTGACCCGGTGATTTCCTTGCAGACAATACAAGAGAAGTGGTTTTTTTTTCAGGAAACAATTATAAAAGGAAAGGGCAATAGTTTTCCTGACCCCTTCTGGTAGGGCACTTCATTCATATTGATAATGGGAAGAAAGCCATGAAGCATTTGTATGTTGGTATTGAATCATTGGTGAAGATGTGGTGTGAAGTGATGTGATAAGAGAGGGGATGAAATTGATTCAAAAGAAAAATCATCAAAACACACCTTTAACCAGAGCTCTTAACAGTGTGCTATTCCTGTATTCCCTTTTATAATTAACATCCAGTTTTTATCAGGCTTCTTTCTGAAGTCTAAATAAATGCCCCTGTTGTGTGGCTTCTGGTTTATATCATGCAGAAGATACAGGTTCTAGTTCATCATTAAAAACAAATCCTAGTTTTATGAGCCATATAAAGAATAAGGCTGCCCATGGCTATAATTGAGTTGCCGGTTTTTATCTCACTGCAGTCTGTTGGGTGTCTCTGTAGCTATAAAACAAGCAATTTTACAAAGACCCTGCGGTGAACAGAGCAAGACTTTTGGCTTTCTAGTTATTTAGTTCCCTGTTTTCTCTGCTTTTTTTCTAGAGGCATCAGATGCAAATTAGGTTTCTAGTTTCTCTTATCTCTTTGTTCCTTCCAAAGCTGAGATTGATAGCTTTAAGGAGATCAAAGTCAACTTTCAAATGTATCCCAAATTGATAATCTCCAGACTATCATACACCTTGTACTAAGAACAAAAACCTAAAATCCATAATGACATGAGCATGGTAAATATGGTTCTTCTGTTAGACTAAGTAAAAGTAGATTATACATGTTTTTTAGACTTCAAAGGCCTGTCCTTTTAGTCGGGTCTCAAAGGCACTGTGCACTCCCTTTTGTGTAAGAATAATAAAAGACACTGCAGCAAGAACTTGAGAGGATCTTTTCCTGCTAACATTGCAGTTTCAAAGATAAATGGACAAAATATTTTAAGAAAAGTAGGGGTATTTCTAGTTTACCTAAAGCAAATATAGAAGTATACTGTGTATCAAAATTAGTTTGTGCTTCATATCTGACTGTAATAGGTATTAGCCTATTGTTTTAGATATGCTGGCTGAAAAGGTTAACAAACGAAAGAGATAAAAATGAGAGGCCCTTATATTCTCTTCCTATGCCAAGGAAAACGAAGGAGAGAAATGCACATTTCCAATAGAGTGCAAAATCTGCAGGTCTAATCCAAAGCCAATTCCCACTGACATTAATGAACAATGACAATATTTTCTAATGTGGACATTTTGGACTGAACTGCCTGGTGCAAATGAGACTAGAGTTGAGGCTCACAGAAAGTTGCATGACCAGGGACATGTCAAAACTATTGGTGCAGATCACACATACGCATGCACCATCACTGCAGAGCGGCTGGCCGACAGTGGCAGGGCAGCTGGCTGGTAGCCACATTGCTTTCTTGCTGGCTGGCAGCCAGTAGCTCTTATCTGTGCCCTGGTGAGCAGACTGTAACAACTAATCCGAGGTTTAGGGAGAGGTTTTAGTATGAACTCTATGGGAAAAAGTGTCAGGAAGAGCTAGATCCTCCCTTTCTGGAGTGCCTCTGATTTTTCTTTCACATAATGCTTTTTTTGGAGTGCTCTAAGGCAGACATTTGAAGAAAAAGGATTTCTGATCCTTCCAAATGTCCTGTTATCTTCCAAAACACAAGAATGTTTGTGGGTATGTGCATGTCAGTGGAAGAAAATAATCCTATTGTTCAGCATAGGTAAATACTTCTGTGATTTGTAATTATGAATATTTGCATGGGATAGTACATGGTAATCTGTTTGTGGGCTAAGAAATACATTCTTTCAAACAACGTGTCTTCCTGCTATAGCACAGTGTGACAATTTGATCCTGTATATGCTTGCAAAATATTTTTTGGTATTCTCTGTGCAGTGCTGGAAGCACCTGCATGTTTCCCTTATGGGAAATCTACTGTAATGCAACAGATCTTCTCAGACAGCACTTCTGGGAAATATCACAGAAACTCTACACAGCACTAAAGATAGAAGTGAAGAGAGGAGTTTGAGTGTTTTTATACTTCAAAAACTCTTAGAGAAATATATTATGAAAACACTAGACTGCCGAAAGAATTCACTTCATCGACTGTTAAAAAAGTAACAGCAAGCCTGTGCTGTCCTCACATTGCTAACTGCTGTATCCCAAATCCAGCATCTAAGGATAAGAAGGTGCATCGGTCTCTCTGGTGTAGTCACTCAGCTGAGGCTGCCAGTTAAGGTGTAAATTGTCAGTTGTCATGACTTGGTATGGGTTATAACATAACATGGAAAAATAAACTCTAAATAGAAAAGTACCTGAGAATTGGTGACTTACCTATATACACTGGAACTGATTCATGATCATAACAACATTGGAATAAAAGCTGTATCTGGGCCTATCTAAGTGAAAAATACCACTCAAAGAAGTTAGTAATTCTGATTACCTCTGGAGCACAGCTAGACTCTAAATATAGATTGAAAAGTGAAGAGCCAATATTTTTATTTTCTCTTCACAAGTGCACTTAATTAATAGAAGATAGAAAGAAAGGAATAAAACTTACAGGAAAATACAGCTAAGGAGTAATTTTCTGACTTCCCACCACTTTGACAAGAATAAAACACTACTTCTTATAAAGTCCTTTAATATAAGCCCCTCTTGTCACACTTTGGAGCTCTACAGAACCGGAAAGAATGACTAAGGTGGGAAGAGGCGGGCTACTGAGTTCTAATTTTCTTACCCCAGGTCTGCTGACATCTGTCAGCAGTTACACAGTTGGGAAGAAGGGATTATATCTTGGACCTTGCCAAAATGGCTCTAAAACATCATCGGTGGGTTTGCTCTGCTGATTCCATCTGTCTGTGCCTCAGTGCACATGCAAGGTATTTTTAAGCCACCTGCTGTTGATACAGTGGTTTCTTTTTTTTTTTTTTTCCAGAGTGGCATTCAGACTTGCAAGATCAAAGTATTGATCAGAATTCAGTGGAAGGCTTAGCATTATCCTTAAACCTTAACTTGCCTATCTAGAGTCCCATTACAGTAACCCCTGATGGGCTGGGACACTTTCTGAAGTATTCTATTATAATTATGGATGCTGCCTTTGATCTGAACAAAATTGTACTAACAATATGAATTTGTTTTTTCTGTACTCACTCTCACTCAAGATTTGGACCCAGGTGGGCTAAAGAAGGTTGAACTAAGTAACATTTTGTTTCTTCTGTCTTTTATGAGAGTAAACTAAAAAAAAGTAGCAGGATGCGAATGCACTCACAATCAAACCCTTGACTGTGTCCAGTAAAAAGTGCAGAGGAACAAAACTGTGGAAGCTCTACTGTTCTGTATCTTCCAACTATTGCAGTACCTATTGTGCAAGCTGAGAATTTACACAAATAGTGTTTTTTTTCAATGAAAAATAATTTTTTGGTTGTTTTTAAAAGGATAAGTAAGAAAGAACTTAGTGTCAGAGGAAGAACTTCAAACAGTAATTGTAGAGGTCTAATGGTTTCTGTATTTCTGTATTTATTTGAGGAATCACTCATCACTTAAGTCAAAGTTTTGACAGTGATTTCTACAGAAACAAGATTTAGCTTTTACTGTATGGGGATTCTCTCTTCCACCAAGTATCTTCAACACTGAAAAAGTAATGTCAGTTTGTATGGTAAATTTACAATTATGAATATGAGAGATCTTTTTTACCTGTAATATTCCTACTTCCAAATATCTTAATCAAAATTATGGAACAGATAGGAAATTTCAGGAGATATTTTGAATATTTTCAAGGGGAAGGAGTTGAAATGATGGTTCATTCTCACCATCAGAATATTCCTTACAGTGAACAAAAGCCAAGCAAAACTCTATGAATTTTCTGTTTGATGTAATATAAATCAAATTTTCAGGAGATATAGATGCTCATGTGTGCATACATATAAGTCTGCATAAGCCAACTTAGAAATAAAATATAAAAAAATAAATTACTATAATTTCAATATTTGAAAAATAAATTGTTTAAACAAAATTTAAATGAAATAATAATAATATTTGAATAATCATTAAAACAGCATAATAAATCAAATTTAGTTTGAAGTATTAATGCTAATTTAGTTTTATATCAAGAAGTGAGAAAAAATTGGGAGATTGATAATACAAGTATGGAAATACAACTATAAATATGAAAAAACTACTTTAAAATGAGCAATATTTAACACTGAGAAAAAGCAATAAAACTTTCTCAGCACAATTAGTTCAAATATAAAACTATACTTGAGGACACCTTCTATGAAAGGTTTCCATTGCTCACCCCTGAACTCTCCATGACACAGTAAGACATTGTCTGCAGTTTAACAACCTTTCAGCAAAGCAAATTGCTGTCAGTAATGTTACCAAATGTACTTCGAATTTATGATACATGCTAGCTTACTGGTCCAACTTGGCTTGCAAAGCTTGGAAATCAGGAACCAGGAAGAACTGTTTCTTAGAGCAATCTTCCAGTCAGTTACAGCTGCACTTTATAATTTCAGATATAGACTGTAACCCCTGTGGTACATAAGCTAGCTCCCTGATATCTGTGAGGACACCAACATAAAACAAATTACCAAAAGATTAGTAAGAACTGTGTCTCATTGTTCTTGTGACAATATAGTGCACCAAACATTTAATCTAAAGAGGTCACAGAACATCAGTCATAGACAAACTTGGGGTCATCTATTCTTCAAGGTCATAATACATTAGTTATATCTTTGGATCTCCCCCAACAATTGGTTAGTACATGATATTGTTATGTAGCTTACAATAGTGAGATTCCAGAGCAAATAAACTGGTCCTGTGGTAAGCATTACAGTACAGGCATTGCTAATTATTTATTTCCTGCTGTTAAGCTGAAAACAGGCTTGACTGCCCTCACAACAGCTGCAGCATTACAATGTGTGAAACACCATGAACTTTATGTGCTAGCTCTCCTGAAGAGCTCTGGGGGCAAGGGGTATTACAAGCAGGTAGGCTAGTTGTCAGAAGAGCCTTCTGAAGAGTCCTAGTGCATCAGCAGCAATTAATGCAGGTGGTATTTTAGACAAGGGAGCTAATGAGCTTTAATATGCATGCAGGTGAGGGAGTGCTGAATCAGTAGAGCCATTAATGAACCTATGACAGCCTAATTAGCTACAATTTAAAATCTATGGAATCTAATCAGAAGAGCTGAACACTGCTGCAAATCTGTGTATGAATGAGTCTTTCTAAATACTCCAATCTGTTGCTTAGTCACTGATTGATAGTAATTGCTTTTTTTCCTCTATTGTGTATAGGAAAATGCCCAATTTTGTTCTGATAGAGGAGGACACAACATTGAAGTTAAATGCCTGAGATGTTTGACTGCTTAAGTTTTAATCAGGAGATGTTTAAAAAAAAAAAATCAAAGTAAAATTAATTTCCAGCTCTGAATATAGATGATTAAAAATACACCACCAACTTTTCATGTATTTGGCAGGCAGAGATTATATGCTAGTTAATCAGCTCCAAATAGCTTATATGAAATTAAAGATAGAACTACAGCTGAAGTGGCATAAAATACACATATTAATATAAGAACTTCTTTATATAGGAATGTTATTAAACTCCTTAGATGAATGATTCTTAATACATCCAAAGAAAGAATTTTCCTATAAAGTGAAAACAATAATATATCCTGAATGTTGTTATTAAAAGAATCAAAAATTATAAGAACCTATTATAACCCTATTATAAAATATTATATTTTCCTTTTCCAAAATCATTAGGGGAAAAAGAGTATTTGGTATTGAACTGTAGAGGAACTAAATGGTATGTCCAATATTCTCACTGAGATATGAAATATTTTAATAAAGGTTTAAATACCTGAAAAACAATGAAATTTTCCTTCTGCTGCTGGCTCAGATCTTACTCCTTTATGCAGATGAAATCCCATGAGAATTTTCCTTTACTAGCCAGCTAGCTCTCTCTTGCAGCAGTACAACAGACAGAGAAATATTGAATTAGTAAACAGAAAGATGCTGAAGAAGAAAGTTGCTGAGGACGCCTTTTTTGCCTCAATTTACCTGTCCCTGGTATCCTTAGTAAACATTACAGTACTGAATATGGGTATTAACATAAATCTACAGGGATTTGTTATTGTTTGAAGTCTTCGCTATTTTGCTATTGTTTGAAGTCATAGTATTCCGTGCCACTACTGACATTTCCTTGTAAATGCAAAGCATTTGAAAACAGGAAAGGTGTAGAGTTTTAAGTCACAGCTAATGACCGTGAACTTGATATTGCTGTTTATTGAAGCTTGTATGCATAACAGGTTGACCAAGAAGGAAGAGGAGGGGAACCATCCTAGAAAAGGGGACTTGAGACAATTTACACCTTAAAGATTTCTAATTTCTTCACGTGCCTTAATGGTAATTGAGAACACCTGACACCTTTAACATCCCAGCTGTCCTTTCTTGCCACCAAACAGGTGAGTTAGAAAATACCAGAGGGAAAGTGAAGGATTTTTTAGGAGGAGCTATCAGCTCTGTTGTTTCTGTTCTCCATGACATCCAAGTGACTGGATTTCAAGTAGAAATTGGTCAAGACAACTGCTTTGTTCACTATTTTAAGCTTACTCCCTATAACTTATAGTAAGCCTCTGTTGTCCAAAATTAGCATAAGGAGCTACATTTTTTTTTTTTTTTAAAGTAGGTCACAGATATTTTCTCCAAGATTTTCTGCAAAGGTTAATGAGGAGCCAGTGAGAAAAGGCTCTGTTGAGACACCTGCTACCTGACAGACTCTTGGAGACAAAACACAGGCTTCAGGCCAGATGTGTAATTTGAATTGCTGTTTATTGGTGTTTTTCAGATCAAGATGCACTCAGTGATGACATCTCTGAACAATTTTGAATTAAGAAAAACACTGACAGAATTGCTGTCTGACCACATAAAAATCATGGACAGAAGAAATGGTGAAATTCATAGAATAAATAATTTGCTAGGAATTATTTCCTTGGCTGTAATCATCACTGCCACTCACAGAGGTAACTTGCTGAAATGGCAACACCAACTTTACTGCAGACAAACTTAATTTCTGGGGTTGTGTGTTTGTTTGTTTGTTTGTTTTTTTAATCAGAAAGACATATTGAAGTTTGATTTCTCCCAATCCAGCTGCACAATCCTCTTCTTTTGACAAAGTGACATTACCTTGCAATTCCAGTTATTGAATTATACAATGAGGGAAGAAATGAAAAAGCATTGCTCCTGAGCCCGAACTGTTTATTCATTTAAATCATACCTTTGCTTGAATTGTATGCAGAATCAATTCTTAAGTGGTTCACTGTACTCATTTTAGCTTTCCCTAAAGTAGTGAGGTATTTTAGTGTCATGGACATATGTGTTGTAATGATCACCTTGTCACACAGTAGGCTTTGGTCAATATTCATCTTTTTCTTGACTCCTTTAATCTCTATGTTTAAACATACACACACATATCTATTTACTTTCATGGACGTGTTTCCTACGTATAACGTGAGTTTATCTTTCCCAGCTTTGCAGTAATGAAGGCTCTACTCTCACCTCATCATTATTGTTAAGACCATAAACATTTTTCATGCAATTTTTTTCCCAGTCGTTTTTTCTTCATGCAAAAAAGACAGAGCTTCTCATCACTGTGGTAAAAATTTTCTCACCCACATCAAGCAGAGTTCAGGGCCTGACTTCTCCTGGCCTTAGTGAGGAAAAGCAGGGATACCTAGAATAAATATTAGAGGAACATGTCTGAGAGTAGGGCTTTCCTGTTCTTACTACCACAGAAAGTCTGACATGTTAGAATGGTAGTGAGTATGGCTGAGAGAATTCATGGAATCTGACTTTTCATATAGCACCAGTAGGCATGGTGGATTTTCAATGTTTGTCATGGATAAAGGATTAGCCAATCTGTGTTCTGGAACACAGCAGAATCACTGTGTTCTTTGTTGCCCCAAGCCTGTTCCTAAACTCAAAGAAAGCTTTGGGCAATCTAGATATCAAAAGAGTCCTCTGGGTTGACAAACCTAGCTTATACTGATGTGACGAAAATCCTAGTGGGAGACTTAGAGCTTATGTGTTTATAAGGATGAGGTTCATTTTACTTGCATGTGAAGCAATGATCTGGAACAAAGACCTTGAGTGCTCCATCTTGGTGCAGCAAAGGTAGTTATTTGTTGTTTTTTCGTAAAAGCAAGTAAGCCACAATGCATAGGGCTAACAGGTATGTCCAAGCTTACAAAGCCTAAGGCAAAGCCAAGTTGATAACCAAACAAATGACTCTGTTGTCACTTCTACCACTGTGTATCAGAACCAGCCCCACTGAGGCCAATGGGATGACGTAATGTTGTAATCATCATCATCACGGCTAGATTTCGCAAACGAAGATTTGAGAAGGGCTCTACCCACGCTTGCTACAAGCGCGCTGATGGCTAAAAAGGCCAATGTGAGATAGACAAGGCAGGTTGCAGAAGGTACAGCAGAAAGACTCCCCAGGCGATACTGACAAGACGCGATTCTTTCTGCGTTGTCTTTTCTCCTCGAGAGTGATCCTGCCTGTGTTCTGAAAAGCAGCAGCACCTTTATAGATGGTGTGTCTCCAGGCCTCCCGGCTGGAGGCCAGGGTAGACCAATGGTGGTGATCAATATGGCAAAGGCTGAGGGATTGTTTCAGGCAGTCCTTGTATCTCCTCTTCGGGGCTCCTCTCTTGCGGCAGCCAGTGGCAAGTTCTCCATGTAGCATGATCTTAGGGAGGCGATGGTCCTGCATCCTGGAGACATGAATGTTGTAATAGAATGAGACATTGCCATGCCCCTACCTTAGGGGAGCTTAGGCAATCATTAGCTTCTTTAAAGATACTGTGCTTCCATGCAAATTTGAGTAACACTCTCGTATACAAATATAGCTGAGACATGCCATGAAAGTTGACAGGTTCTCAGTGAAAATTGCGACTTGGCTGTAAAAGAAACATTTAGAACAGCTCTATCACCCTTTTGAAAATGCTTTTATTTGAAAGACATTTAATTTAAATATAACTTAATTTAAAATTTAATTTTAGCAGATCAGCTATTAGAGATGGTAAGTTCACCACCATTTAAACTTGACATAGCAGGGGTCTCTTCCATGCTTTTGTTTAAATGCATGTTGAATGGGACCAGGGAATATGACAATATGAGGAATGAAACCATCAGAGAATAGAGCTGTCTTTATGCTCAAGTAGTGCAAAGCAAGCTATATAAAACTATCTTTAAAAAACTGCCTTTTTTTTTTCCTTTTTTTTTAAAATAATTTTGTTTCTTTATTTTCACACAGTGGAAATTTTACTTTTTATAGTGTTTCCTGCTGGGGCATAGTTGAATAAATTTATTTTAAGCTGGTTGGTAAACTGTTTTCTTTCTGTACATCTCCAGTGATGCATTTTTTAATAAATTTTTTTAAGGTGGCTTTTCCAGTATTTTTCTTATTTCCTGCTGTGGCAATGAGTGCTTTAATAGACAATTTTTTGAAGTGGCTAGTTGTACATTTTTTTTCTCCTGTATCCTGCTGTTACAGTGCTGTAAGCTTGTTACATGTTCATTTATTTTAAATAGCTGCTGTTCCTTGTTTTTTTAGAAATTATTCTTGTACATTAGCCTTCATTTTGAGAATTTCTCTCTCTCCTCTAAGTAAAACCAAGCAGTAAAAGGCAATGGAACAGACTTGTAAAAAAAGTGTTAGTATTACAATTCACAAAAATAATTAACCTGAGGACTTGGTTATAGTAGCATGTAGCTCTTCCATACCAAGTTACAGCATTGACCCCTAATAGGTTCAGGCTTCTCACATTTTCCCAAGTTTAAGCTCATTCTAATTACCTTACTGTAGTTCACCACCGATTGAGTGCTTACATGGAACTATGACAGTTTGGCTGTTCCATGGTGTTGTTTCAGGATGTGCTAACTCAGCCATGGGTTTGAAGGCTGACCTTTGTGCAGCAAATAGTAAACGCAGTCGTGTTGGAACTATTCCTAAATTTGGGTTCCATTGATGACTCTCTTGTCAACATGACACAATTTCTAGTGTTATGTTTAGTGTTGATTTTCACAACGTTTTTGAAAACCCGACCAGTTTAATATTTCATTTTGTAGTGAAAGTTGTTATTTTCATCCAAAAATAAAAATGGACTTGAAAGGGTTGAATAATTTGGGATGTTATTCAGTATTGCATGTGAGGTTGGCAGTTGGTACATATTTTGGTTAGGAATGAACAGGGGAAAAAAGGCAGGTTTTTTCAAAGGAAAAATGTTAATTTATGATTTATAAGAAAAAGAAATTACATAGGAATTCCAGTATCCATTCATTCCTACTAGGGGACTATTGGATTTTTTTTAATAGCAGACTGGTACTGTCAAACCTAGAATCATTGTGAGAATGCAAGGAATAGCACAATGAGATCAAAATGCTGATGTGAGTAAGAAGAGATGACTAGAGGTATACAACTATAAAAATAAGGAAAAGCTCTATAGATTTGAAAAGGTTTCATTTCAGTCAACATAGTTATCTAGAGAGTTGATAAATAGTTGAAGCTAAACATTTGGATCTTAATAGTTTCTGGACATCAACAAAACCAACTACAAAAGAACCTTGAAGGTGTGATGTAGACTTCAGATACCTACTTAGAATATGATGGTTGCTCTCCAGAGGCATTTCTCACTATAGAGAACACCTCAGTACTTAAATTTTGAACAAGGGAATATATGTGACACAAATTCTACCTTATAATGCAATTGTGTGAACTTGGGGACATTACCTAAAAGTAAAAAGCAGTTAAAGTGACTAGTATCAACAGCCATGCCTCAGATTATGTCCATCTTCTATGTTGTGATTATACTGGTTCACTGAATTTAAATGAAGTTCTGACAAAACTGAAATGAGCAGAAGTTTTGGTGCAGTTTTAGATGGTTAGTCTCAGTGCCTTTTTCAAAGGGACAGCTTAATTCAACTGGCTTCTCCTTCTCTGATGAGCAGGAGCTTATGATGGAACATAGTTTGCCTATTGAGGATGTACAGTCTGGTTTTATCTCCTACATAGTGTGTAGTGTGTAGGAGACTCCCTCACTGTTTTACAGATATTACACAAAGATGTTGAATCAGAACATCAGCATCGATATTCTCTGTCTCAGGGGTACACTTTTGCAGGCCAAGAACATGAACAACTAGAGTTCAATTTATTGAACCCCTCCCCTAGTTTTGCATTGTGTTCTCTCTCTCTAAAATATATTAACCTACAGATTAAATTGTACAGCTCACTGAAGGGAAGTTATTCGTTCAAATACTCCCATATTCAACTGTTCATATTTCACTGCAGTGGAATTGCCAGTTCTTTATACAGTTCAGAGAGTTGAAATATCAGTTTTCTTTTAAGAAAAGGGTATGTTGTGCTAAAGCCTGATCACATAACTTACTAGGAGAAGACAGATGCCATTTATGTACAAAGCAGCATTCATAATTGCTATTTTGTATTTGAAGAGAATTTAAAGAGTGTGCAAAAATACAGTACTTTAAAAAGCATTTATTAGCCTTACTTTCCATTTTAATTTCTGTCCTCTTCAAATTAACTCCTAAAACTCAATTTAATGCTGCATTGTCTGCAGGTAAACAAAAGACATTAGTCTGTGTATCTGGTCTTTTTCATAAGCACAAAAAACTGATTTACTAATTCAGATTATGTGTACTTTCTGGAATCAAATTAATGAAGATTGAATAGTGGCTTCACTTGTGGAACAATACCCAAGGTGATATAAGTAAAATTCCAATTTTAGTTTCAAATGGTTTGTTTGTATCATAAACTGTGCAAAAGTTTGTTTCCCAATCAAAAAAGAGAAGGGAAAATAGACAATTTTAAAGTGAAATCATCTAAAAAGTCAGGAAATTAATTTAAATGAAAGTTCCAAAAAAGAAAAAGTAAAATAATCCTTCAAAGATAAACATACTGTTCTTGATGAACTCTTCTTGATAATCTCTTCTCAGCTTGAGTGGAAGTGCTGTAATTTCTTGTGTCAGTCTCAGTCCCACTCTAATTCCCATCTTTTGGTCCATCAAATATCTTGCTACTTCATAAACCCATGTTTTCACATATTTACTGATTAATATCTTAGCAGAATCTCCATTTGGTTTGTGTCAGCCTCTTTGCTTATACTTTTTACGAAAGGAAGCACTAGTTACTAATTGTAATTAGAGGGCTCCACAAATTATTTTATGTTTTCCTGTGTTATCAACAGCTAGACATATATAGGGATGCATGCATATGCTTTGATTCTATAGGAAAATAAGAAAAAAAAAAGCTTTTCTGGGGAAAACGAAAAAAAAAAAACAGGTGCTTTAATGTCATGGTAATAAGCTGTGGTACAAATGGTTGACTACTGGAGATCAGAGTATGTGCCAAATCCATTTACTCAGACACTTCAAAAATTTGTTTTGTTCTTATGCAGTGTGAGCATCTTCCTTGTTTAGGACAAGATATTTTTGATATCGTTTTTTACTAGAAGAAAACATTTAGTCTAGACTATGTAGGAAAATTTACCAATATATGAGAGAAAAATTTTATGGATTTACTGAAATATTGAAGCTGTGACTATTGCCAGAGATATGATTAAAAACATCAAATTTTTTCAAATACTGGAACTATCATTGCAAAGCAAATGAATTTGAGCCACTAATAATACCATGCATTACCTTGTATTGCCTCTATCTTTCTCTTTTATTTTTTTCCTCTCTTGAATATGAAGATATTCTGTGTGATTGAACTATCAAGTACTGAAGAGTCAGCATTGCTGCTGTATTTGAGAGAGCTGCATTGAGAACTTTATTATGCACATCTGAAAAGCAAAATCAGTAATTACAGACAACTTACAGGACAGCTGAATGTAGTTAAATCATTTGCTTGCAATACACCCACAATCTTAAAATGCTTTAATATATAAAAACATATTCAGCAGCTGCAGTGCTTTTATCTGATATGCATTCTCTCCTAAGGCTATGGAAACTCACTCTTTACGAAGGTGTATATGTTTCTTTGTAAGCAAAAGGTAACCACAGGGGAAAGGGTGTTTGTATGCTTGATAGTTCCTTGAAGCTACTCTGATCATGGTCAATAGAGCAGAGAACTGTGTAAGATAATGCAGACAGTGTTGCTTTCATCATCTTGCAAATCGCTTTTGAAATTGCCTATGTAGTCTTAAGTGAAGGAAACAATAAGGTTGTTATATCGTAATGAACTGTTGAAATAGGAATAAAACACGACTATTAATGGATAAGAGAAGTCTGAAGATGCAGACCTAATCAGAGATCCACAGACATTTCTACATATCTCTCATCATGTCTACTAACGGCTTATTACAGCTGTATTTTCAGTCTTCTCTCTCTGGGTTTGGAATTTTATTAAAAGCCATAAGAACCAGGAGACACATACTTTTCACATGGGAAATGTTTGTTTAGAAAAAAAATTAGGAATATTTTTCTATGGGTAGATTTTGATTCTTATATCACAGTTTTAATGTTGAAATTTCTTGAATAACATGTACTAGTGCCTTCTCAGAGGGATACTTATTTCTGTTTTAAAGTCAAACCTTGGAGCACTTTGAAATGTGTGGATATGCAGGAAGTGATCTGCTGGAGGCTTTGAGGCTTAAAAGCTGTAACCTTGGGAGATCTCACGTCTGCCTTTCAGCCAACAGTGTACTCTGAAGTAGAGCTGCATTAGCAGCTGTAAATTCAATCTCACTGTAGTTTAGCCACTCCATTCTTCTTCACTGGTAATTACACCATGGGAAATAACTATTTAAATGGAAACTTGCGCTATGATTACATTTTTTAAAAACCCATTACAACATACAAGACAAATTTCAATTTGAACTTCCAAGTTCTAATTCAAAACAACTTTATAGTAACAATTTAGACCTGAGATGTACAGACATTAAAGTCAGGCAACCTACGTTCCAGTTATTTGTGCTGCTTCTTCATAAAAATATTTCTAGTATTTCTGAAGATTAAATTCTGCTAACCATGAGAGTTGGGTAAATATTTCATAGTGAGCAAGTAATTTGAAAATCTCTGCCTTTTTAGTTAACTATACATACGGATGTTTGAAATTTCTTGAACTAGATCCTTATATAGATCTCTATGATCCCTCTATTCAATTTTACCTTATTTTACAAGTAAATCTACATGGCCATACAAAAAATTCTGGTATGGTGCTCTGTGAAGTAAATGTCTAGAATTAACTACTGGGGTGACCCATTTTCCTGAATGACATGACACATGATCAAGAGCCAAATTATTCTCTTTAGACAAGAGCCACAAGATGCTTACTGTATACCCTCTGGGAGCAATTCACAGAGGTATTCACCAAAATTCCCAGTGATTCTAGTATTCTATTTTAGGATGAGATTAGTCTAGGCCTGTGATTCAGACCAGGCAATAACATGGTGATATTTGTCTCAATTACTGCTATTGAATCACTGACTTCTACAGTCAGGTATTGAGATTGCCAGAGTCCTAAGATAACTTGGTTATCCTGATATATTCAGTGAAAATGTTACACTCGGGTTCATTTTCTTCATTTCTGGTTGCTAAACAGAGGAATGTAACATAAATTATCATGGCAATGGATTGTAGTGGTCTGTAATGTTGAGATTTGATAAATTATTTTACAAGAGATAATTTCACTATGAAAGATGTCTTATAGAGTCACATATATTGTCTTACTTGATGGCATTTCTTTAGATACCATAGACAGGAATGTTTTTTGTTTTAATCACCTATGATAATAAAAATGCTTTTGAAAGATGACACAAATAAAGAGACAAAAAAAAAGAATGAAAAATGCTAAATATGATCAACTTTCTGAGAACTTCTGAAACTTTTTGAGTTTAGTCATTCACCACTTTGCCACATAGATAAGGCCTATGGTAGCATAGTTATTACTTTATTCTCCTTTCATTTGAATCAGATTGCTGACTTAAATGGAGTATTTCTTAGTTTATACCACTGTGAAAGGAGAAATGGTTTGGTGTATCAGTTTTTACCATCTCATTATGTGGTAATTTATCACTTGTTACTGTATAACATTTTGGCACAGTCTAGTGGGATTAGTAATTATTTTACATCCAATCACCATAGAAAATATTTTTAAGGATTGGATATAACAACCTTCATACTAAGTAGTAAATTGTTGATAAAAAGTGGAATTTGTCTAAAAATAAAGAGCAAAAAAAGTGTTTCGCTTTTATATTTGGCATAGAAGAATAATTTGTTATATTGGGCTTCCATACACCGATAGATAATATTCAGTTTATCTATGATGATACGTGGCATCAAGTAAAAAAACCCAAAGAGATAAAAATTAAATAGAAGCAAAATATAAACTCAGGGAACAGCTGTTCTGTGAAAAGTATGACATACAACACCACTATCAGTAAAAAAGGTCATGGGCTTGATTCCTTACCCTTAAAGGACTAATATGACCAGACCCATCTGTGTCAAATCCTCCAGGCAAGGATATTTTATTGTTGAATGGCATTTGTCCAGTCAGCAGTGAAATGGGTACCAGCAAGAGCCAAATAAAGCAATAGGAGATCACTCTTCAGATATTCTGGAGACCTTCTGGCTTAGGGGCATTCCTCAGTAGGAGATTTTCGTCACTTGGCTGTCATAACACAGCATGCATGGGTCCATTTGTAAAATAAACACATTTATTGCAAAAAACTACTGAGTATAGCTGCTATTCTGTGTTGTAGAGAATCATCATCATCAACCCTGTTTAAGCAGTTTCAGGGAAATAGGGCTCTGTAGCTCTGTAGCTTCACCACAAAATATAAGGAAGAAGCATGAAACTGCAAGATAAACCGAACACACTAATGTAAACAAAACAATTCAAAAGAATATACACTGCAGGCTTTTATTGTGAAACAGGTGTTGGTCTTCTACCATTAAGAAAGTTGTGAGTTAATTATACTAGGAAGTAACAAAGATGTTAACTAAAACTTTATTTCCATTACAGCTAATTACATACTATCTAATATCCTAAGAATAGTCCACCCTGAAAAAATCTAAAAAATATCAAATTATCCAAATTATCCTCAGAGCAAGTTATCTCTTTAAATACAAATGTAACAGTAGAAGTAGTTACTAAAATATAGGAACGGAAATCAGATAAAGCTACCATTGAATGGATTCTCAGCAGTACATTATAAGCTGTGCCCACCCTCCCCACTACCCCCCACTGATTCCTCTTATGACTTACTTGTTTAGTTTTCTTCCACACAGAAGCTGGACATCATAATATAACTAAAAGGTCATTTAAGAGACAAATGTTCCAGCTACAGATTTCTTCCCTCTGTCCCAATAGATACAGAGTCAATATAATCCTTACAGTAGGAAAGGTTGTCCCCTATCCTACTTCACAAATATTTAATTGCATTTATATGGGGACAATAGACAGTAGACTTCATTCTTTGGGTTGACTGCAAAAGCACAAAATACTGGTAGTGCTTGCTACCTTCTCCTAGGATTCTATAATTGTGGGGACGGA
>NW_020955223.1:2241719-2311617 GCF_003031625.1 Empidonax traillii
AGAGTCAATATAATCCTTACAGTAGGAAAGGTTGTCCCCTATCCTACTTCACAAATATTTAATTGCATTTATATGGGGACAATAGACAGTAGACTTCATTCTTTGGGTTGACTGCAAAAGCACAAAATACTGGTAGTGCTTGCTACCTTCTCCTAGGATTCTATAATTGTGGGGACGGAGGAACACACAGCGACCTCACGATCAATAAGCGCGTTCGATTTATTATCTATAAGGCAGTCATTTTATAACATGTGTAATAAGCTCATACATATTGCAAAAGCTAAGCTCAGGATTGGTTGGCCTTTAATATTGCTTACATACTGCTGAAGTTATGTCTGGAGTTTTAGTCCCTTTTTCTTTATCTTCAGTACCAAATCCTTTTTTAGACTCTCGGTTCCCTCCTTGCTACATTCTCTCTGTCGCATTCCCGTTTTTGCTACATTCTCTGTCACGTCGACAACTTCCAAGGACAGCATCCTTCAATGACCCTTCTCTGTTAACCATTCTTGAGTTATACTACCCAGAGACCCCCCCTCCACATATAATCCTTTCAATAAATATAGAAAAGGCATTTGACTGGGTTGAGGGGTTTTATTCGCTTTAAAAGCACTATATGTGTGGCACATACCTTGTGTTCCACTGGCAGAAAATTCATATCCATTTTCTTGCTTATCCCCTCCACATTTCAGGATGAGTCTCTCTTAATGCTGCAGTCCCTAAGGAATTGCCATCTAGGTTCACTACAGTAACAGGTAAGGGACACCAGAAAGAGACCCAGGAATCTCCATGTAATGTGTTGGCTTCAGTAACAGAGTGCAAGTAAGTTTTGGCATCTTCAAAGGCAAAGGCCCTAGGGAGAAAGGCCCAGTTCACATCACTTTAGCTTGTTATTGCCTAAAACTAGCAAACAAGGAGAACAGGTCTCTATTTTTAATCACATCCACCTTTTTAAGACTGCCTTTAAGTAAACCTGATCTTCTCCTTATCGACTTTTCTGAACTTTTCTGAAAGTCAGATGTCAAAAAACTCCATCATTTTAAGGTACATAAACACATGCTTCTAAAAGAAAACAAAATACATTTTTGAGCAGCATGTACCAGCTATTTGTATAGAATAATCTGGTATTAAATACACACATTCAAAACCTGAATGCTCTTAAGCCTGAAGAGATTTAGACCACATCCCTCAGAATGATGCTCCTCCAGAAGAGAGTAGAATATACAGGAGCACAAGTCCATTTCCAATGGGCTTGTACTGTATATTCTACTGTCTTCTGGACATGGGAATGGGCTTGAGGATCCTGGTTGACTCAAGCTGAATATGAGTCAGCAGTGCCCTGGCAGCCAGGAGGGCCAACCCTGTCCTGGGGAGCATCAGGCAAAGCATCGCCAGCCAGTTGAGGGAGGGGACTCTACTCTGCACTGGTATGGCCTCACTTATATGTGGTTTTGGGAACCCCAGTATAAGAGAAATATTAAACTATTAGAGAGCATCCAAAGGGTGGTAAAGGGTCTGGAAGAGAAACCATATGGAGAATTGCTGAGATCACTTGACTTGGCCTTGAGTTGGATTTCAGCAGTCCTTGTGGGTCCCTTCCAACTCAAGATTGGATGATTCTATGATATGAGTGGAGTCGACTAAAGTTTTTATCTTACTCTCTTTGGCATAGTCCTTTAAGAAAGATTAAAAGTGATATCCCAAAATAAGCTAATGTGGGAAAAAAAAGGATGTTTGCATAGAAGATGAGGAATACAAGTTCAAATCTCCTTCAATAGGCCTGGTTATTCATACATTTGTTAATTGTTTTAGACATTGTGTATGCTGCGAAAGGGGAAAAGTAAACTCTCCATTATTGTGCATGGCCTCATCCTGTACATAATTTAAAAAAAAATGTGCTGTATTGCACAAATAATAAATGCAAGAAAACCAGTTACGGTCATATATATTCTGAGAATCTAGATGGAATCTAGACATGACATATGTTCCTAGTTGGATAGTAATAATCTTTAGGTATTCAGAGCAGCAGAATTCTAGAGAAAGAAACTCAAAGCGTGCTCCTATGACTTGGTTCTTTAAGGCTGCTCAGGTTTTCATGTATTTCATTCTTCTATATTGAAAATACATCCATGCTATTTACCATTACCATTTACCAAGTTTAATAGTTCAATTAATACCTTCTTTTAGCCTCACAGCTATTCATTTAACTGGTTGCTTGTTCAGCTTATTAGTTTTGTATTAATCAGCATTTTTGCCTTCCTAATTATTTCCCGTATGACCACTATCAAATGATAGACTTAAGTTATCTGCAGCCAACATAAATATTCTCTCTGTAGAAAGCTACTAACTTACCCAGTGAAATCTACCAAATCATTCTGTCATGAACTCTCTAATAAATCAGCATTTTATTTTTCTACTTATCTTAATTCTATGCAAACCTTTACTGTACAACACTTTCCTAATATCTTGGATGGTATAGAAGTCATATAGTTCATATTAGTTTTTTAAATGCAGGTATTATATTGTCATTCCATTGTCATATAATAGTGTTCTTGACCTGAACTAATTTTAAACCTTTGTTATTCAATCTTTGATTAATGTGATAATTATTTTAGAAAGCTAGTATGGTCACCATTTTGTGCCCATGCTCGAGCACATTAGGCATTTTTAATTGTCTTACACCTGATCATGAAAATTTCAATTTCTTTAAATTTGTTTCTATTATCCATCTCATGATGTCGCGACCAAAAAAAAAAAAAAAAGAAAAAAAAAAAAGAAAAAGCAACCCCCCCAAAATAAATTATATTTAATATCAATGCAGTATTCTCTTTGTATGCCTCACTTCCTCTGCCTCATTTCTCATCACTTATATACCTAATATTTTTGTTTAGTTTAATATATTTTATAAGCTATATCTCAGAATTTTTAATAATTAATTCTACAACCCATGGACTCCATGAGACAGCTTTCTTTGCTAATGGTATATTTTCTATTCATAAGGGATAAGAAAATTCTCAAGGAATTTAAAGTTCTTCAGGGTTTAAATTAAGTATCAAGAGTTATAATACAATAACTGATTAGAATAAATTTGAGAACCATAATCTAATTAATATATAACCTTTCAAAACAGAGAAAAGAGCTTTATATATTTGCAACTGAAATTAATATCCAGTGTTCAAGATTTATATAACTGGAGTTTTATCCTATTTGCAAACATTGCTAGAGGATTTCCTAATGTTAGTTTTCTTCTTAGCTCAAAACATATTATATTGTAATGGGTATTGAAATGAATATGACAGTTCTATCCCAAAGCAAAATTAAAGGCATTAAAAAATGTTTTATTGTTCTCGAGAAGAGAGAGAACATAACCAGATATTTAAAGGAGTGAGAAACCAGATTTTTTTTAAAGCAAAACCACAGTGATAACGTATTAGGAGGGGTTCTGAGCAAGAATATGCTAGATGCAGTATAAGTTTATGCTCAACCTCTTTCCAATTACAGCTCCAGCCCTCTGATCATCTTTGTGGCCTCCTCTGGACTCTCTCTGACAGGCCCATGTCATTCTTATGTTGCCAGCCCCAGAGCTGGACACAGCACACCAGGTGGGACCTCCTAAGCAAAGCAATTTAATAAGTACTATCTGATCTTAACTTTGTTCAGGGCTTCATGTTTCTGTTTAGAGCACTTACTCCAGCGAATGACAATTAAAAGCAATTCCAGTGGCAGCAACAAAAACAAATTTAAAAACTGGGGATTTTTTAGGAATGCAGCTCTACAAGTTTTGGTGTAAATTTCTAATCTCTAAAGGGGAGATTCTTCTGTCCACAGTTGAAGCTAGGAACTTACATTTATGACATCAAGCTGTTCAAGTCTCTGGTCTCATGGCAGTAGGTTTTTAAAAATGAATTATTTTACAAGCCTTGTGTAAAGGTTTGTAAACTGAAGAGCTAATGCAACATTAATATTTTTCTTTTTTTTTTTTTATTCTTATAAATTCTGTGTTTGTATTTACACTTCCTGCTTTATAGGTGGTATGTGTGTTTTCTTTTGTAGACAGAGTCAACTAGGTCACACTAGGGAAAAGCAGATTTTTTTTACTGCTAAAAGATTTTTCAAGTAATTTAAACACATATAGACTTACACATGGGTGACATTTCATTCATTTGGCAATAAGAAGAAACCTTCTGACCTTGTAAATCGAAAGAGCAACATATCCACAGGCGGGAAAGATGCAAATTTTATCTAAAGGCTCAAATTTTTTTTTGCAGCAGACACAAAGCACCTTTGCATTGTACTACATTAATCACTTCTGAATAGAAGAGTATTCTTTGGGTTTTTTATTGTTCTGGTAGTGAATTCAGATGTGTCAACAGATTAAAGTGGTTATTCTTTTCCTATTATTTTTCTTTCCTGTTTTTTTTTTTTTTTGATAGGAAGCTCAGGAAATTGTGTTCTGAAAGTTTAAACATTCAGTTAATATCAAATTTAAGTGCAGAAAGGTTAGCAAATGAAAAAGATGCAGCTCCTCATGCAAGCTAAATACATTAGCAGTGTGCATGTGTGCTAAGATAGCCATCACTTTTTCATGAGACTTTCGCAGTAAAATTTTGGAAACAGATATTTTGAAGTCAAAACTTATCATTTGAAAATGTCAAAACAAAAAACATTGGGAAATATTATCCAAACATAACTTGAAGCAAAAAAAAAAGGCTGAGTTGCTCAAAACAGAATACGCAATGTCTCTCCCAGCTCTCAGAGGGATCTTTGCGCAGTGACTCAGAGATGATGAAAGCCTGTTTTATCACCAAGACAGTTAAACTAAGTTTTCAGTCCTTCCTCAAATATTAAGTTTTTTAATGATTTATACCTTAATTCTGACAATGAGTGTTTGACACAAAGAACTAAAGTTTTCTTTTTCTGTAGATTTTTTTTCATGAAACAATATATATTTATTTGTATAATAAATGTAGGAAGTAAGTTGAATGATGAACACTATCATGATTTGGCTGTGTTATGAGACTGTATGCATTAGACCTTATATCAATTTAATATGTTCTGTACTTCTGTTTCTCAAGGATTCTCTGTTTGGTAGAGATTGTGGTTTTCTTATTGTTTACAAGGTGGTTGAAATAAAAAATACTTTATCTAATCAGCTTCAGACTGTTCCTACTACGCTTTCAAAATAAATTTGTGTGCTATTTTTCGTATTTTATGAGCTGATAAATATTGGCAAATTCTGTTCCACGTACAGAATAACTTACATTTTGCACTCAGTACTTTCTACTTTCTCAAGGGAGGTAGCCTAGATGTCTTTAATAGTTGCTACCAGATTTTGTGAACCATAAAAAAACACAAACAAACAAACAAAAACAAAACAAAACAAAAAACACCCAAGTTTTTTTGGAAGAAGTTATTAACAGGAATTCAATTAAATGTATAGAGTCTTAGCCACAGGGGGATCCAAAGGTAGTAAATTAATTCTGTATTTGCACTCAGAAAAACAAAGAATTGGGAATACATTATGAATACTGGCAAAGGTTTCAAATCTCTCATGTCTTTCAGTGACTTCTGTTCTGTACTTTACTTTCTGCTACTTCTGGTATGCAGAAAGTAATGGCACATTCTGAGCTATGAGTCACTGAGGGAGAACAACACATATATGTAGTAAAGCAAAAAATTACCCTTCAAAGCTACTGGAAAGGGTATCACTGAGACATTACAAAAGGAGGCCCAAAGGGTTAAGCTTTTCACTTCATTAAGTTTAAGCTGTTCCCTGCCTGAAACCTTGCAGATTTCTGATAAGAGTTGTAAAAACCAGGTGTTTGTTCTAAAACTACCCTACCATAGCAGTGAATATTTCCTAGATAAAAATTAATGAAGGGAAAAACTCATAAAGGTGTCAGAAGAAGATAATTATTATTTCAGAGACAAGCCAGATGCTCTCCATAGCAAATCCAGTAAGAGTAGGAGTCTCAGTTTACAAAAGAGTTCTCCAATTATGAAAAGGTAAAATCTTCACTGGTGGGCTCTAGGTAACATAAATCTAACCAAGAAAGATCCCACTCAGTTCTAGGATGTTATGCTGTGAAACGAAAGAACTTATTGGCATTGTATTCATATGAGTATGCTGACATCTTGACTGACTTCATTCTTTAAACCAGACACCTATTAGCTAGTTTAGAGCTCTTCAGTAGCTTGTAACTCTAGCCATTCTGGATAAATTTTATTGTAATAAGAAAAAAACCAGCAAGGTTAAGTTTTATTCAGACTGTTTTGATCTACTTGTAACATGCATTTGATTATTGGTGCATATTTGTATACGCATAGCCAGAATTTCTGGAAACAAAAAATTATTCAGTGAACTGTAACCACCGAGTGTAAAATTTATTTATTATTATGACACTGGAGTCCAGCTTAATGATGAATCACTTCCCTGTCCCACCCAGTCCACCTACATGAGATTTTTAAGCCTGAACTATATGTCAGTGCAAACACTAAAAAAAATCTAAAGAAAGCAGCCTTTTGGGGGGGATATCCTCTGCGCTTCTAATTGTCCACACACATTAGTTTTTCTGAAGTTGGCATTTGTTTTGGTTTTCCTTTTTATAAGACAGGTTTCCCTGTGTCTTGCAGCACCATGCAAAGGCCCAGGTCTGTCCTACTGATACCACGTGGCCATATTGTTGGGCTGCAGCAGGATCAGGGGTCTCTTGCTCCAGCTCACTGGGTTGGGCCCTTCTTTGCAAGTTTGCAATGGGGCGGAGGGATACTGGTGGCCTCCTAAAACACATCTCCAGCCCTTGTGCATGTTCCAACTTGTCTGTGCCCTATCCTCCCATTTTTTGGCACCCATCTACCATTTTGAAGTTCCCACAAGCCAGACATGCCACGGCTTGTTCTATAGCCTGGTGAAGTTGGGACACTGAACTGCTCTTTTACTTTTGTTCAATTACTTGCTATTTGTATTTAAAATTTAATTATTCATTCCATTAGCTCTTATTAAATCTGTTTTAGTCATTTTGTACCTATGTTTTTATGATTATTTATATTTAATTTCTATTGTTTGATAAATATATATGTATATGACATATATGTATATGACATACATATAGTGTATCTATGTATAATTAAATACAATATGATTTATGCATAATTGTACATTTCTTGCACTACACTATATATGATTGTGTTGCACATAGAAGTATATATTTTGATTTCTACACACTTCCTAGTCCAAAGAAAGTGGGAAACCAACCACAGAAGAACATGGGTATTATGGTATCAAGAAATGGTCATCAGCCAGTCATAGAGCAGCACAATATTTGGCAAAGTGACAGTTGCCTATCAAAAAATAGAGACACCTTGACCTAAAATTATGGCCAAAACATATGGCAGTCCCCTGTGTATTCAGGGTAAGGGCCTTTGGATCTTCCTGCTAAACTGGTAGTGGGTGTCTGGTGCTGGGCATGACTTCCAGGGGAAATGGTCCCTGAGACTTCTGTGAGAGAAGCCAGAGACGTGGCAGCTGTCAATTCTTATCGTATTTATTTGTGGCACCCACACTAGACACACCCTTGTTTTCAACTAACCCTGGCCTCAGTCTGTGTGCCAAAAAGGCAGAGCAGCCCTGGGTTCTCATCCCATTCACTGGTAGTAAGTGATGTCTCTTTTGACTGTAAATTAAATTATAGTGGTTCTCACTTGCTTCCTAGTGCTGTTCATATTGTCAACATTACCTTCTGCCTTCTAAGGAGATGTAGTCTACCTAGATTTCGTATCAAACTGACAAAGAAAGTAGCACTGACACTGACAGTGTTGATATTCTTCCTGTCTTGGAGATGTGAACTTCAGCCTAGTGGAGGTTCTGCCACTTTCCCCATGAGCATTAGAGTCAGTTATTCATGGCAAAAAGGCATGTCAAGCAGCAGAAACATAGCAGGAGTGGTGCAACTACAGTTTCTTGGACTTTTGATGGGTTGCCAGGAAGATTTTCCAGAGTTTATTAGCTCAGAATAATATTTTTGAATTGTTCATGATAGGATTTGTTTTCTAATGATTACATTTGCAGTTCTTCCATTGACCTAGTGGGAAGTTGCATAGTACAAGGGAATAAAAGAAAATCTTGAATTCTGCTCTCCTTTTCTGCTCAGTACAGTTTCCACTGTAAAGAGGAATGGTATTAGATTTCATTTTTAAGAAGAAATATTAATCTTCAGTATGAAGCAATATGTTTCACTTAAAATTTCCATTCTTTATATTGTTTAGCAATGTACTGTATGTATAATGATGATAGAAGTGCTTCTAGAATAATTTGGTCTTAATTCTTTTTAGGCACAAATTCGCTGATGCTATGATGAAATGATGAATTAAGTTTACCCATGACCACATCTGACAAAAGATCACATTTAGTCCCTAGTGGAAAACAATATTCTACAATTTCTGAAGGATGATATAGCTTGTATAGGACCAAAACAGTTAGGCCATTGTTTAAAAAGCCCCAAAAATAAAGTTTGGGCATGACTTTATCTTATTAAATAATAACTATTACTTTTAGAGAGATTTTTTTTCCAGGCTTATCTTTGACTTAGAGGTAATAATTATGTTATCTTTTTGTCTGTCCTTCCCTCTTTCTGTTGAGAACAACTACTTTATCAACAGTTTTACTTTGCCATTGTGTTTAACATTAAGTACTTCCAGAGCATTGTCAATAGCCATTATAGGTCTCATTGTCACAGCTATTGATCAGTACTTTTTTCTATGCACTTCCATCCTTGTTTCAATCCTATGAAACAGCCATATGAAATTATTTAAAGATTTATTGCATATAGTTTTGATGAAGGTAACCGAGATTCGGACTCAGGTTTTATCCAAACTCACTAAACAAAAGAGAACAGAAGAACTACAATAGTTACCAAGTTAATCAATGTTTTTCCTGATGCTTGATTAGTTTATTTTTATTTAACTTGATTTACAACCTGACCATAAGCCATCAGTGCACTGTACACTAAACACTCAAGGATGTCACGCTTCCTACTCACATGCTACTTTGCTGATCTGTAAATAAACAGTTAAGTCCAACATGCCAGGTCTAGGTAAGTCGTCTGTACAAGTTCATCAAGTCTGATGAGTCAGACTTCCTCCTCATCAGCAAAATACTCATCACTTTCCAAACTTCTAAGAATCAGCCAAGCCTAACTTCCTGTAAGCTACAACATATTTGAGATTTTTTTTCATTAAGAAATGCATGTGACTTGGGGCAACAAGATTAATTTTATTTTCCTTTGAGTGATTGTCTTTTTCACCTCTTTCTTGTAAGGGTTGTTTTAATTTGTATTTAAATTCCTCTTTAACATTATTTTGAATATCCGGAGTGAAATTAACCTTTTGTTTAGTCCAGATCTTATAGAGAGAATAATTACGAATTTTCTTCATAAATTGCTGTATCAGGTATAGGTGGCAAGGGGTTTGTGGCGGGGGGACTCGCTGCAGGGGTGGCCTTGTGGTGAGAGGCCAGGGGCTGTTCTGTGTGAGACACAGCTGGTTCCAGCTCATTCTAACAGACCCACTGCAGTGCTCGCCACTCAGCCCCATCAACCAATCTCGTGACAACTTTGGGAAAATACGTGCCAGTATTTTAAAGCAGTATTGAAAAAAGTAGGTAAAAGAGGAGCCCCCCATCATCCTGCTGATCTATTCAATCAGCAATATTATGCAGAGAATATAACAGACCAAAACTGTTATTAGTCTAGAATATATATTCACAGCTAAAGGTAAAATCTGCACCAAAATTTACCGTCCTGATGGTGAGAGCATGGGAGACACCTTCTTTAATTCATCTTCTAAGGCAGAAAGGAAAATGGGCACATTAAAACTCCTGGAAGTTATGTGAAAGCCACATTAACTAATCCTGTATGAAGTTGTGGTTGGCATAATGTATTAGTTGGGCAATATGACCAACTTGGTTTTACTGTCTTTTTATTCATCTGCTCTCAAATGGACTGACACAACTTATTACTGCTTTCTATTTCTCCCAAGGTCTGTCGCTAATTTTTTTTCCCTTTTCTTCGCTGAGTATAGTAATAAAAAATGCCTTTCCTTGTAGCGGTCAATTGATAGGTGTAGAAAATTAGAACAGAAAAGGACCATTTTGAAAAATGCCACAAGTAATTCACAAGGACGATATTTTAAGAAGCTCACAGAATTTCCTGCCAAATGATTGTATGAGACATTGATAGCCTTGCTTTGTTTTATAACCCCTTCATACAAGTTTAAGTGCAAATAAAGGATTGTAGCCTTCCCCATTCTGTTAATATTTTACTTATTTTGGCTTGATTAACTGCCCTTAACAAACTTTGTACACAAAAGAATGACATTACAACGTAAACAATTTGTTTGATAGTAAGTTTTGGTGACATGATTGAATGAGTAATTTAAGCTATATTGAATGAAAGCCCTTCCTTCTCTTTCAGCTGAAAGAAACAATCATAAATACATACCCAGAGAATAAATAGAAGGGATTAATATGAGTAGTTACTGCTCCTTTGCTACAGAGAGTTGAACCATACAGTGAAGTATTACGGAAAATTAGTAAATGAAATAAGGCTATCAGACCTGAATTTCTTGGAGGGTGGCAGACATGCTCAGAATGTCAGCAATGAACAGAGAGGATGATAGATGCATCAACATTGTCACTTAAGACACTTTCAGATTGTTTATTATAACATAAGGTCTGTCTTACTAAGGCTAAAATAGTCAGTGATAGAGAGCTAGGAGATGATCTGATACAAGAGGGTAAGAAAGTTTTAATGGAATTTCTTTTTTTTCTTTTTTTTTTTCTGGACTGTGAGGGTTTGGCTGTAATATAGTGAACTCAGATTTATGTCAGGATTAGAGCTTAATGGTGGTCTGTGTAATGCTACTGCCTCAGCATCTACCATAAAGGACTATCAGGTATGAGAGGTGTGAGAGGGTTGTCCATATCAGATAAAGTACCTACAGGCCAATCCTTTCCAAACAAAGCTCTAACACCAAGTCTTTATACATGGCAGCTCTGACTTCAGCTTTAAGTGAATTTTTGGATCAAAGAACTGAGCTTTACAAACTACATCAAAAGACTCTGACTTCACTTTTTGCTATTAGAAGTAAATTTACAAGATAAGTAGGACTAAGTAAAATGGATAAAGAATTGTGCACAGTTTTTATCTCAGTGATTTGGTTACCATATTGAATTAGATCACATTAGCAGCTAATTTGTATTCTGAAAATGAGTCTGAGCAAGCACATACCTGCGCTGCTCAAGGATCAGACACAACAGAAAATTTCCACCCAGTGTTTACTCCTTTCATTCATGATCCTGATAAGAAAAGCATGGAGGTTTGTTTTTTCTGTTCTTCCGTTTTACACAAATACAGCTGGAATCTCTTGTGAAAATTGCTTCTCTTCTCTCCTCAGAGCTGGAATTTCTTCCTGAAAAGTAGACAAGAGGAAACAGTGAGAGACCAATTCATTCTGCAGCTTTAAATACAGGTTATGAGAGTATAGCCTTTTATGTGGTATTCCTGTTTTCTTCAGTGAGAAAGTCATGGAACACAAACTTACACTGAACATACTTCTTGGAATTTTACTCGAATATGAACACAAATTTTAAAATCTCATTTTTTACTGTAAGATATTTTTTCTCCTGGCACTGGTGTCATTCTTAAAATGAACTTGGGAGAAAATATTTTCAGGAGAAACTATTTGCACCAAATTTTGGTAAAGTAAAAAAAAAAAAAAAATTGATGGCATATCACAATTTAATAACAAGGACAAATTGAAAGCAAAACACCTTACTCTACTAATTAATTGTGCATCAAGCCCTTCTTTGACTTTCATTTTGTATGAGCATCAGAGGAATATGAAGTATTACACAGCAATGACTGAAGAGCATGCAGGGAGTCAAACTGAGTGCTATTACGTGTGTTTTTCACAAATGGTACAAACTTAGCCACAGATAATTTATTTATTTATTAGCATCTAAACTATCAGGAATTTACAACCCACAAAAATTGCAGTGACCCTATAAGATGGATTTTACATCCCTATTACTGTTCCATTTTAAATGTCATAAGGTAAGTTTGAAAGCAGAAAACCAAAACAAAATGATAAAGAAAATGTGTACAAATACAACTGGTTAGTTTGTTGGCACAGTGAGGGAAAAGAATTACTTAAGTAGCAATGAGGGAACCAAAACTCAGAACTTGGTCTACCATTCTTTGTACATGGGATTCTGTGACTGATTTCAGTGGAATGATTCTCGATATTGAATTTATTTTTATTTTATATGACCAAATATTTCTTTCTCTTTTAAAGGCACATCCAGTTTTACATGTGGAAAATTACTACATTTAGAAAAATAAATTATTGTTTTAGTATCCTATATTTCTGACTTACTGGTATGTTCTTTCTGAGAAAGCTCTTGTGAGTTGATCAAGTGAAAAAAAAATAGGTAAACTACTGAATTTCTAATGATTTTTATGAAATGTCTTATTGTAAAGCTCAAATTAGAAACACAATTCTAATAATTATCCACAAAAAAATTCATAGGACCTATCATTGAACATGCTGGTCCCAAGAGAATAAATTACATTTCTTCCTTAAGAATATATACTGTGAATCCATAGGGCTACATGACAGATTTTCTGGAAGCTGCTGTATTCAACTTCCACTGAAATTCACTAATAGCTAAAATGTTTATTTGAGGTGCATTTTGTCTGGAAGAAGTATGGCTTATTAGGCCAAGATTCAGTTTTTGTAATAGCTACTTTAAGATATGAGTCTGATGCATGTCTTGCATGACCCTTTTTTAGTGTTTAGTGTTTCTACTACAGTAGAAAACAATAAAACTCTTAATTAAAATAAAACTTGCACCCTGTGGAGCAGAAAACTGATATACATATGTATAAAACAGAATTTATCTCATGATGCCGGTGTGGTCTTTGTTGCCTTCATAAATCTCTAAACACTGTGATCTTAATGAATTTCCTTCATAGCATATCGAGAGAGAAAATACTACTCTTGAGAGAAAATACTCATATTCATCTCCAGAGAAAATTACATACAGTTTGCAAGGAAATAATGAAACCACTGTATGTCTTTAAAATTTTGGGAAAAAATATTTTAAAAGAAAGAGCACCAAGCTGAGAAAAACTTTTTTAACATGAAATACGATGAAATATAATGTTTTCTTCAATGTAATTTGCACTTTTAAATATAAAAATAATGTAATATGTACAATTAACAGGAGGCAAAACGCAATGTTCACAAGAAATATGTATTAAGAAGAAAAACAAAGTTCAAAAGAGGTGGCTTGAATATGTCAGTGACATTTTTAATTTTGATTTTTTTTAATATTTGTAATGTTATATTACACTTAAACAACTTTAAAAAAGCTAAATAATTTTTTAAAAATGTTGTTCTAAGCATGGGTTTATTTGGTTCTGGTGGGGCTTTTTTGCTTGTTTGTATCTTTGTTTTTTGTTTGCTTGGGTTTTTCTTAGGAAAAAAAAAAAGGAAGATTTTTTTTTTCCCTGAGCTATAATGCTACTTGTATTTTATTTCTTAACAGCTTAGAAAAAGAGTTTATTTTATATTATCTGAAGTTGAAATGACATCTCATGTCCAGGCATTGCTATCTGACTCATAAACATCACCTAAGGGATTTGTTTTGGTATTCCAAATTAGCAGTAGGTAGAAAAGTAGATTTACAGACCTATTGGTTTGAACATGGTAGTCTTCATCATGGAGCATTCACAGAATAGTGGAAATACTGGCTAGGAAGGATTTTTGTAGGACATTTACTCTGACTTTATACAAGCTGGGCTGACATCAACACCAGATCAGGTCAGCCATGGCTGTGTCTAGCTCAGTTTTGAAAGCCTCTAAAAAAACTTCCACTACACATCTGTGTAACCTCCTTCAGAGGTCTACTACTCACCTGCAGAAGTAGGTTTTCTCTTGCTCTCTTTGACTCCCCCTTGCCACAGTATTTCCCTTTTGTCTACCATTGGAGTATATTCATCACAAACTGATTGCTTACTAATAAATACTCTTTTCTGTATCTGTTTTGGTGTTCCTGTCCCTTCTGGTGGTGCATGAAATTCTTTGTATTCAATGTATTTTCAATAAGGAGGGTCAAGTTCAGAGATGCATTACTTTAAATGTTAAGTGTTTTTTAAGTGTTTTTTTTACCTAAAGATGGATGAGATGTCTGTTATATTAAAATTTAGCTCCTAGTAGAGTTACCAGATGAGTTCAGACTGTCACTACTCTTAGAGGGAACCTGGATACAAAAGTTTGTGTTCATGTCAGCTTTGTCAGCCAAAGAACTAAAAGGTTTATTTCCAGTTTCATATCTACTGCCTTTTATTTAAGTTCTTATTGTATTTTTCAGTCTGAAGAACTTCCTCTTGTACATTTCTTGCTCATTAGAAGGTTTTAGGGATCAGAGAATGAAGGTTTTTTGGAAAGTTGTCAATCCTTTCTCTGAAAGTGCATCAGTGACCTTTTATTTTGGTATAAATGAGCAGCCACAGTTTTGATTAAGAGCTTCACATTGCTGGAGATGTAAGTTCCTATTGATCCACAGGTCAAAGCTTCATTGCTTTGTTCTGTTTAACCCTTAGAAATAATTCAGTCTGTTTGATGCATGAATCCTGGGTGTTACCAGAGACTGTTTTTGTCACTGGGTAATTATCCACTATGTGCACAAATGCTTCAACATTAGTTGTTTCTAATTGGGAGCCCCTGGTGGTCTAGTGGTTAAGATCGCGGCACTATCACTGCCGAGGCCCAGGTTTGATTCCCGGTCGGGCCACTCCCCGGGCAGATGGAGCTCTTTAGCCCTGTAAGGCAATCCATCTATGTCCTGAGGACCTCGCTGCCACCGTCCAAGCTTGCTTGGCCCCAGCAGATGAACCTTAGGATTAAAGGGTGGGCTCAGTTCTGCGCACACTGTGTCTCACCTAAAAAATCCAATGCGCAGGCTGGAAGGTGTAAAGACCTTCCCCGGTTCTTCGTTCATGAAGACTGGCCATTATCATTATAGTTGTTTCTAATGGAGAGATGATAGTAGTAGAGATAGCAACTAGCTGTCCTAGCAGTGTGAGTCGCTTATTAGCTACACTGAAGAAATTAATGCAAAAAGGAAAACATTGTGTTATTCTATACTGGCTTTTTTTTAATAAAATAGTTTTTTAAACATACTGCTGAATGTTTATAGGTGGGAAGAACTGGCATCTGAAACTTCAGCTCAATGTTGCCAAATGTTTGGCTGTGTTGTGGCTTAACCCCAGCTGACAATTAAGCCCCAAACAACTGCTCTCTCACTTCCCCCCTCTCTGTGGAATGGGGAGTGAATAAGAAGAGTAAAAGTGGGCCGAGATAGAGATAGTTTAATAGGGAAAGCAAAAGCCACACACACAAGCAAAGTCAAACAAGAAATTATTTCACTGTTTCCCATGGGCAGGCAAGTGTTTAGCCATCTCCAGGAAAACAGGGCTCTGTCATATGTCACAGTGACTCGGAAAGATGAATGCCATGACTCTGTACATTCCCCTTCCTTCTTTCCCCAGCTTGATACACGGGGCATGATGCTATATGGTATGGGATATCTCTGTGGTCATTTGGGGTCAGCTGTCCAGAATGTGCCCCCTCCCTTCTATACACTAATAAAATCAGAATTTTTTCTGCATTTGATGATATTAGTGTTTTCTTGATTTGATTTACTTTTGTTCAAATCAGAAATTACTTGCTGACACAAGATGCATACACATCTATTAATATATGTAAAATCATCATAATAATAGTAATCATCATCATCTAGGTTTGCACACTCATCCTTTTAATTTTTCTCCCCTTCTCTACCTTATGTCAACAAATTATTTCTCCATATTTGGTCCCTCACTCTCCTGAAATCTTTTCAGCTGTGAGGACAGACCCCTTTTGCTGTAGACTTCAGTCTGCAATATACTGTGTATAATGCACTTCTTCCATACTGTGTCTGCACCAGAAGGTGGATTTTTGGTATGCTACTGAATAAATGCAAACTACAGCTTCTAAGTCTTGTGATTTCCTGAGTTTCTCCTTCAAAGTCACAATGACTTGTCTTTGGCTGGAGGTGTAAAGGAGAATCTCTGTTCACCTGTGGGTAATTAGCAAAGGCTTTGTTCACAGAAAGCTGTGGAAGGACAAATTGAAAAGAGACTGAAAGCATTTATGAGAGAAAACCTGTCAGAGGCTGCTAAATACAAGACACTGTCTCTAATTCAGGAAGACCCAAAGTCACAAAGCTTTGAAAGCTAAGACATCTTAGTTGGAACTAAGAGATATTTATGGTATTCACGTATTCTTGCCTCAGCTTCCACTGCTGGAAACAAGGTAAGAATGGACCTTTATTTGATCCCAAAACTCAGTTCTTTATTTCTCATGTTATGTCATGTATAATGGAGCAAAACTGTGTGTTCATAGGCTCATATAAATTTTAATTAATTTGAAATTTATATTATAATTACATTTTCTACTTGGAATGCAAAATGTCTTGAGCTGATTCCTGCTATTAAGCTGATATCTATGAGGTGACTACATAAGAAACAGGTGCAGTGCACAGAAGGAGGGTCCAAGGTTTGATTTGCTGTGATTACATACAGTTCAGAACTATACTTACGATGACTTTACCAGCAATGAATTTGACTGCCTGAAGTTGCCCATCCTAGACACACACATTATGCATGCGTGCACAGAGCAGTAGTCATTTAATGCTCTTGTGTCCACACTGCAAGAAGGGTGCTCCAGAGGGTGCCCTGGTTTATACCATATCTATTCCATCAGAAAAGGAAAACGAATTTCAGGAATATCAGCATTACACTGAAATCTGTACCATATCAATTCAAATATAGACACTCTGTAAACAGAAGTACCCCTGCAGCATACGATTGCCTCTGTAGACATATTCTATTACAGTTGGGACAGGTTCGTGGCAAGGAAAATAAAAGCCAAATAGGACAGGAAATTCAAAATATTGGTATTATAGGCAATAAGGAACCAATGTCTGAAGTGATGAAAACACTTTGGCAACAAAGTGCCTTCCCAGCTCCACTCAAAGGGAAACAGTTATTCACAGTAGCAAATTGGATAAAACAGAGAAGGTGCAAGAGAATCTGAGAATTCATGTCAACGTGTGAAGAGGTATAAAAAGAGGAAAAAAAGGAGATTAATTTATAAAAGAGATTTATGTGACTAATGAAGAAAAAGTAACTAAGTGATCATGTAAAAACTGGAGTACAATCACATAGAAAAATTGGTAGGTTTGATTGTTGAACTATATGGGTATGAACTCTACAGGCAGCTTTCAATATGAATTGCAGTTAGAAGAGAGATGAGACTACACACACCTGTAAACTAAATGTATCTGGGACTGAGCTAGCGCAATGAGACCAACAGATTGTGTTGCAGTATGCTTTTAGGATATGCTGAGGTTGTAATGATTGTTTAAAGTAAGCATGCTTCTAAAATGGTGATTGTAACTCTTTGTGTAACCCTTCTACTTCCCAAGATTCCTCACTCTTATCTGTATCTTTGGAATGTCTAAGAGATAACTGAAAGGTCATCTCTTGGTTGTTAACCCTTTGTTATCACTGGTTGTTTGTGAGACTTCCTGAACTCCCACTGGTCACATTGTGATTACCCCAAGAGCTATTTAAGGAGTTACCCAAAACAATAAACTCTCTCTCTGCCTGCTCCTTCCTGGCCTGCTGATGGCATCCTGGTCTCTCTGGGGGGCCATGAGGTGCCGCGGGATGGGGGGTGGGGGGGCAGGGGGAGGGCACGCTCCCCCTCGGAGCAAGGGGTAAAAGGAAAGGCCTCTTGCTCTGGGGTTCCCTCTCCCTATCCACCCTCAGCGTTTGTCAAGACTGTGTCCATACCAACAAATGTTCTTACTTTCTGTGAGAGAGTAGCCTCATCTGAAGTAATCAGTGAACTTAATAATATTATTTTTCTGGCTTAGTTTGAGAACAGTGTCCAGAAATGTCTTTATACAGTCCTATTTGGGGTGGATGGAGTCTAGTCAAGAAATATCACAAAAATATATGTATAAGCCAAAAAGAGTTTCAGTGCTCAAGAATGTCCCCATGCCTAGGACTATCCCACAGTACCATTTAATTTACTTGCAAAGACAAGGCTGGAGGATAGAAAGCTTGAGTAATGGAGAATGAGTGTGATGTGACCAACAAAGAGACTACAGTTGTAGTGAAACAAGTCACTAAAAATGGAAATGGAAAACATATTTTTAGAGCAAAAATATGTGATCATATAGAAATAGGAAAGCTAAATATTACAGCCAGATCAGATATATGGGATTTTGAAAGATTTTATCTCTATGGTTAACTGTGACAGTGATAAATGAAAATGATAGGTCTTGAATGTTTCAAACTTAGGTTTATACACAGACATTTAGAAAAATATGGAAGAAGAAGATAGTAGAAAGAGAGAAGAAAATATTTAGATGAGAAAACCGTTTAGTAGACAGAAATGTGATGCAAGTGAATTATACCTTTTCTTTTTAAATATGGAAATTTTCTGTTGCCAAACAGAAAGTTGAAGATTTGTAATATTTGCTGATGCAAATGGCCTGTAGGCTTCTAAAACCCAAATACACATGAAAACTTGTTTTGGTAAATATTAAGAATTTTTCATGACACATCTGCATTCATAATAAATTATAAATAAATGCATACTAATTGTCCAATCTACCACCAAAAAAACCCCAAACAAATCCAAACCAAAAAAAACATGACTAACTCCCCCCACAAAAGAAAACCCAGATCAATAAAAGAAGAAAATAAGTTGTGAATTTTTAACTATCAGCTAACAATAAATTCCAAATGCATTTTTGCTTACTTCATTAAAACTTCCTACAAGTTATTTTAAAATTCTTCTTTTTTTTTAGCGTCAGGGAGAAAAATCTCTTTATTTGGTTAACACTTGAGCAAAGAAAATTGACATAGAAAGAGTTTTTACAATAGAAGCACAACTGAATATGCATATATGGTTGTGCCAAAAAGATCAAAAGCACCCTTGGAAATCTAGTGAGTCAATATAAGAGTGTCTGAATAAGTTAGTGCTCCAACCTGACCACAGTGTAATGAATCATCAATGACAGCTGGTCTGGTAAAGGGTGTTCTCAGAGAGGGCTTGAATACAGTTCTGCATCTGAAGACCCTTTCAAATCATGGATGCCTGAAGTCCTAAGTCAGTCGTGGATCACACAGTATTTCTCATCTCTTAGACTCTTTTAGATCTGTTCTTCAAAACTAGGTAGAATGTATTGGATTAGAACTATGATAAAGTAGACAGATATTTCCCAGATTGGAATTGTCCTGCATATGACCATCTGGGCACACTCCAAGGATGTAACTTGCAGTTAAATCTGACCTTACTATCACTTTTCATCTGTTGCTATAGCTGTTGCTATAGGTAGAACCGTCCATCAAAATTTTTATGCATTGCCAGTCTAAAAAAATTCTAAAAATTCTCTAAACAACTGCAGTTCTGATTTGTGTGTGCTAGAGAGCGGTGTGGAAAGACTAGAAGACAAAGAAGGCAGAAAAAACAGGGGTGGGGAACTTTGATTTTTCTAAAACATGGCAAAATGATCTGTCAAGTTAGAGTTGGGATAAAAGAGTGAGTTGCCTGGTACATTCAAGGACATGAAATATATAGGAGACACCAGACATGTGAGTAGTAAAGAGGGAGGAAACTCAAGATGACTTAGCGGTACAAAAGTATCTTGATTTAAAAGTAGCCTTTGTACTGAGAGCATCTGAATCACAGCCTTTGTCCACACTCAGCCTCTCACACAGGAAGGATTTTTCCTCGAATAGGCAACTATGTGTACTTGAAATCAAGAGTTACTTGTACATGTGGGGGATCTGGTCAAATGCTGGACTGTGTTTTCTCTCTTAATAAGGATGGAGGTGAAGTTATCACTTGAAAGTTCATGTATTTGCTCTGTTCTTCATATAAATCCTCACTGGTTCTTCCACAGTTGAGAAAACAAAATAGGAAACAGTATCCTTGTGATATCCAGATATACTGTTGGCCATACACAGACAAATGCAAAAGAAGCAACAAGTGAATGCTCACTCAAAACCTGATACAGCCATAATTCAAGTCTGCAACAGGGACATATCAAACTCCTCAAAAGAAAGAATATCTCAAGTAATCAAGTGAAACGAAGTGCACTAAAGGATTATGTCTTTACAATACTTTTGGAAAACAAATCTAATCACCTTCTACTAAAATACTATTTTTTTAACTGTAACTTTTCTCTCTTTTTTTTTTTTTTTTAGCTTGCTCAATTCAGAATAGTTACAGTTATCAGGTCAAACTCAGGGGGAGGTTTTATTGCTCCAACTGTTGTGGTGATTGGAGGAGACTATAGTACTGGCTCTGAACCCTTCTCAGTCAGGCTGTAACTTTCATTCAAGACATTTAGATAGTCCAAACCTGCACAGTCATTCATTTCAATAGCATTCTTTAACAGTTTTAATGTACTGCTGCTATGCTCATATCAATAAATATTTCTAATTGACTTGACAATTTGCAGCTTTTAAAAGGGGTTAGTCAAAAGCAGCTGAATTCCAAGTTCAATTAACATTCTATGAACCTGGCAAAGAGTATACAAAGGAACAAAGGTAAGAATTTTAAAATTATTTGCTTTACAGTCATCTTCTTTGGATAGTCTAAATTAAGCACAGCAGCCATCAGGCAAAGTACCCCAGGATTTTCTGTAACCACTTAATTCAATGGCTATTTCACCAAAAGTTGAAGCTTTCCCACCCACCTTGTAGAAGCAGCTCATCACTGTTTTGACAGCATTAGCTCTATAGCAAAGAAGGGAAAAAACCAAAACAAAACAAAAAAAAAGAAAAATATAGTAGATGCTAAAAATGAAATGCTGGAATTTAAACACCATCATTCTTATTTAGTGGTCAAAGAACAATTCACAGGATTAGAAAAAAAGAGCTTTTAAACTTCCTTGATGTTACTTTAAAATATTTCACAAATGTAGGATTTATACTGAGGAACAAGCAACTATATTAATTGTGAAGTAATACAATGAATAATGTAATTTGTGAGTCCCCAGACAGCTGAAAAGGAACCCCAGGAGGATACATAGACTTATATTAAAAATATATATATATCTGACTTTTTGGATTTCTCCAGTTATTTAACTGCCTTTATCCTCCTTGTTCCCTGACTAAATAACTGTAGTGACAGACTGTTGCCAATATGTAAGCACTATACCCCATTTTCATTCAAAAACTGACATTTAAAATGGTAAAAGATGCATGAAATAAAGGAATGACTTTCTATGACTGTTTCCTAAATTTCATACTTTTAAGTCTATAAAATTAATCACTACTACTTTTAAGTTATTTTATAGAGTTGATTCCTGACAGTTTCTCACTTTCAGGGTCTGGAGAACGAGGAAATTCAAGAGACGTTTGCAAGAGCAGATAAAAGGTGAAGTCGCTGATATAAAGCTTTTAGAAGTATCTGAATCAAACCATTGTAGTTTAAAGGAACTCTCAGGCAAAGGTTCAGATATTAATATCTAGAAATAATTTTTAAAAGAAGTTGATGGCATCAACAAGAAGTAAGGGAAATATGACTACGGATTAGTCCAAAGAAAGAACAACAATATTAAAACTTGTGACAAAGTTCAAGGTCTACAACACATGCCACACATATTTACTGAGATAAACTGATGATTGATAGAACAAATTATATTCTTCTTGCAATTTCAATTGCCCTATGGCACTTTATGCACATTAATCTTCATTAGGGTGTGCTATATCATCAAATCTTTAAGGAACTGCCAAAAAAATGTTGCTATATTTTCCCATAAGAAAATCACCTTGCTACCTTGAATGCTAAGATGGAAAAAAACCAAAGATATAAAGACTTCAGGAAAAAACAAGTATCTCCCTTGACAGAAGAATGGTTAGGATTTTTCAGTGTTTTGTTGGGGATTTTCTGATTTACCTTTATTAATTCTCACAATCTCTTGCACACAGTCCTGAGATTCACTTTAACTCTATGTACCCCTATTTCTTCATTTCAAAGGAAAGATATTGACCCCTGTCCAAATATCCCAAAATTCCCAAGAAGACCCGGTGAGACAGAAACAAAACATGGGGAAACATTTCATGTTTATTTACAGCAGATATAGCTGAATCAGTATCAGTGTCTTCCCTACCAGTTTTTAAACCTCTTCTAAGAGTTACATAGATTAAGAGCCTAGAATAACTTTGCTCACATCTCTTTCTCCATTTTTTACATGTAAATGATAAAAACAAAGATGAGGGAACCAGATCTAAAAATTAAATTACTAATTTCTTTACTTTGAAAGTACATAATGGAAAACTGGATAAGGGTAAGTAACAATTAACATCAATCAGAAAAGCTAGGACTAGAGTTAGGGTTAGGCTTCAGAGAGCATCAAAATCTACAGCTCCAGAGACACTGGGGTAGCAGAAGGCATGCCAAGGGGAGCTCAGCATTTGCAACATTGCTCCCTCCATTTCTCTGCTGAGCTGTTTCTGGTACCATGCCACTCAGCTTCACCCCTGCTTTTGCCACTACTATTTTGAGGCTACTAAGAAAATTTTGAGTAATACATGGGAAATTTATATCAAGCAGTGTATGCTATTCTTTTTTTACATCATTAATTTTTTTCATCCCCTAAACAAAAATGATCACATCTTTTATTCAAAGGAAAACTTCTTTTTTTCCCAGTAATTGTTATCCTTCAGTGGAGGCTGGCACTAAAAACAAAACCTTGTCCAACTTTTATGTTCAGTAATTCTTTTCTATGTTTTTGCATCCACTTTTTTGAATTTTTTGCACTATCTACAAACCTTAGCAGAATAAATTTTTAGTATTACTTTAATTCTTGTTCAGTTAAGGAACATTTTTATTTGGTCTAGGTTGCATTATACTCCATTTACTATAGTTCAGAGAGGTGGTTCCTGGCATACTATTGGAATAACACAGTCATATCGTATTTAAGCAGCCTTGGACTGTTTTTTTCCTTTTCATAACACCAACAAATTTTAATTTCTGCATCTAGTTTTACTTTCTCAGTCTGGATGTACATACCAGTCCCTCTTGTTCTTCCCTACTAAGTTTTCCTTTTGATACCCAATGGTTTTTGCTTACCACAGGTGAGTACATAACACAAGAATGATAGCACATGTATTGGTATTACACTTACCCTGTAACTTTACATAACCCCAAGTCTGTATTCTGCTATGTACTTACAGAGACATGTAAGACATATCGTACAATATTTTTATGGGCAGAAGCACATTGCAGTAGTAATGCCTATTAAGCCATTAGGAAATTAATTAAGGACTAAACCGAGGAAACTATTTTCACCAAGGATGCAGTAAATTTAATTAGTTAAATCAATAATTCTTACTGCATTCCAAGTTTGGCTTTTATTTGACACTATTTCTGCACTGCTGCTTTTTTTTCCTACCTGTTCTTCCCTAATATCCCTGTTTTCTCTGAACCAATTTTTGATTTCTTAGTTCTAGAAGCTATGATAAAAAATATTTTATAGAAAGTGAAACCAGATCACAATTTCAACCACTCCGGTGCTTAACATAATAAAGGTTCATGCAAAATAATACCTTTTTTACATGAAATCCTAAATGAAAATTGGATTTTGATGCACCTGTGAAGTCACTGGTTCACTTACAGGTGCCAAACCCAGTCCCCAGAGAAGTGAAGCTTAAGATAGTAGATAGAGTAAGGTAAGGAGAATGTACTTGAACAGTGCCAGACATATAGAAAATGTCTCTGAATCCCAGGTTACTTTAGAAATCAAATGCTGCTATTTGCTAAATGATTACTGCTGTCCAGATAATAAAATTTCAGTTCATTCTCCAGACTCCCTTTTGACTAGGGAATACTGCGGACTTGGTGAGATACCAGTAAGCTCTTAACTTTCACTACTGTTCATGTTTTCAGATGCATGGAGAGGGCTAGAGATTATCTTGCTTATTTGGTATTTTCCAGAGGAGCTGTTTGGATACGTTTGCATTTTTCATCATTCTTTCTAATCAGTTCTTTAGGTATAAAATCAGCAATAGATCTGAAAAAGCTGAAGCAGAAAGGCTAGGACAAAAAAACCTCTTGAGATACATTTCAAAAAAACTTAGTGTCCGAATGTAGCAAGATGTATTTATTTTTACAGTGTACATTGTACAGTTTACAATGATGTTTTATTATAAAGATCAGATATTTTATCTTTGAATCCGTCTCTTGCTGTATAGTCTAAGAAAAAATAAGTTAGGCTTGATAATTTCAGATGGAATTTTAGAAATATGCAGCTTCAAAGTCAAATTATAGGTGAACCAAATTAATCTTATAATTGAGGGAGAGTGAAACTAAGAAGTCATAGGAATATTCAGACTGTGGCATCACTCACTTTTTCCTTCTGAGTTAAATAAAAAGCTCTTTACAATATGATCGGCAATCAAAGACCTTATGAAGTTTAACAAGGGCAAATGCTGGATTCTGTACCATGGGACAGGGCAACGCTGGTTGTATGTAGAGACCACAGAACTAGAATCTGGAGCACCATGGAAAAGGACTTGGGGGTTCTGGTTGACAGAAAGTTGACTATGTCAGCAGTGTGCCCTGACAGCCAGGAGGGCCAACCGTGTCCTGGGGGGGCATCAGACAAAGCCAGTCAAAGAAGTGAATGTCCTGCTCTGCTCTGTGGCAGCCTCACCTTGAGTACTTCATGCAGTTTTGGGTACCACAATATTAAAAAGACATGAAGCTATTAGGGAGCATCCAGAGGAGGGCCACAAGGATGATGAAGGATCTGGAGGGGAAGCCGTAGGAGGAGTGGCTGAGGTCACTTTGTTCAGCCTGGAGGAGACTTGGGGAGACCTCACTGCAGTCTTCAACACCCTTGGGGGGACTGGAGGGGCAGGCTCTGATCTCTTCACTCTTGAGACCAGTGACAGGACTTGAGGAAGCATCTTGAAGTTGTGTCAGGGAAGGTTTAGGTTGGATATCAGGAAAATCTTTTTCACCCAGAGGGTGGTTGGGCACTGGAACAGGTTTCCTAGGGAAGTAGTCACAGCTCCAAGCCTATCTTAGTTCAAGAAATTGTTTGGACAATGCTTTCAGACACATGGTGTGATTCTTGGGGTGTTTCTGTGCAGGGCCAGGAGTTGGACTGGAGTGATTCTTATGGGTCCTTTCCAACTCAGCAGATTCTATGATTCCACAATTTTATTAATACAGTTCTTAACAGTTTAAAAACTAGGAGCAATAAATAGAAAGTAAATTATAATATCTTTAAAAAATAAGAAAAGTGACTGCCAGTTCACTGCCAAAGGCTGAGTTATCTTATTCTCTTGGGTGAGGTGATACATATATTTACAACATCCCTAGATACTCATTTTCCTTCTGTACAATTTTTTCCCTCTATGTTTTATTTTATTAGACTCAGCACCTTTTACATCAGCATACATGGAGGGCTTGGATTAAGTCATTACTGTCAGTAATTGGCTCTTTACTCCATACTGTTTAGCATATACTTTTTGCTGTATTAACTGCCTTATTACCAAAAGATTGTTGGTAGATGCTTGTTAAGTATGGAGAAGCATGTGGTAATCAGCATCACTCACAGTCATGATAGAAAAATAAATGGAATGTGTCCAATTTAAATGGGCAATACATGTCAGACATCAGCTGAAAATGGCTTTCTGTATTGACACAATACAAAAAAATAGACTAGATTATAGATTTATATTTCTTAATATTTACTCCTAGTGAAAAGGTAATCTCACCCTCCCTATCACAGACAAAAAAAGCCCAATGACTTTTTAAAAATACCTTCAATTACTTACAAGAACAGAAGATTTTCCTATTCCTTAAGCAGATTTTCAAATAATATGGGAAGTAAGAAACATGAAACAGAAGCAGAGTAGGTTCCCTCCAACTGCTTTCCTAGTTCTGTTAGTGCTGTTCTCTTCCTGGCTTGTGACACACTATTATGAAGCATTACAGCATTTTGCAGGATCTTGATCCATACAAGAAATGGCAGATACTTTTATCCAGTTAAGTAACAGTCATATTACTTCTGGGATCAAGAGAAGGTGAAAAGATGTGGCCTCCTTTGGTTTCTTTAAGAAACATAACAATTATATATATAGCAGGTCCGTCCTACCATAACAGCCTCTCTGGGCAAAGATTTCAAAACCACTACATTCTGAATGTAAATCTAATTAATAGCCAGAAAGCCAAATTAATAGTCAGGCTGAAAATATACTCATTTATTTGTAGAAATTACTGTAAATTGGTTGAAAAAATATGTATGGATAAAGAGAGATTATGAACTTTCAGAAAGAACTTCAATTGCTGCTTTTTAGTGTTCACAAGTGTTGAAAATGGAATAATTTATAAAGTAAAATATGGCTTGGGAAAATCTTCATATTCCACTTATTTTTCCTTGCAAAACTCTTTGCAGTTATGAGGGAAGTGAAATGACTATGATGCAAAACAATTAAAGTGTCCAAATTTCTTTTCCGCTGGCCCCAAGAATTGCATTCTTGGCTGCATACTAATCAACTTATGGAAAGAGGAAAGGTATTTCTCTTACCTTTACTTTCCAATAGTTTTTCAAAGAAATTGGAAAGGTGCTTTTAATTCCCATTGCCTGAGAAGGTCACTGAACAAAGAGAAGTGCTTCAGTTGCAATGTTATTTTGTGTAATTTACTCCTTGTTGATAAGAGATCATCCATTCTACCTACGGAGGAGAGCACCACAAAAGTACAAAAGTATGTGTGCATATATTTGTACTAGTAGAAACTCAACCTTTTTCCACTTTTTCCAAACTCTTCTGACTTTGAAATGAAAAAAAAAAAAAAGGAAACTAATCACTTGGCTTGATGACACTTAAAGGTAAAATTTTGATTTTGAAAATTAATCTTGAAACTGAATAACATAAAACGTCATAGCAAATATCTTGAACAAATACCCTGAAATGAAAAGTCACAATGTTCTGCCAAAGAAGGTCAGCTAGAACATTTTGATTTTATTGAAATTATTTCAGTGTTCTTTAAAGAAATGTTATTGAAACCTAGCTCCTTTAATTTTAATGAGGTGTCATTCTTCAATGAAAACACTATTATCTCAGAACACTTTATAAGTTTTCAATTTTTTCTTTTCACATCTGATGAAAATGTGCATTTTACATTAACAACTAAAAATGGGAGACACAAATGTGTTTCATGTTGGATCAGCCTTGCTTCCATGGAAAGAAAGGAGGTTATCAGACATTTCACAAACTACATATATGAGTACGGTAGCAAGAGATTTGTTTAGAGCAGTGTCATTGAAGAGTAATGGTGAACTTAACCCTTCTTCAGTCCATATCCTACAATAGCTGATTTGTATATTATTTTTCCCAGTCCAAAATGTAAAACAGAGAACAATAAAGACACCTAGATAAACTCTGCTTATCTCTCCATTATCTGTATAAATTGCTCTCAGAAGCACTTTTCAAATTTATATCACCTTTTAAGGATATCCCACCACAAAAATATTTTGCAACTGGCACTGAATTAAATCCATTGTGCTTTCCTGTGGCACTGATGAAGGAATTGTGCACTATGTTTTCATGACAAACACATCATTAGTGTACATACATTTAAGCTGATTATTTCATTCAGCAAAAGCGACATTAGGGTTAGAATAATACAAAAGCACAAATCACACTTGATGGTTCTCAAATACCAAGCTTTGTGTGATCTAATCAAGATTTCATCAAATGTTTTATTAAAGTCAACCATGTGAGCCTTGCTGAAGCCAGGTGATCTCTTATTATCAACTAGGAGTAAATTACATTCATTTTTGAACTGAATTTCAATGAAACTCCTCCTAAAATACTTGGAAGCTAGAAGGGGGTTAACTTATAAAACCATAAAATTACTACTGTGTTTTTCCCTAGAAATTAAATGGTAAGCTGAGGAAATTGGCATTATGAATATTACTGATCACAAAAAAGGTGGAGAGTATGATGTTAGCAATATGTGGTATGATCAGTAATAACTAAAAGGAATTCACTTTGATTTACCATTTACCCCTCATTTGTATTACAAAAAGTATCTTTTTAATTATAAGTCAAACAATAAGAAAATATTCCTGGCTAGGGAGATAAATTGCATGTTAGTAAACAGCATAAAAAACTCTGTATGTTTCCTCCATATTCAAGCTACATTTTCAATCTTTTATTTGTAAGATGAACAGGGGAAAGATCTAAATATACATATCTAAAAGCATGAATGAGCCTCCCACTCAGAGGGTGAGAAAGAAAATGTTGGTTTTTCTGCAGCAGGCAGAAAATGGACCTTTCTGAAATGGACCCTATATTAACAGTAGCATGTGCCAGATGAGGACTATCAAAGGCAGAAAGAGACTTTGCTGACCACTAAACTTCTAATTCTATAGTTAAGGTATACTGAGTGGAGGAATGACTCTAATAACCTGAAGATACAATCGTTTCTTATCAAGGAAGAAAAGGTATTTCTCATCTCTGTGCTGCATGTTCCACAACCGGAAATCACAACATTAATTTAGCTGAAAGACAATTGTAAGTAAGAATACTTAAAAAACCAAAAACAAACAAAAAACCAAACAAACAAACAAAAAACACAAACAAACAAACAAAAAACCCAAACAAACTTGGAAATTACAGAACCAGGCACATGTTAAGGATACAGTTCTCTGAGGCAAGGGTGAAGGCAAACCTTGTTCTTACTTGTCACTGTATGCGCACACATGTCTAAGTGCACAGCCTGGTTTTCTTCACTCCATTCACATCAACTAAATCCTTTAGCAAGCCCTGGTAATGCACGCTGAACACCCAAGCCTCATGTCTGCCAGGTAAAATGATGTATTTACAATTGCTGCCAAAAACAGCTGATTGTATTTAGCTTGGAATACTACACTGGGCACACCTGGCAGGGTGGGGATAGCAGGGAGCTGCAGGGTGGCCTCCTTGGGAGGAGGAGGATCAGAGATGTGAGGAGGTACCAAGAAGACCTTTCTGGGGAAGACGCATTTGAAACTCCAAAGCAGCAGACATGCTCTTGAGAGGAGGCACTTCATGCTGAAAAGATGCACCCCTGATAGACAGCAGTCTGCAGATGAAACATGTTGAAACAGAGACACCCCTGAGGGACTGCAGCCCGTGAAGGGCAAATGCTGCAGACTGCACACTCAGAAGCACAGAGGAGGGCAGGATGCCTTGGAAAGTGCAAGCAGCAGCGGAAAGAAACTTGCGCATGTGATCCCAAACGCCTGGGTTGCTCAGCCAAAGGAATTGGGATGAACTGAGCTTAGCCTGCAGTGACAACAAAGTTGATACAGGACAGAGGGCAGGATAGTTTTCAGTTAAGATGAACCTAGGAAATGGGGGGAAAAGGTGTTCAATTGTTTATGTTTTCTTTTTTTTTTTTTCTTCTCAATTTAGAAATTTATATTAACTGGGAAAATATTAAACTCAGTATAAGTTTTCTGAGGAAAGACTTTTTTCTGCAACATGTCCATCATTTCTTACATTTTTATGGGTGTTTCATTGTTATTCAAGTGATGAGATTTATCAAACAGAGGGAATAAAACTGCATTGTCAGCTTACTTATCACTATTTGTCCTCCACTGGAAGAGGTCTGATGTACAACTATTTTTAGATACCTAGTCAAGTGAAACCTATGTCCCTCATAACCACAGTAAATGCTTGGGATTGTTTGCTCCTTTTTGTTTACATAACTTTGCAACAGTTTTACGTATTTACAGTGGATACAAAACTGGAAGTATGTCTTGCTTCTCAAGTACCAAAATGTACGCAGCATCACATTATGACAGCACTGTATTCAAACACTTAACTGCAAATTGAAAATTTAAGCTAGGCACTTATTTGGAAATTGAGTGTAAAGTATGAAATATGGGGAAATGGTTCACTTTAAATAATATTATTAACGAATACCCGATAGGCCACAAAGCATTTTCTATCCAAGTACACTAAATCCTTCAAGTAGGGAGAAATAAAGCAGTCACTTTGACCCTTGGTGGAGTACAACCCCTCTTAGTTTCTATTAGGCTATGCTACTTCCTAAAGCATAGATCTTTCCAAGATTGACACCTCAGTAAGGTTGAGACCTCAGCTTCTGTAATAATCTAATATAGATGTTACAGCGAGTACAGGAGTGGCAATCATTGATTACAAAGGAGGTCAGGACAGCGCAGTTTCTCTCAATACTGATTAAAACAAACAAGCCAAATATTTCATGGCATTTAGGAACCAAAATTCTTTGTCTTTCAAAATGCAAAAAGTCTAGTTAGACAACTGCATGAAGAAATAGAAGCAAAATTTACTGTTGGATAGAAATTACATAACAGTAAAATTATATTGTTAATTTCTAGTGTCACAATTTTGCCCATATAGTCTTACCAATTACTGCTTTCTCAGGGAAGATTGATGACTCCTAAAACATCACTGGCCAACATCCAAATAAAATGGAGTACCTGGAGGTCCTGACAGGGCATGTGATTTTTTACTGTTTGGAAATGCTCAAAACCTTGAAGCATTAGATGATAATCTCTTCACAGCAAGTATCAGTCTATAACTTTTCTTAACATGGGATATGACTTGGAAATGCTCTCATTTTTCTCTAAGGTTTTTCTCAGTATTTTGTACTAAAATATCAGAAGACTAACTGTAGCATAAACTAAGTAGCGCTACTGTTATGAAAATTGTTTGTTTCTTCATGACAAGAACATCCAATTCTATATACACCCTATTCAGCTGCATGCAAAAGTTTTTAAAAGGTACAATCATTATATTTAATACTTTTAAATCTTTTCCTCTTCTTACTAGCTTTAGCAGAAAGAAAATCAGATTCAGGACAAAATTCAAAAAGAAATGTTACTGTAATAATTTCCTAAAACTAAGATGCTATCAAAAAAGTTGGTTCTAGAGCTGCCATTTCTGAAGAGAAGCTTCATTTATGTGAAGTGAGGAACCAATTTTAACTGATTCTGGTACGATCTGAAGTACTGCAGATGCTCTACGTGCTTCAGTAAATAAGATGCAAAAACACTGATTAAGATCAATTCAGTAATTTTCAATTATTTTCCAATGTTGATTTTCAGTATGTTATCATCCCTTTTGTAATTTATGATGAGACACTTTCAATCATCCCCTTTTTCTGAGGTCACAGAAAATTTTACAATAAATGCTTAGTTTTTTATTTGCTTCTAACAGAAAAATCTACTTTGAAAGGATCACTTTCAGACATAAATCCATAAGGTGTATAAGATCACTGATTTATTTTATTTCATATAATGGAAACAGATCTGTGGAAACAGTAAATTAAGTCATGATGAGGCCAAGCACCCTGAGGAGTCAGGGAGAAGGATGGTTATTAAGCAAGGAGCAGTTAGGAAGCAATCATGTTGCCCTCTCAGTCTATATGAGGCATTTCAGCCTGGTTCTGAAGCAATGGCCTCATTCCAGGGGCTGAAGTAATCATCAGCACACTGAAGCAACTTCTGTTTGAACACTAGGATCAGGTGTTTGAACACTAAGATTCTTTCAGTGCAGACTAGCACACTGAAATAATCTCAAATTTACATCTTTTCTTCTGGTACTGCTCTTGGACATCCACCGACAAAATAACTTTTTGCTTCTAATCCACACAAAACCTTTTAAGAATGACAAAACTATTGAGTGGGCTACACATTAGTCTGATCCTGATACCATTGATACCAACAGTAGTCTGGCATTTTAATTCCAGTGGGAAGATTAGATTGATAAAGGAATGGACATTAATAAAAATAGATTGTTACTAGTAGAGTTTAAAATTAGGCAGGTAATCTGTTTCAGTGATAAATCCTGAGGAAACCTAAGTACTTGGATGAGCAGTCCATAATTTCAAATCTTATATTTTTAAAGGTACAAAGAGATATTTTTTGCGTTGTTCATCCAAACAGAAACTACAGAAGTAATTCTGCTGTTGAAAAAGTAATAACTAGATAGAGAGATATCACACTCTCACATTAAATTCAATAGGAATTTGGTCTGGCAGTAGGTGTATATGTGGAGAAAATAAAAAAGAAAGTGAAAATGCAGTATTTTGTTAGGAGAAAAGATCTAGAAAGAAAACTGTATCCTTTCATTTGTTGCCTAAATATCGGAAGCAAAAAAACTCCAGGTTAATTTAGAGATAAGAGAGAGAACAGGCCTTTAATGAAGGCCTTCTGGTGCTAGGAGTACAAAAAACTGTGACCACAATTTATGATCTGATATGAGAACTTCCCACCCCTAGATCTGCCCCCCAGCACACCTCTCTGAAAATTGAGTCAGGGATCTCAAGACCGTTTTCTTCCTCATCTTCCTCTTCTTCCCAGCATGTACTGTCTTTGGAGCTTCTCCAAGTTTCCAGGCTTGATGGTTGCTTTGACTATGATGGTAACTTCTTGTTCGGGCCTTGGGTGCATATATTCTTAAACAGAATGTGTTTACTATAGTCCTGCTTTGAAAGGAGCCTAAATAAGCTTAAAGAATTTAGAAAAATTGATATGAAGTGGGGAATAGAGTTTGATAAGTGTTAACTACTATTCTAAACTGTGACAGATTATACTGCTACATTAAAATCTACATAAAGCTAAAAATCCTAAAAATTCAAAGCATCGATTTATACATTAATATGTTTCTTTCTAATGCATGAAGGAAATTCTGACTGAGAAGACCATCCTTTTTATAGAAAGAAATTCTTTTAATTATCTAAATTGTAGGCAGGGCCTCGATCCCAGCATACTATCCTACCCATTTCAGGCAGCCAAGCTTCCGGTTTTATTTCCAAATATGATCCAAGAAAAAAGACAATAAAGTAATTCCAAGATATGTTGGTGCTCCCTGGTATACACTGTCTGTCTAATCATGTTCCAACAGACATAAACAGGTCATAACTTTGGTTTACCTGAATACTTAAGTACAGAAAGAACTGTCTTGCCAGAGCTTCACAGTGTAGTCAGCCTATACAAGGAAATCTGGCTGAGGAATTATCAGAAAAAGACTCAGTTATCTCATAGAAGACAGGAAAATGTTTCTGTTACAGGGGAAATTTGTATTTCCAAAGTAAGTAAAAAGTATATTAAATTTTTTCATGTGTTTCAATTATATTTACTGGAAAGCAGTGCTAGCCTTGCTATTTTGTAGTATTCATTTGCTACTTTTAGCCTCATGAAAGTTTTTCTTACAACATTTATTTTGTTGCAAAGTGTTTTTTAAATTTAAAATAGAATAGAAAGCTCCACAATGGACTTTGTTTTCTCCCAACCTCAGATGTCTAATTCATAAAGCACATAAATGCTCGTTTCTTTATTCTATGGCACTTGAACCTTTTATTCATCTCACATGTACATACTGATGGGAGTATAGTATATATACATACATAGGAGTTTAAAGCCAAAAGATGTTACTTGTCTGAGTTTTAGTTTTAACAAGACTTGGTTTAGGCCAGTGAACTGAACACCAAGTGATCATCTGGTCTATATCTAGTGAGCAGTAGACTTATAAATAATTAACATCATTTAAAACAGCCCCTACAGACTTGATTTTTATGTATAATTTTAAACTAGGATGAGTAAGGCTGAAATTAATGGGATGAGCACTGCTGTAGAACTGATGGCAGAAGATTACAGGAACATGAATTGTTATTTCCCTTCATTTGACCCATCTTCTTTCATTTCATCAGGCAATACAGGAAAGAGGCACAGGATCTGGTAACACTGATATGCCATGCCAACAGACTGGAGAGCTGCCTAAGCTGGCTAAGGTTTAATGTCATCTGCAGCTCTTAAGGATGCACTTCAGCAGCAGGAAGACACGGAATTGCTATTTGAGAGTGAAGAAATTTGCAACAAAATTGTTGAGATTGACGTTATTATGACTGGAAATGTGTGTGTAGGCACTAAAACTAAAATATATAACAAGGTTTAAAAGGGTGACAAGGTTAAAACTCTTGTATTGACAACGGGTGACATTGTTTTCAGAACGCTGTTCCCAGTAGTAAAGTTTAGGAAATGTACGATGTCAAGACTAAAAGGTTTGCAGTTGGAAAAATCAAAGCATAGCTGACTGTCAGCAAAGACCCTGTGTCATAATACCACAAAGCTGGCATCAAGATTACATTTTATAACATATACCAGTTCTTTTGCTGTTAGGTGCTCAGAAAATAAACTACAAACATATATTTCAAGCACATACGGGGGGAAAAAAAAAAAAAAAGAAAAGTAAAGAAACCCCTGCAACAAAACCTGGACAGCCGGTAAGCGTTGTGGCCTATGATCTATGGAGACTGCAGTAAGCAAGATTCTGATACAAATTACAACCCTAACAGCTGATAACTGCTAAAGGTTATAGAGTTTGTCATTGCCAGTCAAGAGGACCCAGAGCTGCTGTGAGGACTCCACTGCCAAGTCTCTTCTCCTGTGTAACACAGAAATGATCCTGGCCAGACCAGCTGGATACGTCTTGTTGCATGCATTGGCAAAAATCTTAACATATTCAATGCTATCTAATATGCATTTACCACGGTCCTAATGGCAAAACAGTGAAGTCAATAGAAAGTTAATATTTGTTCTCTTTAGTAAAAAGAAAAAAAATGTAAGATGTATTTATACTTCACTTTTGGCCTAGAAATGGAGCACTCATGTTTCAGGGTAGATCAGAAACACACTTTTGAAGCACAGCTTTTGAAACAGGCTTTCTCTCATATTGCAAAGTAGTGCCAGACTACACAAACTTGATGCAGAAATTGAACCAGAAGATGCTCTCAGATCACACTTACTGTACTCCACCTGCTAATGGATCTCATGGGAACAAACTATAGCTAGTTCAAAGTAAAAATCATTCTTACTATAGCCATTGGTACCCCACTACGAGCTGTATCTACCCCTAAAATATAACACTTCTACTTAGTAAATATGGTTACAAATAACCTTTCCTTTATCTGATGGGGCAGAGAACATCTAGATGGGTTCTGGTTTCTCCTCTTTGGGTCCTTTGCCCTCAGCTTCCTCCTGTACAGGTTTGGGTGGGTGGGTGGTTGTGTCCTTCACAGCCTTTTCTACAGTAAAAACCTTGCTGCATTAATGGCCTGTTTCTGGAAAACCTCACTCTGCCAAAACCTTCACAGCTTTCCCGCAGGGAGTTGGGCGACGACCACGCCAGTGAGGGAGCCCCTGCAAAACCTGAGCTCAGCCAAGCTCCCATTGCTCAGGGCTGGTGCTGGCCCGAGGCTCAAGCACAGCCCTTACCCACCTTAATAAGCTTTTAAATTGATGCCAGAATGTGCAGGTTTAAGGCCACACAGTCTAATGTCAGTGTTTTCCTTCATTAAAACCAGGTACCATGGAAGAAGGGACGGGGAGCCACGCCAGGGCAGAAGAGCAGTGAGAAGCTGGGAGTCCCGGAGGTGACAGAGCGGGAGACGGAAAGACATCGCACATCATCGCCCTTCTGCTGCGCCTGCTGACCTCACCGCAAGGCTGCGGAGGGGAGGGAGGGAGCGTAGCCTGGGGTAGGAGTGGGGGGTGGGGAGATGACTGAAGTGGAGCCTCGGAAAGCGGGAGAAAAGATGGTTCATACTGTGTATTTTCCAGAGCACAGGAGTCGGGAATTAAAAAGTTTATGTTAACCAGCAGTAAGCTTGAGTGCTGGAAGTTTGCTGGAAGTTTGCTGGCGGTGCCCGCCGGGGACTGGGACGGACTGTGAAACTTGACAAAACCAGCCTGGGGGCTGCAAGACCCTGAGAGGTCGAGGGGCGCTGCCGTGGATGCCTGGGGATTGCTGTGCGCTCCCACCGCGATTCGCGGGGACTGGGACCCATCCTCTGAGGGCGGTCGTGGGGGGACGGGTTGACAGCCCTCCCCACAGCGATGGGTGGCTGGTGGGGGCATTCGCAGGTGTCCCCCGGGTGTCCCAGGGCACCGCCCTCATCCACAGGGGAGCCAAAGGCTGATGTCAGTGGATGTGTTCGAACTCTTGTAAACTCCTGGGTTTGGCGTTTTACAGAGGCTGAAGGGGAAGGTTGTGAGCAGTGCTTGTTCAAACTACGGTAATCTTAACCCTAACAGTCTTGTCTCCAGGGGTGAGGGGTGGCGATGTGCTCTGTGACTGTGTACACTGAACAAAATCAATCCCTGTTATCTGAGAGCAAAGGTTGAGTTTAGAATTCAAGTATAATAAATTTGGGATTATATTTCGTTTATAAATGTGTGTGTATTCAGACTGGAATATTTCAAAAGAAAATGGAGGAGAAAGCAGAAGAGAGGTGGATAGAGCCATGGCTGGAGTTGCAGCTGGAGAGGTGCACCCTGTCAGGGTCTGTGCCCTGAGGGACTGTCCCCTGTGAGTGGGTTGCCCAGACTGGGGCACTGACATGGGCAGCCCACAAACACTGTCACCCACAGGCACCTCATGCTGGAACAGAGGAGCAGAAAGAAACCAGGAGCCATGGGGGACAACAGAAAGAAACATACACTAGCAAAAGGAAACCATTTGACAGCATCCTAACTGACTATTAATTGACTGTTGAAGGGGGAATATGAAGACGATCAGGAATTTAAAGCTTATATTAACTGGCAATAGATCAAATTAAGTGAACCTCCCCGAGTCAAGACTGTGTTGACTGGAATGCTAGGACTGGCAAATGGTATCTTTACTCTTCTTCCCTGTTTTCATAGAGGTGCCTAAAACACTCTTGTCAATTTTTCTGTCATCCTGAAGGTAAAAATATTAACTCACAAGTCTTCCAGGCATGTAGCCAGTAGTCATCACTATGATTTTCTCAATAAAAAATGAGATCTTTTCAACAAATCTGAAAAATTACTTTTGAATTAAAATATACCTTTCTATCAGAAAATATCTATTTTATGAAATAATAGGCTGGATCTTTTATGTTCAAAAGAAGAACTTAATTCTCAAAATCTCTGTATTTCTTTTGAAACTGATTTTACTCATTTTTCATCATGAATGTTTTGGCAATTTTTAAATTTTTTTTTACTAAAAGCAAGCCTAGTTTTAATGAAGACATTTTTATATTTACCAGAACTCTGTTTTCCCTGTTGTATTCAGGTGGATCAATAGAAAACTTACCAAAGTGTGAATACAAAATACTTACTGGCCTACTTTAGGAAAAGCATATACTCACCTGGTAATGATAACTCTTGAGGAGGAAACCTTTCCTGGGAATGTAGTCAGAAAAATCAACTTAATACTTGTATTTATATCCCAAAGAGGTCTATTTCTTATGTGTCTTCTGAACATCATGTCTAGCTTAGTGACAGAAACACGTTTATCTTGTCAGCACTGTTGACCAATGTACTTGCAGGTGGGCAAGCTGTATTCTGTTTTATCTCATCTGTCAGCAGAATTTCCAGATTAATTCCCACACAAGAGTCTTTCAGAGTTGATTCCTTAAACAGAAGAAGAAAAAAAAAATTGATTTTGAAATCTTGGCTCTTGATCTGGAAGCTTTGTCTGAAAAATCATTCCCAGGCTAGAAAAATGATTTAATTACTTGCATTTGTAGCTAAAGGATCAAAATGGATGCATAGGAAATAAAAGAGGCTGCATCTCATTCCTTGCTGTGTACAGTGAGTACAAGAAGCTGTACACTTCAATGGTTTTTCAGTGTCTTGGTTGAACTGAGAAAAATAGGTAACACAAAAGGTTGTATGATGTGAGGTTGGTTTTCATAGGATAAATGAATCTTTTCCAAATATTGTTTAAAGCATAATAAATTAATTAACTTAGATACCTTTGGTACTCAGTGACCTTGGCCAAATCCCTCTGTCTGAATTTGGTTAAATTCTACTAAGTCCATGTTCCCTGTTGTCAACAGAAAAATATGTATTAGCAGTGAATGTGTTCCACTGTATCTGCAGCTATGTGAACTATCAGTGGTGTAAAGTAGTTTGCTTGTTTATAGGAAAAAGTCTGAATTTGTGGATTGGTTTTGTTTTTTCTTTTTTGTTTGTTTGTTTGTTTGTTTGTTCTATTACAATGCCATTGCATTGCAATAAATCAAAACCATGAAGAAGAACAGTACTTGGTGTCCTAAAAAAAATAAATCTCAGTATATGTTAAGAAACTCAATATACATTTTTATGAGTAGCCAGTAACTTCTGTATTAAATAAGCTGCCATCATTAGGCAGAAAAAAGTCATATAATCATTAAAAATGAAAATGAATTTCTAACAGACTGACATTTGGAATTTTCCAAACAACTGTTCCTCAGTTTTACTCAGAACTTGCCTTAACCTGTAATCACAATTTCTTGTGATTAAATGACCTTTATGTTTCCCATCATCAACACGATCTACCATCAAGTAAAAAGCATTCCTTGACTCACTAATATTGTAATCTTAAAAAATAATAGAGATAGTGTTGTAAACTGAGCTATCTTGACTCTAGACGGTCAAAGGTGAATATTATAGGTGTGCCAAGTGAATAACCTCAAAATAACTGCACTTCTGAGGAGGCAATTATCCTTTCTGGTTCAGATCTATTCCACCTGACACACTACTGAGACTGAACTGCAATTTTTAAAAAAGTTACTTAGCAACATGGATCAATTGCTGCAAAGATATACACAAGAAAGAATGCTTTGACTATTTAAATTGAAATAATTGCTCAAAGATTGATTATAAGTGAATGAAGTAAAAAAGATGCAGAAGAAAGGATTGATTAAGACTTACTAGGTTATATCTGAGAAAGGCTGGAGGGAGGTCTGTATGTAATAAGCAAGGTGTTAATTCATAGCAAGAGAATTTGGGAGTCTTCCTACTCTAATTTCTTAATATGGTTAAATGAAGGTTAACATCATTCAGTCTGTTGCTTACCAGGTTCTGTATGGACTCTGCTGTGATGCTGTATCCTTGGATAGGAGATGTATGTAAGATAGACCCTGTTTATTAACAATAAGAGAAGTATCAGTCAGCCAAGGCAGGTGATTTTCCTGCTCTGCTCTGCACTGGTGTGGCCTCACCTTGATTACTGTGTGTAGGTTTAGGCACCACAATATAAGAAAGACATTAAGCTGTTAGAGAGAGTCCAAAGGAGGCCACAAGGATGGTGAAGGGCCTTGAGGGGATACCATAGAAGGAGAGGCTGAGGTCGTTTGGTGTGTTCAGCATGAAGAAGAGGAGACTGAGGGGAGACCTCACTGCAGTTGCAACTTCCTTGTAAGGGGAAGAGTAGGGGCAGGCACTGATCTCTTCTCTGTGGGGACCAGTGACTGAACCTATGGGAATGGCCTGAAGTTGTGTCAGGGGAGGTTTAGGTTGAATATTAGAAAGAGCTTCTTTAACCTGAGAGTGGCTGCTTGCTGGAATAGACTTCCCAGGGAAGTGGTCACAGCACCAAGCCTGAAAGAGTTCAAGAAGCATTTGGGTGATACTCTCAGGAACATGGTGTGACTCATGGGATTGGATGCAAGGCCAGGAGCTGGACTCGATGATCCTTCCAACTTGGCATATTCTGTGATTTTGTGAGTCTGTGAAAGTATTTGGCTTTGTAATAATAGACTTCTCAGCTCTCCAGCCAGACACTGCTTAGGAATTGACTTTTGATGTGTGTTCTGCAAAGCACTCTCTTTTTAGCAGGTTTTGGGTGGAAGTCTTTTCTGTTTTGTAATAAGAGTGAAGAGGAGGTGATTAATTGTACTGGTTCAGATATCCTGTTTAACATAAAATGGTATAAGGAGACTATGGAGGAGGAGAAAAGATGTTTAATTCTGTTTTTCAATAAACCATTAATATTGATATAACAGTTATTATTGATATAAAAGACTGTTTTAGAAAACATTCAAAAGAGAGAGAATGGATGAAATTAGTTAAGGCCTGCACAAAATAAAGTCTTGATGAAAAACAGTAGATGAGAACGCAACATGCTTAAGACTTCCTAAAAGTTCACCTGAATCAGATACTTTGCCTCAACAGGGCTGAGGGTTGATGAATAGAGTCAATATAATACAAGTCAACATTTTTCAGCTGAGTCTTAAGTGAATTAAGTTTAACTAATTTCATCTTAGATGACAATATGTAAATCCTATAAAGTACTTTCTGTTCAGGATCTGGATAGGGTCTGTGTAATTTCAAGAATTTCACTGAGTCTGCAGTAACAAAACTGTATCCCCATTTACCTGCATGACTGGCAAGCTACAACAGATGAACATGAAACAGTAGTATTTTGCATTTTTGAAAAAGCAATACCAGATTTCAATGCATATTAAAGAATAAATCAAAATACCCCTAATCCTTACTCAGAAGAAAAGCAGGAAAGTTATATTTACCTTACAAAATACTGTGTGTTTCTCTTATAATGAGAAACTGTCGTGGTTTTGCTCACCAGCCCATCCCTGGGGCTGAGGATGATTTTGTCCAGGTGATTTCTGGACAAAAAGACCAATCAAAAGTTCAGTGACGCCTTTGCTAACTACATCTTTAAGAAAATGGAAGAGAAGATTTGTTGCGCAGTTGAAATTAGGGGCAGCAGCCATGTAGGAGAGAGGTGGCCAGCCCAAGGAGGGCCAAGGCCCTCTCCTCCCCCAGCCTTGGGCCGGGGCGGGGCAGGTGTAGCACTGAAGCCCCCCTTTCTCTTCTGTAAGAGAGTGAAGGAAAAAAAAAGTTTAAAAGACTACTTGGACGAGAAACCACTGTGGAAGAATTCCAGCCGAGACATAACGAAACCTCCAAGGTCAAAGCTGGCAGCTGAAGCTGCAGCAAGAGAAGTAAAGTGCGAAGGGGGGGGCTTGCTTCTTCCCCCCCGCCCCTTTTCGCTCTCTCCATTTAGCAGGGAAAAGACTGAAAAGTAATCCCTGCTACCTTTAGAAGATTGTTGGGGTGAAGAGACCCCCATGCGGCTCACAGAGAAGCTTGTAGATGTACCAGAGAACTGAGACTTCATGTGAAACCTGAGGTGAGGCAGAGTCCTGCTGAAGACTTTGTGGCCCTTGAAGGGGACGATGCTTTTGCCAGAGCGAGGACGGCTCAGATAAGCTTAGGATCTCAGTGAGAGATCCATGCTGCTGGTGATGGAGATTTGTGACCCTGAGAAAACCTCACGCTGGAGCAAGAACGGTTTGGGTGAGATGTTGGGATCCATGTGTGTGGATCCATACTGCTGTTGAAGAATTTGTAACCCTGAGAAAGCCTTAACCGTGGAGTAAAAGCGGCTTGAGTAAGGATATTGGGATCCAAGTGTGGGATCCATGCTAGACCTATGTTGGAGCAGTCTATCAAGGACTGTTCTCCCATGGGGAGGGACCTCCATAAGGGAACAGGGGTGGACTCTTAAGCCATTATCCCCTGTAACCCTGTGGAAGAAGATCCGTAGTAAGCAAGTGTCCCCTTGCAAGCCTATGGAAGGAAGACCCTTCAGGACCTGGGTAACCCCCAGCCTTCGGTCTTAGCCTAGGAGGGGGGTAGGCCCAGCCCTGGAGGCCAACACAGAGTGAGAGAGAGAGAGAGATGAAAAAGTTCCAGCTGCGACAAGAATGCTGCAGAATTACTGGAGAGAGAGCTGGGACTCCGAGAATGGAGAATGAGACTGCTTCTCCTCCTTGGACTGGTATAAAGAGGGGGAAGTATTTCTGTAAATACATAACACTTTTACTTAAGTAGAATTATTGTAGATATAGTTCTTTAGTAGTTTTTATTTTGCTAGCAATAAATGTTCATATTATTTTCCCCAAATCGTGTCTCTCTTGTCTGCATAAACCTTCTCTCAACTAGAAGTAATTGTGTGGGGGGTGTGAAAACAAATTGACCCAGGGCAAAAACCACGACAGAAACTCATTCCATTTCCAATTCTGAGCTGTTGTTTATATAACCCCTAAAGAAAAATATATATATATATATATCTAGCCAGAACAAAACCACAGATCAACTAAGTTTTTTAGAAGATTATTCAGTCTGTCTCTATTCTACATTTTTTTCTGTATCTTGAGTTCTGGCCTTTATGCTGAGTAAACTAGAACTGCATAAATATTTTAGGAGGTTTGTTTTTAAAAATCTATGTATTTAGTATAACAAACTAATCCATATGTTATGCATTTGCATTCTCATAAAACAATATTTTATGTATGCAATCAAGGGAAATTTCATACATTTAAAAATCCTAACTCCACAGTGCTGCCTGAGTGTAAATTCAAGAATTTGAGTGTTCCTTTCAGGGTTCAAGGTATGTAGTGTGTCTTTGTGATCTCTGTGGTTTGGCTAATGAGCTTACAGCAAAGAAACCATCATGTGTAAAACATGAATAGTAATTCATGTTTGCCCAAAAGATGCACTTGAACATTCTATTTAATCAAAATATATTTCATACAAAACTTAATTTTTTAAATAAATATTATTTTGAAAGGAGGAAATTAAAATGCTGAAAACTTCTGAAATTTAATTTTTCTAAACCAATGTTTAGGTTTTTATTCTAAATTTATTTTCCACTTGGAAATATATATTTCTATATTAAAAAAAATATAATGAAGAATTTGTGCAGGAAGAAAGTCATAGTGTAACAGTAATCATTCCAGAAGACATGGGTTTGGTTGAAACTGAACTAAAGTGAAATGATTTTTTTCTGTTCTATTCCCTGCAATGCAGATTCAGTGTAAAATTTGGTATTATTAGAAAAATTTTCCTGTGAGAAATTTATTTTAAAAATCGAGATTTTTAAGAAGAAAAAGGTTTAAGTTAAACATTTCAAATAGGATTCATTTACCTCACATATGGAGCTGTGATACCTAGTCTTAGACAGTCATCAGCATTGCCTTCAGAGTCCACAAAAAGAGGTGACAATCATCAGATGATTCATCTCCATCCTTGGGTCCCTTTTTGCACAATTTATGAGTATTTGATACACTTTCATGTATGAGAAAAGCCTTAGGAACTTTTCAGAAGTAACATGGCAATTGTAAATACATAAACTGATTGTAAATGCAAATTTATGACCCAAATAAATATCTTAATCATAAAATATATTAAAAAATCAAGCAATAGAACTAAGCAACAATTATTATCAAGGTGTAGAATTAGCTTGCAATTTACTCTTGCATGGTCTGTAGCTATTGAATGTAGTGACTTGATTTTGAATATCAACATGGAGAATTGAATTTTTTCCATTTCATGTGCTAGTACAAGGAGAACTGGATCTGGATTATGCTCAAAATTAACATTTGTTTTCTAATTGCTAAACACACAAGGACTCAATTACTGTGCTTCAGTCTACATGTGGGAAAAGACTATCCATAACTAGTATTTCAGGCAGCATTACGGGGATTCCTCACTGGCTTCAGTACTTTCAAAGTTTCTCTAATCAGACTCAGACATATGAACAGGTACTGCTGAGTTATTTCTGTAAATACCCCAAAGTGCATCAGCCTGACAATAGCATTTCTTAATAAATCTGTATTATTATTAATTTCTCTCCTATTTATTCAATTCAACAGCCATTAAAAAAAAGGACAAAATATCATGCTGACTTTTAAAGAAGGAGATTATAAACCTAAACATTTCTATTCTTTCATGTTGTCCCTTCTTCCCATTGGATTAGAATAAATTCTAGAACTTCAAATGCATCTAAATGTACCATTCATCTTTTTAGTTCAGTATTTACACACAGGAAGTCTGAAACAGTGCCAGTGATTATGTAGTCAAGCACTCAAACTTTTCCCCAAGTTATTTGTTTTGGAAGACTCTGTGATATGGTGACATATATTCGAATGCTATAACGTTCATTGGATATGTACTGTTGGAGCAGAGTATTATTCCATTCTCTGGCAATTTTGTACCCAAAGCTACACTACAAGAAAATTGAACATCATTACTCAACTAATTCTATCAAATTGGGAATTTTTTATTATACCCAATAGTGATCATCGGTTGCAATGCTTTCTATTCAACAAATAATTTTCTAAGTTAAAAATGCTAATAAGTCTGGTTAACAGCATAAAACAGGGCTAAATTATGGCATTAGAATTACAGATGCTCTCATTTGCACATAATCTTTGCAGATACTAACAACACTAAATTTAACAGTAATGAACCACACTAAATTCAACAAATATTCCAGAAATGATTTTACAGACTGACACCAAGGAAGTATTTACCCTAGTGCAGATGAAAGTAAATGGGCAGTGGTCTAAGAAGAAGGGAGCCAAAAAATGTTCTTATTCTTCCTTGTAGGGGAAATATTGCCCTATCAAACCAAACGGCTTGTGGGACATATGGAGCATTACAAATAAAGTAAATTCTTAGTTCAAAAATAACTTTTTGTTTGTTTGTTTGAAAACTGGATGTTATTTAAATAGTGTAATGGCTCAAAATGGATCAAAACAAAACTTAATTGCCTATATAGTAGAAATACATTCTGCTTGAACAATTCATGAAAGTTTGGATGATTTAATTTTTTATCTTGATTTGAGATGAAGGAAAATGAATTCTTATGCAGTAGGAAAGCATTTCCTACCTACCTGTACTGAAAAATGACTAATGGTCTAGTAGAAAAAATACCAGCTTTAGTAAGGACAGTGCTAGTTCAGTGTGAAATTGGGCCACTCTACTCTGACATGTCAGCTACTCTTAGTGCTCAGAATGGGAGACTCAGTCATCAGTTGCTGCAAGTAAGATGGAAGAAGGGAAGATAGTGGGAAAATTCATTTCTTGACCACCGCCTCCTTTGACAGGTACGTTCTGCTGCATAAGGAGGTTGTCCTCTGACTAAGAACATCCAGTACTGCTTTTATCTCTTTTGTCCAAAGGTAAATTTGAATTACCCATTCATGATGAGAGGGAAATGAGCCCTAATCTGTACTTCTGAATTCAGCTGATCCTACAGCAGAAGTATCTGCAACAAGTAGCTGCAACATGCAATAATGCTGATGAAAGTTAATGGTTACTTAGACAAAACAGGACATTAATTGCAGAACTGTAAGTGCTTCAGAGAATTGTGTCCTCCATGAAATCAAGCTACATGTGTTAGAAACTTGAAGTCACATCACTTTGTGAACAAGTCTAATAACAATGAGAAGAGACCCAAGCATTCTGGTTTATCTTCAGTTATCAACAAGTAAGGATTGTTAATGCGGGAGGTATTTCTGAGTCTTCCAATGTTTTTTTGAATTCGCTAGTCCTTTGAGAAAGAAACCATTGGAGTAATGAATTACTGCTATGTTGCCTGATTGATGCCCATTGAGCTTTTCTTAAAATGTACTAAAAATTCCGAGATAGTGCAGGAGTTCATTAGCACTAATTTGTCAATGGCACATGTCCAGTTTGATCTGAAACCAACCAAGTCAAAAAACAATTTTATGAGAAGCAAAAGAATTATTTCAATAGGACTCTCCAGTTATAAGATATAGTGGCATTAAATATTGGATGAAATCCTTGCGTTTAGGGAAAAATAAAACCAGTGAGAAGTTCCTTTTATCCTACCTAATTGCCTTCAATTTTCTCTCTCAGATTCCTCTTTTTGTGATTTTTTTTTTTTCTTTCAGCAAAGCTTCTACCTAACATGCTGTATATGTGACAAATTAATTTTAGTTTTTCTCAGAGGACAGATCGGTGATCAAGAAAACATTTATCAGTGGATTCTCATTTACAGATTGGATTTGATCCATCCATTTACAGAATGGATTCTCAATTTGCAGATTGGCACTTACTTATGCCATCATTTCAAAACTGTTTTGTTCAATACAGTGAAGGAAACATCAGATGATACAGCAACATTGCAACTGCATTCTGTCTGGACAGTTATCTCTGCCTTTTAGGTGTTCTTTGACATTATCTTTCGCTATCTCTTCTTAATATGGTTTTTTAATTATATTCTACTTGACCTGTTTCTCATTCTCCTTCCACATTTGTCTGTTGATATTTCTCTGACAGTCATCCTTATGCTATTTTTTTTAATTTTGTGAATATTTGTGTTGTAACTTTTTTAAAGATCATTTGACACCTTAGAGATTTGCTTCCACATTTCCTCGTTTGTTCTCTCTTTTCTTATTCCAAAAAATCTTGGGTAAATTTGCTTCTTCTTATTTATTCTGTTTTTTTCCTACTTTCTTCTTAATATGTTTACCAAAGTACCCACTGTCTCCTGCTGTTACTAGTCATTGCTGTAAGTTTGTAAAGTGCTGCCTTCACTATAGATTGCAAAAAGCAACAAAAAGATTGCCTAATATTTTAATACATGTATTTGTCAAAGACAACAGAACAGGACTCCTTAAAAAAACAGGTTTTGTTTTTCAGTAGTTACTTAAGAAAAGAAATATTACATGAACAAGGGAAACTTCTCTAGTATTCATTATTCTTCTTTATTACTCTGTTGCATACTTTATTTTATATTGCCCTTAATATTACCCTTCTGAAAAAGAAAACTGAACACTGATACATAATGTATGTATTATTCCATCCATGTTTTCCTTTTGCCAAATCCTAAATTTCTTCAAAGCATGGGGTTTTTTCTTTATTTTTGTTTTGGGTTTGTTTGGTTTTTGTTTGGGTTTTTTTCCCCTGTTGTAGTTCAAGTTGTCTGTCACGTGGACTTCTGTGTCTTTTGTGGACATAACCAAATAGATCTCCTGTTCAAAAGTCAAATTTTTAAATTCATCTTGCTGACCCATCTATAAAGCCTTTCTTCCTGGTAGTGTCTGGTCTGCTCTGATGATTATATTCCTTGATTATTTAAAAATTACTGGGTTTATATCAGAACATTTTGGTTCTTTTATGAGTAAAACTACAGCAGCAGCATAACTCTTGATGCTCCTTTCTGAATCTGTAGCTTCCAACTTATCTATACACTCCTAAGAAGAGAGCATCAAGGTCTTCCTACAGTATTTTGGGTATGATTTGCTATTCAGGCCTCAAAGAGTGACTTTTTAAGCCTTTGTCTTGATATAGAATCATAAACCATTGAGTCATAGAATCATTAAGGTCAGAAAAGATCTCCAAGATCACTAAGTCCAACCTTTTAAACAAACACCACCTTGTCAAATAAATTACAGCACGAAGTGCCACATCCAGTCATTTCTTAAACAGGGATGGTGACACTACCACTTCCCTAGGAAGTCTGTTTCAATGCTTGACAAGTCCTTCTGTGAAGAAGTTCTTCTCGATGTCCAGCCTGAACATTCCCTGTAACAACTTGAAGCCATTTCCTCTTGTCCTAGCTGCCTGGGAGAAGAAGCTGACCCTCACCTGGCTACAACCTCCTTTCAGATAGTTGTAGAAAGCTATGAGTTCTCCCCTCAGTCTCCTTTTCTCCAGGCTAAACAACTGCAGCTGCCTCAGCTGCCCCTCATATGACTTACTCTCTAGACCCCTCACCAGTTCTGTTGCCCTGCTCTAGACGCACTCCAGCACCTCAGTGTCTTTCCTGAAATGAGGGGCCCAGAACTACACATAGGACTCCAAGTGTGGCCTCACCACTGCTGAATACAGGAGAAGAATCGCTTCCCTAGTCCTGCTGGCCACAGTATTTCTGAGACAGGCCAGGATGCCATTGGCCTTCTTGGTGACCTGGGCACGCTGCTCGCTCATGTTCAGCCTGCTGTCAACTAGCATCTCCAGACCCCTTTCTACTGTGTGGCATTCCAGTCACTCTGCCACCAGTGTATAGTGCTGCAAGGGGTTGTTGTGGCCGAAGTGTAGGAACCAGTACTTGGTTTTGTTGAACCTCAGAATGTTAACCTCAACCCATCAATCCAGACTGTCCATGATCAATAAAGATATTGAACAGAACTGGGCCCAACACTGATCCCTGGGGAATGCCACTAGTTACTACAGGCGAACTGGATGCAGCAACGTTCACCACCCCTCCATGGGCCCTGTCAACCAGTAGTTTCCTTCTATTTCAAAGCAGGGGCAGGAAGTAAGCTTTAACTATCTTGCAGTGCTCTAATGGAAGTTATGCTGGATAGTTACTCTGAGATGCAGCCTTTTGTTGGAGGTAGCAGCATTTCAAATATCATCCCAGGATCCAGAACTTACTTTGCTATCTGCTCTGCAGAGTAGTAAATTCTGTGGCAAAACCTGACATTGTGAATGGGGTAGAGAAGAGTTGGATGAGGAGGCAGGGTTGGGTAGCTCAGAGATTTGTGTGGTAGTGGTGTTGGAAGACTGTATACAGTTGATAGGGAGTGGGTAAACAGCCATGAGATTTAATGTAATTTTTGCAAGGTAGGGTTTGTAAGAGTAAACAGTGAAGAGGGACCTGTCTAAGCATCATACACTCCAAGTGGGACTCACTCATCATAGCACTGTATTTTATGCATCTGTTGTTAGCACTGCAGGCCTATTTCACATGCTCATTACATAACAGATTAAAACATTAAACAGGAAAAAAAAAAAGGCAGAGATAATTCTTCTTCTTCTTGGAAGGTGGGTTTCTTATGGTTTGAGCTACAGAATGAGGCATGTGTGGGTGGCTTCCCAGAAATGGAAAGGACAGTGGAGGAAATCTCTTGAATGAAAATATGAACCGCTGATTTGCATAGCCAGCAAATTTAGACAGCCAGGCCTACTGAACATGCTATTCCTTCAGTAAGACATTGTCTCACAGAATGAAGACATTAACTGTAAGAATAATTTGTGGCTCTGTATTGGATTCTTTTCTGGAGGTCTGAACCAAGAACCTTTTGGGAGCAGGACATTTCAAACTGATTGTTGCTTTATTGATATCACACTGTTATGACAACTAATAGCACTTGCACAGACAAGCAACCGTTTTTAGACACTCAAGCAATAGAACAAGAAAAACTAATAACACTATCTGGCAATATATCTATAAAGCAGTGAAGACTGAAAAAAATCAGCTTCATGTTCAAAAGGTTTAGAGCACTGATGGATAAGAAAAGAGAAACTGATGTCATCTGCCTGGATTGTGCAAATTCTTAGACATTGTCCTGTATGTCATTCTTGTCTCTAAATCGGGGAGACATGGATTTGATGGATAGACCACTCAGTGGAAAAGGAATTGGCTGGATGGCTGCACTCAAAGAGTTTTGACCAATGTCTCAATGTCTGAGTGGAGACCAGTGAAGAGTGATGCTCCTCTGAGGGGGGTATTGAAAACAGTGCTGTTTAACATCTTTGTGGGTGACATAGATGACGGGATCAAGTGCAGCCTCATCAGGTTTGCTGAGGATATTAGCTGTGTGGTGTCATTGACATGACGGAGAGAAGGGATGCTATTCAGAGGGACTTTAATAGGACTGAGAGGTGGGCCTACTCCAAAACCTCACAAAAGTCAACAAAGCCTAGTGCAAGGTCCTGCACCTACACTGAGGGAAACCTAAGTGCAAATAAAGGCTGGGCGGTGAATGGATATAGAGTAGTCCTGAGGAGAAGGACTTGGGGATGTTGGTTAACAAGAAGCTCAACATGACCCACAAATGTGCACCTGTAGCCCAGAATGTTGACCATAACCTGGGATGCATAAAAAGAAGTGCAGGCAAGAAGTCAACAGAGGAGATTCTTCTTCTCTACACCACTCTCCTGAGACTCCACCTGGAATGCTGCATCCAGCTTTGGGTTTCCCAATATAAACATATGTGGACCTGGTGGAGCAAGTTCAGAGGAGGACCATAAAGTAGGTCAGAGCCTAGAACACCTCTCCTATGAAGGCAGGTTGAGAGAGTTTGGGTTGTTCAGCCTGGAGGGAAGGCACTGGGGAGAACTTAGAGAAGCCTTCCAGTACCTAGAAGAAGACTTAGGAGAAAGTTGTTAAGGGATTTTTTTTTAAGTGCATATAGTGTAAGAACAAGGAATAATGGCTTTAAACAGAATGAGAGTAGATTTAGGTTAGATTTTAAGAGGAAATACTTTGATATGAAGGCGGTGATGTATTAGAACAGGTTACCCTGAAAAGTTGTGGATACACGATCCTTGGCAGTGTTCAAATCTAGGTTGGATGGGACTTTGAGCAACCTGATCTAGTGGAAGGTGTCCCTGCCACAGGCAGGACAGACTGGAACAGATGATTAAGGTCCCATCCAACCCAAACCATTCTATGATTCTATGAACAGTGGGTACAATTAGGAAGTGTTTGTATGCTTGCTGTCTATCTGTCTATTTGTCTATCTGTCCACGTATCTACCTACGTACCTATCTACCCACCTACCTATTTGGTGTACTGATGTGCTATGTATGTTACTGACAAATTAAAGAAAATTATTTCTGTTCATTGCATATGATTAGTAAGTGCCAGGAGGGCCAATTTTGTCCTGGGGGGCATCATGCAAAGCATCATCAACTGGGTGAGGGAGGGGATTGTCCCTCTCTGCTCTGCTCTAGTACAGCCTCACCTGGAATACTGAGTGCAGTTTTGGAAACCACAATATAAGAAAAATATTAAGCTGTTAGAGAGAGTCCAAAGGAGGTCAAGGAAGGTGGTGAAGGACCTTGAGAGGAAGCTGTATGAGGAGTGGCTAAAATACTTGGTTTATTGAGCCTTCAGAGGAGGAGACTGAGGGGAGACCTCATTGCAGTCTACAACTTATTTGTAAGGGGAAGAAGAAGGGCAGGCACTCATCTCTCCTCTGTGGTGCCCAGTGACAGGACCCAAGGGATTGGCCTGAAGTTGTGTCAGGGGAGGTTTACATAGAAGAGGTGAACATTATGTTGAAGAAGTAGGAAGAGGTTCTTTAGACTGAGTAGGTGTTTGGATGCTGCAATAGACTCCCCAGGCAAGTGGTTGCAGCACCAAGCCTGACAGAGTTCAAGAAGCATTTAGATGATACTCTCAGGCACATGATGTGACCCTTGGGATTGGGAACAGGGCCAGGAGATGGACTCGATGATCCTTGTGGATCCCCTTCAGCTCAGCATATTCTGTGATTCTCTGTGATTTCATGTTTATTTTGTCCTAAAATTTAGTATACAGGCTTTAAATAGGAAGTACACTGCACAGTATCAGCTTCCATTTAATTATATTCTGAGAAAGGGAGTATTTTCTCAGTATTGCATATAAGTATCTTAAAAAAACCCTTTTGTTTTGCATAATCCATAGAATACAGGAGGCTGTGCACATGGTTTCTTCCACTTTACGTGCTTCATATGTGTACTCTGGAGCTCATACCTGGGTGGGAAAAGAGAAGGATCAGACTTGAACAGTACAGGGTTCAGAGTATGTGGCCTTCTACTCCGCTCTATATATCCAAGTTACAGATCTATATCTTGAGGGCCATGGGTTTATGCCAGTAATGAGTAAAGTAACTATTTTTGAGTAGAACAGTGCTCCTAACTCACATGTATACACATTACCACACTTGGTTAGCACAGGTTATGGTCTGTGAGCAGAATCCTTTCTCATAAACCATAGGAAGAAGTAAAATGCTTCTTTTAGGAAGTGATGATTCAGATATGCCAAATAGTACATTAGTTTTGCTTCACCTAAATTCAATTAGAGACTCTGTATGAAGCTTTTAAATTTCACTGATTTTTTTACACTGAATTAAGTATAGCTAAATGAAATAGTCCAATCAGGATTTTCTGTCCTGAAGAGGTGATTACACTATGTTTCATATATCCTTTATATGCTAACATTCTGAATTTCTTATAGTATGATTATTTTTTTAAGAAGATAAAAACTAAGCAACTGAGCAGTTTACAGTTTGCAAGCTGTAACCCTTGGATAAAATCAGAATATTGTTGGCTAAAAGCAGATTTTCTGCTTTGACAATTCTACTTTCAATAATACCAAGTTTCTTCTCAGCTACTGCTCTGGTGTATAAAAAACTTTCACTGAGGTAATTTCCTGTTTCTTCCAAGAGAGGACAGGATTTCTTTGTGTGTTTTCAAGTGTTAAAGTCTCACTAGGAAAGAGAACATACATCAAAACAGAATACACTGAACAGGATAAATCACATTTTCTGTGTTCTTAAGAAATATGAAAAAGTGAAACAGACTGTGAAACAGAAGAGCATTTTCCCCCTTATGGTTTAGTAACAATGGTGTATCTGAATATCTCCAGTGTCACACCTAAAATCAAATAAGGCTGTGCATCAGTTCATCACTTCCATAGACTAAGACACAGAACTTGAAACAAGACCATTTGAATTATGTATTTTAACTTGGAATGGCATATCTTCTTTTTAGGGTAATGTCATTAACTAATAATATAATGTTTGACTCTTATTTGTGCTCACTGCTTAGGCTTTTTTTGTGATGTCTGGTCCTTACATATATATTCCTCTTGACATTTTAAACAGAAATATTCTTTCTTTCTTGCTTATAAAAATTGTTCTACTCCTCTATTCACTTAGACTGTTGAGAATTAGAAACAACTAAAACCCAAACCTACTAACTTAATCAAAACCAGTAGAATTAATCCTGTGAAAGTGAGTTCATAGACATGCACTCTATTTTCTCATCATAAACCTTTTCATGAATAAAGATTTCTTGTTCAATTTTTAATACAATTATTAATTGTTATTTGTGAGTTATTGCAATGTCAGCCAACAATTTTAAATTCGTCTATAATTAGTAAATCAGTAGTTGATTATTCATTGTTTGCAGGGAGGAGTGGTAACCTGCCGGTGAAAGATCCAACTGGGCCTTGTTTTGCTAAATTACTTCTATTTTTGAAACAGGGAAATGACAAAGCAACTACTTTACCTCATTCATAAATACCTTTGTAAGTCCTTGAATTTACATGTTCAGTATGAAGAGCAAGTCTCTCTAATCGTACAGAATCATAGAATCATAAGAATAGAATATATTAAATATATGTACAGGTTCACAGATGCAGATAGTTCACAAAAGAATGGTCACCCCTTTTTTTTTTTTTTTTTTTTTTTTTTTTTTTTTTTTTTGCATTGAACTATATGATTCAATAATAATTTTCTTTCATATTTGGTCACTAGTAGCATTCGATGTATTCATAGGGAATTGTTCTTCATTCCTTTCATTTGTGGAAGTAATACACGTGGCCTAGGTCAAGTAACGATTAACACAAGAAGCTTCCCATATTTTCTAATGGAGCCTGAGTATTTGATACTGATTCTCCAAAATACAGTAACACTTCATTTGTGGCACCATGAAATTCTAGCAATCTTGAATGCTTAACTTTGTAACCTTGGTAATGTTCTTTTAGCATATATTGTTTCTATGTAGTTTCTTAGCCAATTTTCCCTTAAGTGAGCTAAAAAAAATCATTGTATTGTTAAGTAACATCCCTTTGACATCCACATTCTTGGCTGTTCTTTTTAACTGTCCTATAGATGTTGTTACTACTTTCTATTAATTTTTATTGACTATTTCTTACAAATGGCAGAGTTTGTTTAAGCTACAAACTTTTTGAAACAGAAACTATGCTTTGTCCTATGTAAAATGTCGAATATTTTAGGTTCAGGGAAGTACAAAAAGATTTTTTGAACTTCAACTGATCCCTAGCTATAGGAAGCATTTGTCAATAAAACATTACTAGTCTTGTGAGAGGTTTTTTTACTTTGTAATTTCCATACTGCAAGGTTAAAATTTCATGTTATAGTATTTGATGTTTCCTTTTAGAAAACCCTAAAGAAGTATTTTAAGAAAGAGGTGAAATTATTACTGGACCAGTGCAAAATTGATCAGTAGAATGTGAGTTATCTTGTTGTTGTTAATAATATAGAGAATTTCAAAAATATAACTATAAATATAAATATCAGTAATTAAGCTAACTGGCATATCAGTAAAGTAAATACAGAAGCCTAAAAACTGACATGACAGTTTTTTCAGATTTTTGTGGACACCATGTATAACCATTTTCCTGCCTCCAGAGATTAAAACGTGAAAACAGGAAGTAAAAAGAAATCTTCCTTCAAGTAAGAAATAACAAGGAGAATTTTTGGGATATAAGCCTCATTTCCAGGCTTCAGGTGCAAAGATAATTCCCTTTAGTTGTAAAGCCTGTTGAGATTCTCAAAGCAGTGACGTTGTTATACAATGACAATGAAAGTACTGAATTATTTTTTATTCTGCAACAGAAGTGAAATTTCAACAAATGGTGAAGAAAAACACCACTTAAAAAGATGAATAAAAATGCAATATGTTTAATTTTGAAAGTAAAATAGCTGTGTTTTATTTTTTTTCAATGTTTAAATTGTGCTTTTACTTGCAAAGACCCCTGTGGTTTAAATAACCCAGTCCGTGTACCCTAATAAAAATCCCATTAAATTAAATGGCCACTAGGCATATAGAATGTCCTGTTGCAATTTCAAGAGACAGTTTGTTACAAGACACCCCGCTATGTACCTTTTATTTTATCAAAATAAAGGAGAAAAAGAAAAGGTTGGAAAATGTGTTTATTTCTATGAAAAATATGTTTCCAGTGTACTAGAAAAAATTGATGTGTTGTGTGTTGGTTTTGTTGAAGGTTTTTTTTTAATAGAATGAAAGAGTTGGTTTATTCCATGTCTGGTACATTTATAGCACAACCTACAATAAATATATATAATCAGCAGAATCGATCAGTAATTTTCATCCTCTGAACTATTCCTTGTTTCTTTTGGAAGGTGGCAATTCAAGAAGTAATTCAGTTTATATTGTATTAGAGTAAACTGTTTTAGAGCACATACTGCACTTGTTTGCCAGCAAACATTATTTCTGAAATAGGTACTGTTTTTCTTACAAATGTTTTTCTTTCATTCCTTTCTTCTCTTTAAAAAAAACAACAACAACAACAACAAAAAAAAAACCAAAATAAAAACCATACCAAATAAAATCCCTAAACCTGTGGATATATTGAATACTTGTGAAAACAAATTAGAAATATCACACTGAGATGAGTTTAGTACCTACGGTTCTCAGCAGATATTCTCCTCCATCCTGCCTACCCAAGCCAGGCCTATGATTTTGTTGAAGTACAAAGCAAAAAATAGGATAGACTATCAAAGTAATTTTTCTTTGTGAGATTTTATCAGAAGCTTATATTTCCAGAAGTTTCTAAACCTCCTATCTAGCTTTCCTGTGTCTCCATCATACTCATGGAAAGCAGTGTTGAAATTCAAATTTTTGAAATTTGACTCATATATTCTGTTCCAATCCTATTTCACTGTTTGTTTCCTGTTCCATTACTTTACACCTGGACAACTCCATTTAATAATATCTGATTCTAAAGAATATATAGGCTCTCCAGCACTCTACTCACCTCAGGTCTAGTCAATTCCTTCTTATGGTTTCTCCTAAAAATGAATTACCAGCATCTTCATTAGTACCTCTATTGTAGAAAAGGTATATATTCAAATGATGCTTAATGACAATGTAAAGATGTATATAAAAGATATTTGTATTAAATATAAAATAAATTTGAGGGTGTCTCATGTAAAGATATAGGTCCCCAGTTCTTATTTTAGTCTTTGGTCCCCTTTATTGATATAAAATATTTAAGATATAAAATGCCTACAATAACAAAATACAACCTAGCATTGACACAGTAAGATGTACATTACCTCTTCTAAGACCAGAGTTTTTGTATTATACACAGGTGTTTTGAAATAATTTTATACTTGTGTTCTGAAGTTAGGAAAAAATCCAACAACCTGGCAAGTATAAAAGATGTTTAGTTGTACCTTTCTGAGTAACGCAAACGTTGTAGATAGTTTTTACTTTGTACCTTCCAGTTCAACCTCTGTCAAGCTGTGTCATGCCTCCCTGTGGTTCTGAAATCCCTCTGTTGGCTATTTAAGTTGGATATGTTGACTTTTTTTCTGTAGACGGAATTATTTTGATACTGTCCCCATTCCTTTAACCAGTTGCTAATGATGCCTTAAGATTCTTAAGATTTGTAGGAAATACAGATTTTTAGTATGCCTGTAAAGTTACTTTTACACTTTAGAATAGCATTTGACAGTTGCCAAACCCTGTTCTCACACTGGTGTCTTTTAAATAATGATGAATTAAAAATATCATTTTTTTTCCTACTCAGTTGTTTGTTAATTATCTCTGTGACAATAATGATATTTGCATATTTAATTTCCCCCACTGTAAATGAGCACCTTTGAACCAGTTTATTTTATAGTATTCTTCATTTTCATGCATTCGATTTACCAAATTAAACACCTTTTCCTTCAAAGAACATTGGAAAGTATTAAAATCCCATAGAGATCAGTTGTTTCTGAATACAGTATCAGAAGAGTTACAAAGGAGTTGTATGAAGCAGATGTTAAAAAATCAGAGTTCTTTATTTTGTCAGAGGTTATCTTCCTTTTCCCTTCCCCATCCCTTTCCCTTCCTTTTCCCTTCCCCTTTCCCTTTCTGTGTGCAAAATCTGAATAAATATGGCTGTGTATGGACTGATTGAACTAATGTACAGGAATAAGAAAAATACCATTCACTCACAATTTTTATGTCGATGACAAGGAACTTACCACGGCAGTCCTGGTGTTGTTGTCCAATCAGTGGTCACTACTAACTACTAATATTATTATTAATATTACTTGGAGATTTCATATGTTCTCTGATAAGTCTTTCTGTTTTCCTTGACCATACATAACCCTACTGCTGAGTCTGCCCAATAGCATTCCATTCAGCTGCACTGTCTATGGGAGGCAGAATCCTTTTTTCACTGAGGATGATTCCCAGATTGCATTATGGTCATGCAAAAACCTCATTATTTTAGTCATGACTGTATAGATGCATAATCACCTACACTGATTTTCAGTCCTTAGAGAAGTTATACATTTTTTTTAAAAGTCTTTATTTTTTTTATGTGCTCCTGCCCTTCTGTCAGGTATCTAGACAATATTTTCAAGAAAAAATAAAGTTCACTTTGTTTTCCCGCTCCCTGACCTTTTCACCTTTACCTTCTTTCATTCTTAACTATCTCTTTCTAGCATTGTACATCAATCCTCCACCTCCATGATGCTATTTCTTCTTGATTTCTAACCTTCCATTATGTGCTCTTTAATCTCTCATACTCCTCTCTGAATCCTCTACACGTTGCAAGTAAATCCTAATCTCTATCATTCATCGCTGTTTCAAGTGATAGTATTGGACAGCCCTAAAGGAAGCCAGCACAGCATTTCAGAGACTGTGAGAAAAATGTATGGGTTGCACATTGGCAGTGTTGGCAGTTCTACCACAGCATCACTTCAACATTTAATCAACTACAAAAGCCATTTAATGCTTGGGATACTCCAGTGCTATAAATATGATCCCTTAAGTAATTACACAGCTTTAGGTCCTGTAATATATTTGGTAACACTTTAAATAAAGTGTCTTCAATGCATTTCGATGCATTTTTAATTTAGGCTGGATACAGCTATGATTGTAAGCTAGATAAATAACAGTTCAAATTTAAATGAATGCATCGACATTTCACAACTAGCTAATAATTAAATAACTTGGGATATAGCAGATAAAAATATCAGTAAATTTCAATTATTAATAACTTTTATGAAAAACATATATTATATGTTATATAATATATTATAAAGAACAAATAACTTAAACAAGTCACATTACATATTTTTGAGGGAATTAATACTCCCTTGGCCTTCAGAGTTCTACATCACTGTAAATACAGACTAAAACTGAAGAGACACAAACATTACTGCACCTGTGAGCTCAGAGTAATATATTTAACAATGTAATGTTTGAAAAACAATTGCTTATTCTGTAATTTGCACTATAATTAAAGTGCTAGTTGATGACCTCTTCTAGCAAAACACTTCAGTATTTAAAGCATTCACTTACTTCCAAAAATAAAAGAGAAAAGGTAAACAAAAGAATAAAAGAAAGCCAAATATCATGTTACTAACAGCCATTATCCAGATAGATGAACTACTGATGAAATCTTTGGAAGAGTAAGATGCTTCTGCCATGCAAGGTGCATTTGTATAGCATTTCATCTTCTTAACCCTGAGGAATTCGGTCAAAGATGTACATCTAGAAGGATTCAAACCTTTATTATACAGCACCATTTAAAGCTTTACCTAGCTACTGTATTAAATCAACAATATAATTTTTTATTATGCTTGGGTTTCTTCATTTAATCAGTAAACTTTATCACAAATAGTAATGAAATTTTCACTTCTGTGAAGCTATGAAAACAATAGAGTCTTATATTAGTTTATATAAAGTTATATATATATTTTTAATACATATTTCCTAAGGAAGTACAATTCTAAAACAATCAAAACTATCAAGGGGCATAGAGATAGTAAGAAAGCTTTGTGGCAAATGAAGGTTATGTGCTTACCTAGAAGGCCTGAGTAGACCGAAGAAAAGAACATGACTGAAAAGCATTTCAGCTAACCTTATAGTGAATAATAATAAATTATAATATCCATGTATTTTGGTATAAGTTGAAAGCTTATGCCTCAAGTTCAGTGAGAAACTTCTTGTTTAAAAAGGATAGATCCAACATATAGTGGATCAAACAGTAGGATGAATCTATTGTTTTCTTCTTTCCTCAGTTCAAATGCAATAAATAGCAAAAATGAGGGAGATTTCACAACAGTCTACGTCAGGCTGTGTCAGTGTTTCATGATTCAAACAATTATAAAGCATTTTTAATTTTTTTCCTAAAATTGAATGTACATCAACTTATATCCAGTTTCATCAGGACTGATAGGAGGGAATAATTATTTTCAATGTCCTACACAGGATACTTCTGTTGCTGAAGCTCTGACCCGCATTGCCTATTTAATGTTTTTGTAATGGAAATGTGTAGCTGACTTATATTTCATTTCAAAGACATTATAACCCTTAGATTATTTTCTATACTCCAGGACAGGTCTCATTTTCTATGAGTGCATTTAAATACTCTCTTTGAACTGTGGATCTTCGCTTATGCTTTCATTTAATTTGGCCTTGACAATTTCTTGCTTTCTTTCCAATTAGCCAAGATGATTTTGATTTATGATCATATTCTCCAAAGAGCTTCCAAGTCTTGTTCTTTGCAGTTTTCTGCAAAAATGTCACTCTGACATCCAAATTGCTGAAACTGTTAAGTGAAACTTGGCCTACAATAAATCCTATCAGAAAGAGATCTTTTCCCATTTTGTCAGAGACATATTGTTAATTCTTTTTGAGAGTTATGCTCAGATTTGTTGTACATGAACCCATCAATTTGTTATAAAAATTACACTGATGTAAGTTATATCTAGATCAGTATTTCTTTAGCTTTCTTAAGAGTCGTTTAAATAATACAAAAAACGTTGCATATTCCAAATATCCAAACAAAAATTCCTCACATACTCACTGCATTCTGTCAAAGAAAGAACTTAGAAAAATTCGTCATCATCTGCTCTTGTCAAACCAATGTTAATTGTTTTCTCTTACTTTAGTATTTTCAGGTATGTGTTTTATTATTTAACAACTTTACTCTGACTCTTTCCAGAGATGAAAAGGAAGAGAATATTTGAGTTTTGCTCTGCTACTAAAGATAGTTACTATAATTCCTCTCCTTCGGTCTTTGGGGATGACAGAAAAGACTTAGAGATTGCTTCAGAAAAGTGTATGACCTTAACAATTCAGACTGTTCTAACTGCATATTTTTTAGTCCATTCTTCTTATTTGAACTGTGTTCCTATCTTCTGGATAAACTCAAGTAGCTAGTCGCAGTTTAATGTTTTGGTAAAGATTAAAGAAACTGGAAGGCATTGAATATTTAAGCTTTTTTCTGTGCCATCTCTTATTTGCTCTTTTCTCCGCTTGGTAATGGAATTATTCTCCCCTTTGTTTTCCTCTTATTTACAGTGTATTTATAGAACCGCTTCCTGTTGCCTTTTGTGTTTCTTTCTAATTGAAACTCACTTTATGACTCAGCCTCCTGGATTTTTTCCTACTTACTCATACATTTTGTTTGCAAGCATATGAGTTCAGATTCAATTATCATATTCTCTCTGAATATTCTGTTGTTATTATTACAATAATTGTTGATATTATTATTTTACATTATAATTTAGGCAGATCCATTTGAAAATTTGTATTTTAAATGTAGCATTAATTCATAGGACCTTCATCTTATGCATGTTGTATAGAAATATACTAACATGATAAGGAATAGTCATCATTTAATTCTTGAGACATTTGTTTTCCTTTCGTCCTTATCTTTATTCTTGCTTGATATTTCTAGCTCTTATCTATAGTGTTCTGGAAGTTGCATGCATTACTAATATAGTAACTCCAAATATTTTGCTGTTATTTTTCTTTTCTCAGATAGAGTGCAAGTGAACAGTGAGGGTTCCTGAAAGTAACAAGTGCTAAAGATACATGTCCCTGCCTTTAGTTTGGCCAGTGGAAAACTTTCATTCATTAGAATTTCAGTACTTAGCTTCTTTCTTAGTTTCAGCGGGAGTAGAAACCATCATGGGACCTTTTTTCCTCATAGAATATCAGAGGTTAGTAGTTCCTCACAACTGGAGTGGTAATTTCAGTATTTTAAAATACTGATATATTTTGAGATTTTTATTGTGTTGCACTTCATGGGAATGGAATATCACATATATGATCCCTGTAATGTTCTTTTTCTCCTAAAGGGATGCACAGCTACCGCAAACATTAAGGCGAAAGCAATTGCCATCAGCTGAGAGAGTGTGGTCAATACATCTTGCAGCAGCAAAATTCATAGTAGGACAGGAAAGCAAAGAACATAATAAGTATTTTCCTGGACATGGTATCATTCAAGTGAAGAAGATTCTATTGTTGAGTGCAGATTAATCCAAAAAGTTGTATCAAATAGAATATACCACTGCTGCTTTGAGATTATTCTTTAAAACATAAAGTCAGTTCAAATAAAAACTTCACATTATTTCCTAACAATTTTCTCCTTCGTGTTTTCTTCTTTCATATAGTGTGAGTTTTCCAAAGTAAATATTGTACCTACCCTGATCAATGTGATTAATGAAAACTGTCAATGTATATTCCTTAAGCTTAAAAGTTGCAACTCCTGGCCGTTTAGGGTGTTCCTATGTTCACTGTAGCATTTGTTCTGTCCAGTAGTCTATCTATTGCAAAAAACACACATTTGAAATGAGAAAAAATAACTCAAACTATCAAGAAATTGCTGTTCCTTTTTTGCATTGTCAGAAGTAACCAATTTAAATAAACTAGGAATTGTCCTACTAGATCAGTCCAATACAGTTAATTAAATATCTTCAAAAACATGGAAGAGCACTTTTCTGTGAAGGAAATGATTTAGGGTTCCTATTTACCATCATCCTTCAACATCTTCCCATGTTCCTGTAGTCTGGGGTATTAAAATTTTGATTCTTTTCATTACAGAAAAAAATCCAAAACCATTTTACTTTATGGAAGAATCCAGAAAAAAAGAAATAAATATATGAAATTAAAACCTCACAGAGATCCAAAAGACTAAGGGCATAAAGAAGTGGATGAGTCATATATTTAAGTGAGTAAGATTAGATATTTGAAATGCTTCTAAAAATATTTGCTTCTCCTGGAAACCAAAAGGTTAGCTGTCTAGAAAAGGAGGCAACCAAAACCAGTAATTTTAATGTTTTGGTTTTTTAAATTTTGTGCTTACTTCTGCCTTTCCATTTACCTTCATACCTGTTTTTATTTTCTCCCCACTAAGAAGATATCATCATGATCCAGTTGACAATATTTCATGACAGAAGTTACAAACCAGCAAAATGATAATTTCTGATTTTTCTTAATATGTGTATCAATTTGCTTTGATATTTGAATGATAGGATGAAATCATAAAGGGCACACATAGGTGCCGTATGTACAAAATTTACAGAAAGAAACTTAAGATGAAAAGAGATGAATTGTCCTTGAGACCTATTGTACGTGCTGCATCATCTGATGCGTCAAAAAAAGTCAAGCCATAGCTTATGCATGACACATAATGGTGGTAATTATACATTGAGTTTTACATAGGCTCATATGGATAAGAATTTAATAAATGTGAAATCCACCAAGGTGATAAATTGAGAAAGTTTCGTAAGGGTAGATTTCCTCTTTGATCTGCAAACACAAAATCAAAATGAGAACATTACGAAGCAGAGCTTTCAAGTAAATTGCTTCTCTGATAGCAGGTCTGTACGTAGACTTAGTAGGGAAAAAAAAGCTAAATTAAGTATTAAGGCAAATGCTCTCTTCTTGAATATTTATATGGCTTATTTTACTACTCCCCTGTCACTGCTGGTATCAGAGAATTGGGCAGTTTAAAATGCTGTAATATTTGTCCTATAAAATAGAGGTCATTTTATCTAAAAGCTTGCTGCCCAAGAATGCTAAAGCAAGAAAGTCAGACCCTTTACACTGAGTGATGAGATAGAGATTATTCATCCATTTAGACCAAAACAGGCTTTCTGAAAGCAGCAGTTTACATTTTTTCTCTAAAATTTACTTGCAGTATAAAAGTTCAGTAACTCATTGGAAATTTCTCTGTATTTACCCCTTGGCTTGGAAAGCAGCTATGGTATCCTGTTCTTGAACTTCTCAGAAATGTAAGAAAAAGAAGAACACTCATAGACTTATATTTGGGTTTTTTTTTTTTTTTGGGGGGGGGTTTTGAGGGGTTTTTGTTGGGTTTTTGTTGTTGTTGTTTGGTTTTTTAATCTACTCTTTGGTTTTTATAAATACACAGAACGAAAATGCTGGATAGTGCAAATAGAAGTTTACACTCATTTACCAACCTTAATATTAAAGTTTCAGCAATACATCACTTACTTCACTCTACCTTTTTTAAACAAACTCTGTGTACTGTGTCCTCTTCTGCAATATAATCTGATATATACATATCATGTAATGCTCAAGAAGTTTTTAATTGAAATATCCTAACAATGATATTTTATTGCCCATCAAACACTGACCTTTTAAGAAGGATTCAGTTGTTGTAGACAAGAAATTTTAAATGAATTGCTATTCAATTTTTTGTTGTAATTTCTGCATAAATTTTCCATTTTCAAATTAAAATCAAAGTTGGTAGATTCTCTCTACTCAAGTTGTTGTCTCACACAGGAATCAGACAGATTAACTTTTCTCACAGCAAGAAGGCCCAAACCACTTATGTACCAGTTTTCAGAGATTTCACGATGAGGAGAATTTAAGGACTCTCAAATGTGTATACTGCAAGCCCATCTTATCCACAGAACACTGGAGAGTGAAAATGTAAAAAGAGGGATAACATTTAAGAAATCTGATCAATGGAGAAAGAGGAGCTACTACTTTAATAAGATGGAAGTGAATTTGGAAAGAGATGGGTTGAGGTTGCAGCTTAATTTTTGCTTACCAAATGTTTACTTGACCAACTTGAAAAATGTGCTTGAAAAGCTTTGATTGGCAATAATGATAACCTAAATGTTGTCATAGGTCTCTGCTAAAGAGTTTGTCTGTTTTTCTTCTGCTGTCTCTTCCAGGAGGAGTAAAGTCACTGTATATTTGCCTGTGAATAATTTGTTGAAACTTTAATTTTTCATTCCATGAATGTTCATAGATTATTTTTTTCTGTTAGACCAAGCTCTGCACAATGTCTTCTGAAACCTGGCAGAATCTTAAATGTGAGATGTGGTTACAGATCTAGTCCTTAGTTTCATAATAGATTCAGTCTCTACTCTTGTCACAGATTCCCCACTTTCTACAACTCTGTCTTACTCTCTGCTATTTTTATCACAAATCTCCATAACATTCTTCCAGGTGTGTATTCTCAGTAGCTCTAGGGAAGATGCCTTCACTAAGAGCAATAGAGTCTACCTGTCTCTGTGTGTAAAAGCCAAAATGTTGAAAATCCGCTGTCCTCTTGTGATACACAGTCATAGTAATTCTAATAGGTCATGCTATAACCCCGTCGTACTAAAGTAAACACAAACAAATAGCATGTCATAAGAACTTCAATATTTTAGCCTCCCCAAAGCTTTTATCAAAGTCCCAATGAACATTTGAACTTCAGATAAGACATTTTAGAATTTTAAGTAAGTGACTAGGATGCAAAAGAACTTTGGAGTATGGCATATTCCTCTGCCCACAAGGAAGTTTAACATTTCACAGACAAATTTGAAAAGAAAAGAGAGTAATCAAGAAAAAACATTCATCTCAGTGACTATCACCTGATGATAAAGTTCGGGACATCTATACTGAACTCCAAAGGTAACACGATTTGCCACTGTGCTCTTCTACTTGGAAAGAGAGCTGTAAATAAAATGAAAAAAAAAAAAACACTAAAAATCCATCAGGAAGGTCTAATTAGAATTGCTGATATTTAAACACTGGAGAAAACTAAAGCCATTGTTTTCACACATCCTGCTAATACTGGATAGTATCTTGCACTATATTGAACAGATATTTGCCTGTAATTAAAAAAAAAAAGATTAATGTGTTCTTATCAAAAAGACCATTTGAATAACAACAAAGTCTGACTGCCAGCCTCATTTCTCTTCTGTGGATTAGCAGTCTCTTAGAATTATTTGCAAAATTAAAAATTAGTTTCCTTATATGTATTAGTATTATCAAAAAGGTAGGTACAGTATTTATCCACTCCTGAAACTGCCAGACACGTATGTGTTCTTCCTCCCTTACTTGCGTATACTTAACACAGCAATAAAAATGCCAATTCTTGAGTAAACCTATCTATTTTAGAATAAAGATGTCTAGTTTTCAGAAGATGCAAAATTTTCATTAAAACTAACACTTTGAATATTTTCCTACTTGATAGAGAGACTACCTGAATGTTTTCAACCATTTTCTGTAGCAAAGATGAAAAGAATTTCATGTCACAGCACAGTCTGAAAGACCAAGCATAACTCCTGCAGTTAAAGACCCATTTTCTCATGCTGAATTTGGCATACAACAGCTTTCTGATGGGCAAGGAAGAAGTGTTTAATCATCATGAACAAGGGAAGACTTCTTCTCTGGTTTGATCAGAATATCAAGAGGCCCCTTAGAATTTAGGTTTAAATGACCCAAAACCTTGGGCTTAGGCTTGCAAGTTAATTTCACAATGAATTATTTCTGCTTGAACCATCAATTTAGTGATAATTCTAGACTATAATTTTCTGAGGAAATGTTCTGATTTCAGCTGGCATAGAGTTAATTTTCTTCCTAGTAGCTGATATAGCTCTGAGATTTGGATTTAGGGTGAGAACAGTGTTGATAACATACTGATGTTTTAGCTTTTGCTGAGCAATGCTTACACAGTCAAGGCCTTTTGTGATCCTCACTGCACCAGCAAGTGGGCTAGGGGTGCACCAGGAGTCTAGGGGAGACACAACCAGGACTGCTGACATGAGGGATATCCATATGGCATTATGCCCAACATATAAATTAGAGGGAATGCTGGCCGCTGCTCAAGAACAGGCTGGACATCAGTTGGTTGGTGGTGACCAATTATTTCTCATTTGCACCACTTGTCTTTCCTGGGTTTTATTTCTCTCTCTTTTTGTGATTTTCCTTTTCATTAAATGCTTATTATTAGTAGTAATATTAATAATAACAATTTCAATTATTAAACTGTTCTTATCTCCACCCATGAGTTTTCTTAGTTTTACGCTTCCAGTACTCTTCCCAATCCCACCATGGTGGGCATGAACGAGTGGCTGTGTGGTGCTTAGTTCTCAGCTGGAGTTAAACCATGACAGAAAATAATCAGAATCCACCCATACCCAAAGTGTATTAATATGATTCTTGCTCTTCCTTTTGCAAGTATCATTTCAAATTTTGTTTCAAAATAATTTGGTTTTGTTTTCATAGTTCTACTTCTTGACTATATTCAATTTGAATTTTGTCTTTTTTTTTTTTTTTTTTTTTTTTTTTTTTTTTTTTTTTTTTTTTTTTTTTTTTTTTTTTTTTTTTTTTTTTTTTTTTTTTTATGTGTGTGTGTGACATTATCAAACTTTAGATCTGCAATCTGAGATAGAACGGGAAAGAAGTTCTCAGGACATACCAAGAGATACTTTTGATTTATTTAAACATATTTTAAACATTTTTGAAATGGGTATTTGGTTGTATCATGACAACAGCCATTTTCACATCCCTCTGGGCATTCCTATGTCTGCTGAGAGTCACACTTCTCAGATCATTTGATATGATCTTTGTAGCTTACAACTTTACTAGGTATTGTGAGAGATGCTGTCTGAGAGGTAAATCATTGATTGTTATAAATAGGGGATATACTTCCTTTTCTCTGTATTACAAACCTTTCATAGGTATTTGTAGTGGGTTGACCCTGGCTGGATGCCAAGTACCCACTAAAGCCACTCTTTCTGTCCCCTCTGCAACTGGACAGAGAAGAGAAAAAAAAACCAGCAAAAGATTCAGGAGCTGACATAAGAGCTGTGAGGGGTCACTGACCCACCATCACGAGCAAAACAGACTCAAAGTGGGGATATGAATTAAATTTGTTACGATTAGGATCAGAGCAAACAAGTGAGAAGCAAAATAATCTTAAAAAATACCTTCCCCCCAGCCCTCCTTCCTTCCAAGTTCTACCTCCACCCCTCCCAGTGCTGCAGGGAGGTAGGGAATGAGGGTTTTGGTCAGTTGTTTTTTCTGCCACTGCTCAGAGAGAGGAGTCCTTCCCCTGTTACCGCAGGGTCCCTTCCGTAGAATACAGGCCTTCATGAACCTCTCCAGTGTGAGTCCATCCCACAGGCAACAGTTAAAAAGAGTTAACAAACTGCTGTTCTGTGGGTCACTCCTCCATGGGGTGCAGTCCTCCATGAATGAGCTGCACTCACGTGGGTCCCCCACAGGGCCACAAGTGCCACCAGGGAAAACCTGCCTTAGCGTGGGCTCCTCCATGGGCTGTAGGTGGGTCTCTGCACCCCGATGGTCCCCCAGGGGCTGCAGGGGCACAGCTGCCCCACCATGGTCTGCACCACAGACTGCAGGGCATCAGCTCAGCGCCTGGAGCACCTCCTGCCCCTCCTTCTGCACTGACCTTGGTGTCTGCACTGTGGTTCCCATGTTCTCACTCTGCTCTTCCCTAGCTGGAATTTTTCATCTGTACAATAAGTTTCCATTCTTAAATATGTTACCACAGAGGCATTACTATCACTCCTAATTGGCTCAGCTTTGGCCAGAAGCAGGAAGCCCATCCTGGAGCTGGCTGGCAGTGGCTCTACCAGATAGGGGAAGCTTCTAGCACCTTCTAACAGAAGCCACCCCTGTAGTCCCCCCCACTACCAAAACCCAGCCATAGAAACCCACTACAGTATTTTACACCTTACATTTGATCAAAGCTTTTACAATGAGCCATGTTATTTATTTATCTTGTATTCCTTAGAGGTGAAAGTTCAAGTACATGTACAATAAAATTAATTTAAACCTTGTGCACAAAATAATCACTTGAATGTCCTTCTGCACTGCTTATTTTAAGATTTTTTACATAATTTCAGGAGATAGCAAATTATTACTCAGCAAAAGTGAGATCTGTTTGAATATTTTCCATCTGCAGACTTCATTGTGACATAGTTTTTCTAATAGTTGTAGCTTATAAAAGTTTTTCAGTTCTAAGAAGAACAGATTACACTTATTAGAATAATTCTTAATATTCTTGACATAAAAAGGAATTCTTAACTGTAAGTTTTCACTCGATGAGATTCATGGGTGATTGTTTCATGCAAACTCTGTTCCTTAATATTTGTCTTGTCTAGGAGCAGAATAATTTCATAACACTAGTCACTGGTATTCAACATCTCTGAATTGGAGTTAAAATATAAAATATGCGTGGAAAAATTGGCAGAGCATATTGAGGGATTTGGGGTGTTGTTTTTTTTCTTTTACCATAGCCTATAATTTTATTAGGTCAGATGTTAAATAGCTTAGAAGAAATTGTATCATTTTATTGGTGTCCTTCAGCAAGCAGCAGAGATTACTTTGTCCAATAAATATTTGCACTTTGGCTTCACAGAATGTAAACTTAATGAGCAGGTAATTTTAAGAGTTTTAAGGGAAAATGGTAAGGAGCTAAATTCATAGATGGCACTTCCCTGCTTGATTCTGTGAAGTAGTGAATAGCCTGGTTCAGTCAAGCAAATCCCAAAGAATGGTTATGCTTAAGTTTAAACACATGCTTAAGTGCTCTGCTGGAAAAGAGAAAGAATGCTCAGTAATTAGTAGGACTGAAGCTTTAATGGGTAATTCCAGATAAAGTAATTCGTCAGTGAAAGCTGGTCAGATTAGTTTCTGGAGTCTAAGTGTTTATTTTCTGCTGCTCCATTTCCTTATTCTCTCTCAGAGGAGAGCTGAGGAGATTTACTTGAGCTTCTCTTTAAAATACCAGGTTGCAGCTGAGCAACTGAGCGTTGCATTTCCTCAAAGCTTGCAATTGCTATCTCTATGGAGAACAGAAACACTTAACTGGAGCATTTGCAATTCAACTTATACCAGCCTATGCTTCCTCACCAAGAGTCTATTTCAAATTGTTTGTGATTCAGATGAGGATACCACTGTGTACCTGAGAACTGATCAAGATTATTTTCTTCTCTTCCAAGACTTTTGTACTGGGGGTCTAGGAGCTGGAGGGTGGTTCCAAAGAGTTTTATTATAAATGTGTCAAAGATGAGTGATTATTGAATCAATCTCACAATATTTAGTCTAATGATGCATAATTACTTAATTTAATCTAGTTGATCATCATAATGGAAAGCTCCGTATACTATAAGAAAAGTCACTCATTAATCTTTTCATGTATCAGTAAAGAGACTGATATATAGTCTCAAATCAAGAGTCCAACCTGACAGCAACTCCCTTTTCATTGACATATGTCCACATAAGCACAGAGGAACCATTTGAGAATACCTGTAATAAGCTGCCATCTGTCCACAAAGCAGAAAAAAATCTTCTTTGTTTAATTTTGGTTTAAAGACAGGCTCGATCTCCGTGTGCCCACATGAGCTCTGTGGATGAAACAGGAGGTGATGGCAAAAATACCGTATATTGTCAAGAGTTGCTGTTAAAATGTAAATCTCACTCTATCTGACAATGCCTCTGCAGCACTCAACACTGCTACTTATTTTGACATTTGTATAAATCCAGTTCTTTATAGGTATCAAGCTTTCCTGAGCATAAGGATGAGAAATAACCTTTATGAAGCTGGATAAACTAAACTACCAAAGCAGAATAGTGAGGAGAGATTGGCTTTTCAAGCTATCTCAGTGTTAGCAAGCTCTTAGTCTGAAATGAGTTTGGCCTAAAACCAACTTGTTAAAGAAAACTTCCTGGCTAATTCAGTTGCTATAAAACTAGTTAATTTTTCCCAGAACATAATTATTTACAAAGAAAAGCATAGTCTATTAAGCACCTTCAGATAGCTGCAGATAAGTACAACCATTCTGCATTTGGAATCGAAGATGGAGCAAATTGCACAAGGGATTAGATCTGTGTTTTCTTAGATGGTTTTCAGCAAAGACAGTGTTCTCACAATAAAATTCCTGTTGGAAAACTCTGTGTTGTCCTATTCATTTTCCCATCACATCAGCCATGCACTATCATGTTGCACAAAACAGTGTTATATAGCTTGATAAGTGTAGCTAGATGTGCTTTGTCACATCATAATATTTCAGCCAAGGAAATTTAAGAAAAGTCTGTGATCAGTGGAAAAGGTAATCAATTAAATCTGTTTACATTTTATTTGTAAAAGGAAAAGGGATTTTATGTTCTTTTTTACCAAGGAACAAAAGACGTGTATATTGAAATTCAACTTATAAATCTCAAAATCCATCAAAAGTAAACCAAACCCAACAAGAAATACCTTTAGTTTGAGTTCCTTTTCTTATCACTATTACTACAACAAAACAGAATGTTTGTTTTTCAAAA
>NW_020955223.1:2312403-2333560 GCF_003031625.1 Empidonax traillii
TTCCCTTCCCTTCCCTTCCCTTCCCTTCCCTTTTCTTATTCTATTCCTTTATTCCTTTCTCTCTCTTTCTCTGCCAGCTTCTTTCACATTAGCAACATAATTACAGAATGTGAGGATTATTTAGTGAATTTACTAGAAAGAGAACACAGAGGCATGTCCTTCTCCTCATGCAGGTTTCTCTGTCTTTAGGGAAATATTCAGTATTGTGCTAAAAAACCTTGAAACCAAGGGCAGCAAGAGGTGTGCCATGATGCATTTTTCTTGCTCAAATTAGAGGTTAAGTTTGCATTGGAATATCAGCAGAACGAAGGAGATGCTGCTTTTCAAAACTTGCTGTTCCTTATAATGCTAATGGCAATGTCTCAACCCTCTGCAAGTGGCTTCCCCTGGAAAGAAGATGGGATCAGCCTTCAGTCTCTCTTAGATGACTTCCTCAAGGTGCTGCAGCTCTTGGGCTCATGCATTCTATGTAATGCATCATTTCATATCTCTGACCCAGTGATTGATTGCCTTGACCCCTGTTCTGTTGGCCACTAAATGACACTGTAATGTGAATTTATGGGAGGCTGATTCAAAAACAACAAAAAGGAAAAGAAGATAATGGGTGCTCAGTGCTTTACTGGAGGACTCTGATTTTCATAGGCCACTGCATGCTCACACACTTCACCTATTCATATTCTGAGAAAAACAGGCAAAGCACCAAAACTCAAACTTACATCAGCAAATTTGCATGGGCATTTTTATTATTCCTAATAATAATTTTGTATTTGACTCTTTATAGCTGAGCTGAAATTTTTCTTCCCTTTGCTGTCACCTAAGCAACAAAAGCAAATTGATTTGATTTCACACTTCTTTTTTTTTTTTTTTTCAGTTATGACAATCTAAATTAGATGCGTGTTAGACTCCTTGGAAGCAAACCTATCTGAGCATTGTCTAGTCAGAGACTAGTACATCTGATTGAAGAAGAAGCTGAAACTGCAGTTTAAATTTCCCTGAATTTTCACCCTAATCATCCTGTTTCTCAAATTCTGCTTTGCAATTATAAAATAGATCTTCTTATCCAGTGTAAATTGCTATTTTAGTCACTTGAATTCACAGAAACTGGAACATGGTAAGTTCCATAAATTCCCCTTGAAAGACAGTTTTTATTTTTACTGAGGGAATATTCTCTCTGACATGCTAAATTCCATCTAATCCATGAGCACTACCATCTTTCACCAGAGATCACTATAAAGAGAGTCATTCATTCATTCCCTTTGCTGGGGGAAAGGTGCAATGTGATGATACCATGAAAGCTGATAATCCACTCGTGTTTACACTTCAGGTATTTCCCACAGAGCTCTCTGGAACAAGGGACACAGATGATGATTTGGCAAATGCTGTCCTTTCATACAATTTCCCTGGGTGCATTTGGACCAACCTATCAGAGAATTCTACTCCTGCTATTCATGTCAGTAATTAGATTTGGAGAGAGCAGTACCACATGCACGTTTGTGGCAATCACTCTTAACCCAAATGACGATCTTTTTCCTTTCTTCTTCCACTCCCTCTGTTCCCACTTGAATTTGCTGCATGCTGCCACAGCATCTGCCAGTAAATAAATAGATAACCCAAAATACCCAAGCCTGCTACCTAACAGGCCAAAATCCCTTGCATTTTTGTAATTGCAGAGACAAAAAGAAATCATCGTCAAAATTTGGATAAGAAAAGGAAGGAGAGAAAAAAATGAGCTAGACAAAATGTGAGAAAAAAAGCGCATAGAAGTAAAATTTTCATAGGGAATTTTGAAACAAAAGCTAGCTCTTTGAAAGCTGAAAAAAAAAAAGGTGTTAAATTCTAAAATTCAAGAAAATGGACTTTTTAGAAAAGAAATGTTCAGATTTATTACATTTGGACTATAAAGGAAATGTACACATGATTATCTATATATTTCAGTGCTTTGCATCTTTATTTTCATTAGTGACAGAAAACCTACAAAAATACATCAAAATCTTGGGAGTGACTGCAGAAACTCAAACTCATTTCACATTTAGTGTAAAAAAAATTGCTATATTTAGATCTTTTACAGACAATCTTCATAGTATTTCTTAGTGATGATAATATATATTTTTCCTCCCTCACTCAGCCTTATATCTGAATAAACTGATGAACTTCCTCACAACTTAAGTTCTGCTTCAGGAAACTTCATATTCAGATAATAAAAAAAGGTTTCAAATACCATGTAATATTATTGAACTGTATTAAGAGTTTCCACGTTTGTCATGTATTTTATATGGGTATCTAGCACATTTTAGTATAATATATAATATTAAGACACAAAAATACATAGACATGTTCACATCATATATTTGTATAGTTCATTGGTGTTTTAAAATAAGTAACAGTTTTACAAGATTTAATGTTTGCACTTTCATATATTCTTATGATACAACTGTATTTTCACTTCCACTTCCAGACATGGCATAAATGATTGAAATACAAGCTTACCATCACATATACTTCCCTTCTCAGCTAAGGTATGTCTAAATATAAAAAAATTATTTGTTCTCTTCTTTAGCTTGGATTGTATTTTTAATTCTCATCTGCTGGCAGCTGAACAAGTGATCATTCTTGTCAAATGGACAATTGATCATGCTGGACTAGAATTAAACATTGAGCTAATTTTGTATATGCCACATGATACACAGCAGGTAGTACTGACCCTCACTGTATACTGACTTGGGTCTTATCATACCACTTAGCTAAGCAGAAAAGGTCTGTCTAATCTTTCTAACAACCCCTTGATTCATCCACTTACTCATAAACAGTGTGGGTTTAAGTTATGGGAAAAAACCCTTCAGTAAGGTACTTTTTTTTGCTTCAACAGATCAGATGATGTAACTATTGCTGTAGTCTGTTGTTGTTTTCATTAGCTGAGATCCTTGACATTTTAAATTCTACAGATGAAATTTCACAGTCTATTATCTTTATTAGGACTTGGAAACCATGAACCCGTTTAAAAATCTTTTCTCTCTAGGTTGTGTGTTTTTGTTTTTGTTTTTGTTTTTTTTTTAATAGATTTAAGAGACCTGAACAGGAAAATGACCAGCTGCTTAGATTACTACTCCAATCCTCTCATGAATTTTTAAAGGTAGGGATTTTCTGAGAACCAACATCAAATAAAGGATCAAATACCTTCTATTACAGAATACAAATGTGTTGCTCAAAATCCCTAGAAATTACGGTCTTTGAGAACCATCTGGACCCACGTGTTATGCAAAAAGAGGAGAAACACAAAGGAAGTACTGATTAATTTTAATGTAGAGTGAAAAGACTTGTAATTAAATTCAGTTTTATTAAGTTAGTGGTGTTTGTAGCTCAGATTTTAAAGACTAGACTTCTCAAAAGTGGATATTCTCACATTTTGAAAACTTATTGGATACACTGATAACAAGAGTAAGTTTGTATGTTTGGCATTGACTTATTTAATGGCCATCCTTTCTAAACAATACATTGTATTAGTTTAGTAATTCTTACCATTAATGATTTGCAGTTTTATATTTTTATATACAGTTATACATCTTGTTTGTGGCAGTTTAAGCAATTTTGCCTTTTTATAAGCATTTGTTCACCTATAAATTAAAAGCTTTAATTTTGATCTGGTTTGCAAAGTGGGAAACTTCTTTTTTGTCTGAAATGAATTGCCAACACAGAAATCTATGTTTTCACACACTCAATTTTTACCATGAGTTTTTACTATGAGTAGAGAGCAGGCAAAGGAGACAAGTTTTCTTAAAATGCTATCTACTGTTCTTCTGTTGCCTTTCAAGGGCCCTAAATTGCTCACAAAATTCTCTCTCTGATTATATGAACAGAGGATTTAAATGACAGACAGCTTTAGTTGAATGAATATAGAATTCAATCAGAATAAAGAGACAGCATGTGACCATATCCCTAAGTAGTGCATAGACTTAGTACTGCTCTCTGTATGGAAGTTATTTGCTCCCAAAATTATTTTCCATCCAAGAAGAGGGCTGCATTTGCCATTCAGAGTGGCATTTCTATTGTACATAGAAACACACTAATTGAAAGAGTGTTTTTCTGATGCTTACTCTAAAATGCAGAAAGCGAATGGCATATGCACAGTTTCCCTATTTCATATACAAAGGAAAACTAATAGATGAAAACCTATGAGAAACAAAAAAGAGTAACCAGGAAAAATAAAAAAAAATTAAAAAAAAAACCCTAAAAAATATGAACAATTCACGTATTCAAACCTGATTTTCCTATAATGAAACCATAAGAAGGAATAAAAAAATAACAATTTATTGTGTGGTTAGTTGTTGCTGAAGCTACCTAGTTTAGAGTTAGTCTACAAAAAAAAGAGCAGTCAATATCACTGCAAGAATGCAAAAAAATAATGAAAATTTATGAGTAGTTTTATTCTCTTTCCCCTTGCCACCACACAGGATGTGCTGCTTGCAGACTCTTATATTAATCCCATGTGATATTCTTAATGATTTCTAATGTTGAAGACTCCACAAGCTCTTCAGCCAAACTGCCCTTGTACTTCATTACCCATTGCCACTAGATTTTTCTTTTTTTTGATATAACCTAGATTGTTTTTGCTGTAATTGAAGTCTATTACTCACAGTCCTATCCATTCATGCATGGAGAAGAGATTTTTTTTTTTAATCACTGTACCCATCTTTCAAAATCCTGTTAGGCACATTGACTGCTGAAACTTATTAAATACATAAAAACTACCTCCAGTTCAGGAGGTCCATCAGCTGAAAATAGTTGAAGGTTGAGAAGATTTGGGATGTCACATCTTTTCTTATGCTTACTTTCTTGAAGATTCGGTTTTTTACCATTACTAGAAACATGGTAACAAGCAAGGTGGACCTTTGAGAAGACATATTCTTTCCATTCTGATTATATGTAACTTTGAATATATTACTGTATCCCCTCTGGACACCTTCTTTTATTTAGTCTTAATAGCTCAAATTTTTTCAGTAACTGGGTCATGTATTGTAGAACTTGATCATTCTATCTTCTGTCACAGGCATAGACATCATAAACTGGTTCACGTCTTCCTTGAAACACATCTTTCAGAGGAGAACTCTGTAGTTAAGTTGAGCTGAATGGAATGGAAAATTTTTTTCTCTTATTTTGTAGACTATCCTCATATTTATTTATTCCATTGTGTCGGTTGCCTCCTCTGCAATGGTATGGCATTACTGTGTTGTACTCGGTGTTTGATCCACAAAAACCCAGTTCCTTTTTTCTGAAGAAGTGTTATTAGACAGCATTTGTGCAGTTAACTGTTTTGCATTTGCCTTCACAGAAATAATTTTACTCTTTCCAGATCATATCTCAAACTTATTTATGCTTTTTTTTTTTTAATTCTAACCCTGTCCACAATTTATCCTCATTCATCTTGATGTCATTTGTAATTGAAATAAGGGAATTTTGTATTCCTTAAAAAAAATTACTAATGAAAATACTGAACGTCATAATCTTCCGAATGCTGCTTGACACAGTTTTCTGTGTGGAAGTGAGTTGTGGAAAGCTTGTTTTCTGGACTGAGCAGTCCAACCTGTTTTGCTACGACAGAATAGAAATTTCATCCATAATCTTTTCCTACATCTTGTTCATGGGAATATTTTGTGAGACATGAAGAAGTAGATTAAAGTCACAGAATTTCTATTACTTCTATTCATAACACCTGTGCTTTTATTATTGTTGCAGTTTAACCCCAATTCACTTACTTCCCCCCACTGAGACGGATAGAGAATCAGAAGAGTAAAAATGAGAAAATTTGTGGGTTACGATAAAGACAGTTTACTAGGTAAAACAAAAGCTATACATGAATGCAAAACAAAACAAATTCCTTCACCACTTGCTATGGGCAGGCAGGTATTCCTTATCTCCAGGAAAGCAGGGCTTCATGACATATAACTGTTACTTGGAAAGAGAAACACTGTCACCATGAACATCCCTGCCCTTCCTTCCTTCTTCTTTTCCCTAGTTTATGTGCTAGGCATGACACTATATGATATGGAATATCCCTTTGTTCAGCTGGGGTCAGCTGTCCCTGCTGTATCCCCTCTCTACTCCTTGTACACTCTTAGCTTGCTTATGGAGTGGGATGAGAAGCAGGAAAGGCCTTGAATCTGTGTAAACATTGGTCAGCAACAGCCAAAACATCCTTGAATTACCAACACTTTCCAGCACAAATACAAAACATAGCCTCATATAAACTACTATGAAGAAAACGGAACTGTTTGCCAAAAACCAGCTCAATCATGCAGGTTTAAATTATTTTGTTCTTGATTTCTGTTCATCTTCTTACTATCATCCATACATTTGCAAATAATTCCTTTGATTATCTTTGACAGGATTTTTCAGAATTGAATTTGACTGGATTCAATTCCTTTTTTCCTTCTGTGTTGACACCCATGCTATGACACTCTCCAGTGCTCCACTACTTCCTCTTTTTCAAAAGACATTTTGATTATGAAACTGTTTCAGATATTTCAGACATTTTTCTAGTTTTCTTAGGAAAAAAAAGCCACAAAAAATTGGAACACACAAATCTCCGAAGGAAATGAAGAATTACTTAGAAGAATTAGTTTGTGCTACTTACAAAAATAAGTTAATTTTTAAAAAATGCGTGGCATTTAGAAGTTTTGAAAGGTAACTTTTTACCTTACTCTCAAAATGACTGTGAACTATGACAGATTTCAACAAAAATCATTTGAAACAAATAACAAATTCTGAAACTATAAAATATCTGTGTGAATATAGATTTCACTCACTTTGAAAGTTTAAAGCACCATTATTCTTCTCATTTGTCTACCTAAGACAGGTAATGCAGCTCTTCCGTTGTGTAAATATTATTATTTAAAGTATTTGAGTAAAATACAAGTTTCTTATAAAGATGTTGTATTCCTTTATGTACTTCCTTTGGAATACTGGAACATGATAAGATATGATATGACTGAAACTAGATCAATTATGGAAAGGGCAAAAACATGACTCCAACCTATTTGATAGATATTGTCAAGTTGGTCAGCAAAATGGTAGGTAAACAGGAATTGACAGTTATAATTTATTTTTATTCAGAAATTCTGCAATCAAACTCCTCATAAAAAGCTATATGGAAATACAGATATTTTGGGATAAGAGGCAAACTACTGTTATGGATTGGGTGCTGACAAAATAGAGTGTTTTCTAAACACGGAAATATAAAATACAGAGTTTGCTAAATGGTGCAATTTGGGACTGTTTTTAGTCTTCATTAATGATCTGAAAACAGGATGAATAGAGAAAATGAGTGAAGCAAACAAAACTAAATGCTGGCTGCTTTTACAACCAGTAATATTTTCTGTGTCTTTTTTTAAGTTCAATCAATACATGAGCCATTTTTTGTGCTTCAGTTTCAAGAGAAGATCATAAAAGGTACACATCCGAATAACTGTATTTCACAGCAGGTCCAATTCTGTTGTTCTTCCTCCCAAGCAAGTTTTTAAAAACATCCTGAAAGTAGAAATAGGTTTAGGTGAACTGAAATTACTTATTGAGTCACTATGTGTTGACCCCTGAAGCATCTGCTGTTTTGTCCTGTTGTCTGTTTTGCACCAGGACCTTTGTCTCCCAGCTGCATACACTCTATGTGCATACATCTTATAGAGACATATACTAATTCACTCTCAAACTTCCATTATGGTGTAAATCCTTAATTTTCTTCTAGAGATTCATGTGTTTTGGTAGAAGAAGAATTCCTTAGAATTGTGAATGCTTGTGTGTTGTACACAATGCTTGTATGTGTGTGTGTCTGTGCTTGTGCATGAATGTCTCAGACAAAGCTGATTTCAAAACAAGTTTGAAATCTCAATCCCAAGCCAACCATAGTAAGCTACAGTCAGTATGGGCTGGTTGTAAAGAGCAGTTATGACCTGACTGAACAGAATTTACACACATGGGACTCTCTGAAGTGTAGAGGTGTGCATGCACTACACATTTGTCAAAAGAACTGATTGGGAAGCTGATGATGCATTGTTCTTCTGCATATAGACTCTTGAGACTGGGGAGGTCTTGTCCTTTGGGAGATATGTTTTGAAATGCACCAGCCATTGCTCAAAGAGACCTAGGGACGCAGCTGTGGACCAACAGGTTTCAGACTAGCTTTCCCAGACCAACAGCAATCTCATTGATGGGAAGGGAAGGCACGACCTGGTAATTCTGGGGAAACAGAGTGCATGAAAAAATGAAATAGAAGCACTGTGCTTATTGATTCTGAAATAAAACCCATGGCACAAGCCTACTGTAGGTTACCATTTAGTTTGTCTGTCTTGTGACAGACATGACTGAGAAGATAGCTCACACTCTCTACAAGTATTAAAGGCACAGACTGTGAAGACCTTAAAATTAAACTTTGTGCTTCTTGCTGCTGTTTTATGCAGGGCCAACTCTCTACACTGATAAGAGAATCCAAGGATCATTTAGATTTGTTCTGTTCCTAGCTTTTCACAGGAATCTGAAAACACTTTTGAAGATTGGCATAGACTGATCATATTCTGGCAGAACTTCTTTTTGTCAAATTCACTCACTTTTTGCCTCAGTAGCAACAGCAGTTGGTAAGAGGACTGTTGAAAGAATCATGTTATTACCCCTGTAAATTTTGGCTCATCCTTAAATCTAGTTAACCATGGCTGGCTAAACCAGCTATGGAAACTCATTAAGCTTCCCATAGGCTATACTATATTGCAGAGCTAAGCAAAATTCAGACATCCTAAAGAGCTCTGCAGTCCCTCTTTATCCTGAAAGCAGTGACAAATTCTGTCCTTAGCCAAGCATGTGACACTTCAAGCGACATTTACAATCTTTGCAGGGTTATAGTGGTATGTCTGAGAGCAAAATATGACTTTTTCTTTAGCATTAATTTTACCCATCCTCATTTTTTTCGCCATCATATAATGAAAAACTGTTTCATACAAATGGAAGTACTGGGGTGTCTTTCTGTAAAATCAGTGAAAAGTCTTTCCTTAACATGACTTCTGCAAAATGATCCACAGCAGAGGAAGAGGATATATTAGGCCACTTCTTTCTTGCAGACATTTGGAATTTTAGCGTAAAATAACTTTGGAATGGTGTTGAAAGGCAATCCTGTATTAATAGCCTTCAGCTTCCACCTGATCAGTTGTAAAAGCTGAGGGGTAAAGATAATTTCCACTTCACAGGCACAAACACCTGTAGATGCGTAACAGTTTTTAAATGTTCTAACACCTGCACTTATCCAGGTACAGTGCTCCAGGGACTATCTGCAAGCTGTGCATCTGTCTGAAGCATGTTTACAGTGTGTTGACTTTCTGCTTTGTTTTGCTTCATGTTTTACCTCAGTATCATAGGTGATCATCCTCTGGAGGCTGTCATATACAGGATTTTTTTTGCTGCTTCTTTGAAAGTAAGTGTAAGTGCATTACTCCTGATCTATGTCCCCTCTAATTATAAAAAAATATTTTGCCTTTTAATGTTACACAGGCAGTAACAAGCTTTGATAAGTTATTTGAGCAAGATACCTATTTAGGTTATTGATTTTGTGCACTCTTTTATTTGATCTGCTTAAAACAAGTTTTTAGCAGTTGAGTAGGTTGTGATTTTTCTCCCCTCATACCTCTTATGAGAAATTTCAATTTTGAAATACTAAAAGAGAAGGTGTACAATTTAAACAATGGACAATCTGCAAAAAACCATGGGATAGGTGTTTAGTTTCTGGAATATTTTCTCAGGTCTCATATTGAGAGTCAAAGTGGATTTCTAATTTTTATTCCACTCATTACTAAACAGGAACACTGAGGTCACAGCAAATAAAGCAGTATGACTTAATGAGAACAGCTTTAGCAAAAAGAGGAGGTGTTTCTCAAAGTACATCAAGTGCTTCACATATATTAAGAAACCCCAGCTGAATCGATTTAATAATGTTGGGATTTGCACAATTATTACAGAGCCTTCATTATTCACCCAGCCTGCACATACCACAGCACAAATGAACATCTCAGTCTGGTGGTATTAACATTGCCATTTTCTAACCCATTCCCAGGCCATCTGCTACATGCTGATCATTCACTGCTTTAACATTTAACAGTTACCCAACTGCAACTTAGCAGATTTGTGTACTTTTGAAAACAGCTGGTTTAATAACTGCTTCAGAGCTTTTGGATAAAGAAATTATTTTGTAGTGCTTTACAATAGAATTTTTTTCTAAAAAATGCCTCAGAGAAAAGGGTATAACAGTTTCTTCCACAAATTTATGAATTTATAATGCTTCAATTTATTTCTTGTCATATAAGGAAAAATACTTGATTATTTATAGAACAATAATTCAAGAAATCTCTTTTAACCTTCCTGGTTTATTTTTTGTCCTCTCTCAGGTACAGAGGAAATGCACTGAAATAATGAAAGTGCTTAATATGTCATTCTGTCTCAAAGGCTCAAATCTGGATTTTTTCATTTAAAACAACAGACCTGTATCTTAAACTACAAAATCATAGTGTAATAGTAACCATTAAGTTAAATGAATTTGAACATATTTGAACTGCAACCCTGACTTTCCAAACTTGATGAGAATGTGAAAATAGTGTTCATTCTTATACTGCTCTTGATGCCCTATTTTTTAACAAATTTCAGCCAATAGTGGCTGGAACTGTTCTTTTTACTGCCCCCTCCTTTTTTTTTTTTTTTTTTTGTAAATTATCACAATTTAGGCACTCATCATTTCGAAAGGTATTCTCAATCACAAGGGTAAAAAACCCTTTATTGTTCACCTGAAGCGGTTTAAGTGTGTATATGTATATACACAAACACACACATTTGCATCATGTTAATAACCATTTGACTTACTCTTTCTAAATACCCATCTGATTAACCCTTGCTTCATAAGCATTCAAGTAGTTGTTGCTGGATGTTGACATTGATATTTATATTAGAAATCAGAATGGATGCAGTTAAAAGAAAGAACTTAGTATTAATGTCCCACAGAAGCGACAATTCATGAGTGGGTTTTTTTCAAAACACTTCTTCTTTTGCACAGCCATCAATCAAAGTGACAACATTCCTTAGATTAAGTTTGGATTCTCCAGCACAAATTAATTAATCTGTCCAGTACTTCCTATCTCCCTGTTTCTATCAAACTACAAATAAAGCCATTCAAAACTTCAATTCTTTCCTGATTAGTCAATAAACCATGACAACACATTTGTGACAGTACTTCTGGGATTCTCACAGAAGCTTATTTATAGCAGGTAGCAAGTGTCACAATCAATCTTCACAAATGGGTGTACATTTTATTTTTATTTTTTAAAACTAGCTTCATAATAACAACAAATGAAAAATTGGAGCAGCATAAAAATAAATTTGAGAAACACATTATCTGTAATGGAACAAAGCATAAAATTAAACATCTCAGAAATCACAGGAAATGGAAGTGCTTTGGTTGTATGTAATAATAGCTTTCAGCTCCTTTCACTGGAACCAGAGCAGTGACAAGTGTAAAACTGAGATATGCAATGATCTGCATGCTGCTGGCCCAGAAGGTAGGTTGCACTGTGGAAATGTCCTAAGGTAGTGAAAAAAAATCATCACATGCAGTCACTCCAAGGAATTTGTCTATTATATTGGAAAAGTTATACACTCTAGCCACAGGAGGAAGAGTGAGAGAATGAATATTTCTAGCAGCCTGTGAGATGTTAAGAAGGAATATTGTGCTCTCGACAAAGAGGTCAATTAACATCCCATACTGGACCCTCACAACTATCCCTTTCTAAGAGAAAGCCAGGACAGAGTCATGGGATCAGTTCATTCCAGATTATTCCACTAAGGGGCAACAGGAGTTGTGACATAATGTTTATTCCTCCCCCCCTAAGCCTGGATCTTCCCAGCACTGTCCCAGCAGACTTTTCACACTTAACACTGACATACAAGACTATGCAGTTTCCCTGGGCACAACACATACAGTTCTACCTCACAGGAATAAAGTCACCATTCCAGTAACATACAATGTTATGTTAAGCACTATAAATTGATCACAAATAGTAGTGATGTCTTCTGTCCTAGATATTATGGATTAGTTATTCTGTACCACTCAACCCTGGAACTGAAGTTTCTTTTAGCTGTTTAAGGATGCTCTTTATCCATACACTCTAACAGGGACTTTCATAGAGGTCTGAATATCTAGCAGAAAAATCAAACACAGTTCTGCTCTTTTCCATTTGAGCCTAAAAGTGAAATTTTCATGTCTACAACGGGCTTCTCTACCATATAACTTTTTCTTGGTAGAACAGTGTCCTAGTTACAGGAGGCAGGACCAGTTTATTACTGTGTGGGTATAACCAAAACTGTGTATTCCACACCTTCTGTGTCATTTCTGATGGACTGTTAATAATGGATCACTTACAGCAGCTACCCGGGGCACAACAAATGACTCAGCAGTGATAACTCCCCTGTGGAGAGGAATTATCACCTTCACACCCAGCCTGAGGGGTCATCTCTGCTAATGGACCATACTGACTGGCATAATAGGCAGATGCTACACCTAGACCATCAAAGAGTCCAGAAATATCCTATGTTTCACAGAGTTAAATCAGCCATCGTAAAATGCCTCACCCTGGGGGAGGTACTAGACATTCCCACCTGAATCTGAGCATATATCGTCTTTCTGTTTTTTGGAACTTCAGGTACCACTCCTCGAATTGAGAGGAGCACCAGAACTACAATAGGACTGACTGCCTCTCTCAACAGAACTGCCACCATCATCTGAACCAACAGGTTTCCCTTTCCTTTTACTTTGCACCCAAGGGGGCCACGTGGTGCTCAGCACAGGGGCCTACTAACACTTCTGTTCTCGTCCCAGGGAGCTGGGTTAGACATCCGTTTTTGTGGGTTAAAACCAGTTTTACTCTGTATCATTGCATCTATTGTAATTTATTTTTAGTAAATTGTAACTCTGATTTATAATCTCTCTAGAGTTGGGTTCATTTCTCCTGCTGAGTTACTTTTAAACCAGGACAAACAGGAATGCAAAACAGTGGATTGCTGAACATGAATCCAGCCTAGATCTGTGTTCATCATCATGACCTTATGTCAGTTTGGTATCACATGAGATCTTCACAGTTTTTGTAAAGCAGAATGAGATGTTGCTGCTGGAGATCAAAAGGTGCTTTTCAGAAGTTATTGTGAAGGTCTCATTCACGTAAATTCAGTATCAAAACTCAGAGATAGCAAGATCAGGCATTAATACAATAAAGATTTGATTCTCTCTTTATGTAATTGCTATCCGTATTAACAGCTGTAGTTTGAAAAGAGACGTCTGTGCAACATTAAAAAACTTACAAAATAAATATGCAGACATTCTGTAACAAAAACACTATGGCTAACAGAAACATGAACCTTTCTATTTTTGAAGTGTTCAGGAAATCAAGTTACGAACAGTGTGCTATTACCACGAGCATAAAGTTACATTGTAATTAAATTCTGAAGTAAAATTTTAATACTTTAAATTAATTAAAAACAACAACAAAACAACAAAGTGTGAATGAGTAGTATTATATTTCACATCATTTTCACTTTCATAAATTCAGCTCGGAAAATTATATGCAAAACATTACTAAATGCTTCTTCCATTTCAACAGTTTTCCAATGAAATAAATATAATTGGATGCATTTGAATTTGCAGATGCTAAAAAGTAAATTCATGATGAAACATAAAATATTTAATGTAATTCTGGGTAAGAAATTACAAAGAAAGTACATTACAAGTTAAGCACAGTTGATTTTAGACTGATTTATTTAAGTTCACTTCTCACCCACAACCTAATAATGATTGTATCTGTCAGCCAACTTAATATTTACATAAACACACAGTAATATACAGCAAAATATCAATAATCTTAAGCAGTTCCTACAAATGATAACATTTTCTATGACAAAAATATGAAGATTATCTAGTAAATAGAGTTATGACCATTTTAAAATACATTTTTAGGTTCCTTTCCAAGTGTTTTGAGGTACAACCACAATTGAACTGTGTTAGGCATTGGTACATGTGCAATCCCTGACAATTATCTCCAAAGAGAAGTAATTCTTATGTTCCTTAGGTCACAATAATATATGTCTCTACTGAATCCTGATATTCTTGCTTGTCCTGCCCTTCCTACAGATTTCTCTTTTTTTCACCTTTTCTTCTGATTTCATTTAATCTTTTTGTTTTAATCGTGTAGACCTAAGCATTTGGAAATTTTGCTTGGGGGGTGTGTGTGTGTGTATATTTGTATGTATATATATGTGTGTGTGTGTGCTCATAGGCATATGGGTGCTGTCCAGTGCACAGAGGCCTTTAACATTTATTAGCTGGTCTTACAATCTGGTTTACAGATTCTCAAATAATATTTTTGTCTATAAATTATTTTAAAACTGAGGTGGAAGATGTTTACAGGTTACCTCATTGTTCCATCTCTGTTTCTGAGTTTCCCTCCCACATTTTGCACATAAAATCCTGTTTTCTTATAATCATATCAGTGACACCGTTAACAGTATTTGGGACCAGTGTTTTCCTCAGTGTAAACTTTTTCACACTGTTTCAGTGCCATCTTTCAAATTAAAAAACTGTGTTATACAGAGACTGTATAAGCATCAAAATATTGCAAGATAATGAAGGACATTTCAGGTTTTGCAGCAATGCTTTGAATTGTAACACATTTTATCCAGTCTCATTGGTTATGTCATGTTACATATCTTTTGTAGCATCAGATGCTGTAGGCTGGAGCAACCTCTTGTGTAGAACATCAAAATGTACTACACTGTATGTCACCTAAGAAATCTTTGACAGTACTATTAGGAAAAAACGAAGGATTAATTGAAGGAAAAACTCCAGCACTGAAATCACAGAAAAAGTAAAATGTTTCTACCCATAACTAACAGTTAGATCGTATTAAAAAAAAAATGTATCTGGGCTTGGATTTATTCTGGTGAATGAACTATTCATAAAACAGATATGCTTGGAACATATTTGCTTTTAGGTGCCCGGATAAGGACACATAGTGACATACCGACACTGTATCTTATCCTACTTAGTAGTGTATAAGCATGCTGCTTATAATGTATGTCTTAATTTGGCCTCAGGAATTTCTTTACAGACACAAAATATCTTGATTTGCAGATAAGTTGCAGAACACTTAATCTGTTAAATCTGGAAATAAGATGAAAGGTATTTAAACTGTTGTTGCAGAATTCCCATTAGAAATACTATCTGAAAAGAGAAATCTGATTGAAATAATTCTAATTGCTTCTTTTGATCTCTACTTGGGGAACTAGCAACACTGACAGATGAATTCTGGTGAGTACTGTTGAAGTAAAGACAGGATCACCCCAGCTGCTTACCTTTTGTACTTGAGGTTTCTATTTCCATTGCAAAGCTGTCAGAGTGAAAACCTGCCTACACCTCATAGGTGTCTTGGATTGAATATCATGCTTTGGTTTAAAAATATAATTAAGCTGGATGTGCATTGAGGCACCAGACACTGCATTGAAGCATATGTACTATTGATATATAGTCTATTTGGTTAATTCTTCTGCGGAATTGGTAAAATTTAGAGGGTGGCTGCTGTAATAACTTAAACTACCACAAGAATTTTTTAAGTGCCCTAAATCCCAGAGTCTGAATACTCAAGAGCAAAAATTTCCACATCTTCCTTCGTTAGCATAACTACCCAATTTTATCTAAGATAGATAATTTTATGCTCTCTGAAAAACAATTTTAGGTATTTACTGGTTTTATTTTTCACACCTATCTTGTATGTTTCTACAAAATTTTGGTTCTTATCTCTAGGGCAAATGACAGTAACTCAAAGAAAACTCAATAAGCATTTTTTTTGAATTGTCTTAAAGCTTTGTGATAAGCTGATTTTGAATTAACAAAATCTAAACCCATAGTTTTTGTGAAAAAAAAAAAAAAAAAAGAACTTGGAATGAAGATTTTTTTTTACCCCACAAAGTAAAGAATTGGAAAGAAAAAGTTTTAGATTAACTAAAGGGTCTTTGCAGAGGGAACTTTATTTTCAGAACTGATAACATTTTTTTATAACAGAAGCCTGTAGTTAAAAGGCAATGTCTATGCATTTTGCACAGAACAAATGGCTTTATTAATATTTTGTATTCTTCGTAAGTCATGAAACTTAACCATATTAATATTATGAGTCATGTTGCCATCAAACAAGCCCCTGATCCACAGCACCTAAATTCTAAGTTTAAACTGAGATGACAGAGAGATGCGCAAAAATTTGTAAGAATGCAATGCCAATATCTAGACTGAAAAATTAGCATGCATAGCAGAGTATCAAGAATCATCTATCAAAAACTTTTCTCACAGAAAGAGAAAGACTTAGTAGTGATGTCGAGGAAAACTAACCAAAAAGCATTATAGAAGTTCAGAAAGATTTTCTTCTAAAACCTGTGGTTTTACAGAGAAAGAACTTATAAATACTAGATAGTATCTGCATGGGTGGATAATTTAAATTTTAAAAAATTAATTTCAGAAAAATAATTATTTAGCTTTTCAAATTTCATTGTAACTATCAGATTGAAAAATTAAGCATTCATATGATTAATAATTGTGGATGATACTGCATTTCTCATTATCTATCGTGTTGAGGTCTGTGATGATTTCTGCAAAGGTCAGGAGACACATTTCCTTCCACCTTTTACCCCAGTCTACAACATTTAATGCTTGTCTAGAGGCATTCACTGGGACTTTTGCCTTTCTGTTAAACATCAACTATTAGTTACTGCTAAAGGCAAGATTCTTTCTTATCTCATATGGCAAATTGTAAGTTCTTTTTTTCTCTCCTCACAGGCAAACAAATCTGCTTGAACAGATATATAGTCCTTGAAATGAGATGTCATTCACAAAACATTTTTTCTATTATAGAAAAATACGTTTAATAAATATCATGTGAACATATAGAAATCCTTTTATTTCTCTGAATGATTACATAATTTTAGTGGGGTTTTTTTGTGTGTGTCTGTGTGTTTTTTGTGGTTTTTTTTTTTGTTTGTTTGGTTGGTTTTGTGGTTTGTTTGTTTGTTTGTTTGGAAGAAAACAATATCCTTTCTTAAAGTGTTTCAGGGGACAAAAATATCACAGTTTTAAGCAACGTTCTGCAAGCCTGTTTGTAGTGAGCAAATGTTCTAAGTATATATATAATACTGCCTCTGGGATCTGCTGAAGGCAGAGCAGAAGGGAGGTGTTTTATCTTACCTGGATTTTATTTACCAAGGTCTCGCAAGAAATACCTTGTCTTGTTGAGTAATTAGTGCTTTACAGGACTCTTACTCATCTACCAAACTTTAAAAATCTGCAATACTCAGAGTCGATATCTTTTTTCTCAGTAGTAAAACCTCGTATCTCTTTCTGGGCACAGCAGTGAGTAGAAACTGTGAATGGTAGTTTTCTACCTGCAAGAAATTTAAGAGTCCTCTTTTGTTGCAAGGCTTTATGTAGTACCTGAGAGAAATGGTCATTACTGGATTGGCATAATGCCTACTGAATTTTGTCTTTCTAACAGCTCTTGCAGCATCTGGTAAGCTGAGAGCCTATAAACCAGAATTTACTTTTAGTCTAGGAAGTCTATTTTTGGTCTGATCTCTTCAGGAATGACCAAAAGCTAAAACATGTTATTAGGGTCATTGTCCAAATGCCTCTTAAACACTGACAGACTTGCAGCATTGACTACCTCTCTAGGAAGCCTAGTCTAATGTTTGACCACCCTCTCAGTAAAGAAATGCTTCCTACTGTCCAGTCTAAACCTCTCCTGGTAAAGCTTTGCGTTATTCCTGTCACTGGATACCAGGAAAAATAACTCAGCACGTCCCTCTCCATTCCCACTCCTCAGGAAGTTGTAGAGTGATGAGGACACCGCTCAGCATCCCTTTGTCCAAACTAGACCAACCCAGAGTCCTTAGCTGCTCCTGATAGCACATTCCTTCCAGCCCTTTCACCAGCTTTGCCGCTTTCCCATGGAAGCATCTGAGTACCTGAACATCCTTCTTAAACTGTGGGGTCTAAAACTGCACACATTACTCCAGGTGAGGTGGCATCAATCACGAATACTGTGGGATAATCACCACATTTGAACTTCTGTTTGTACTGTGTTTAATCCATGCCAGAATGCTATTTGCCCTCTTGGCTGCCAGGTCACACTGCTGCCTGATTCTGAGCTTGCTGCCAAGCAGCACGCCCACCTCTGCTTCTTCAGGGCTGCTCTACAGCCACTCCTCTCCCAATTTAAACTTGTACCTGATGCCATTCTAGGTGCAGAATCTGGCATTTGGACTTGTTAATTTTAATCCCATTAATGCTTCAACCTCTCTAGATCCCTATGCAAGGCATCTTGTACCTCAAGAGAGTCAACAGCTCCTCCTAGTTTATTACTATTAGTGTAACACAGCAACCATACTGGAATCTAATAGAAAAGCATGGAGGGTTTCAGTTCCCTTCAGGCACTGCTGAAGTTCAGAAGTCTTTCTTAATCACAGAAGGAAGACTGCGGGATCTCACTTGGAGAAGAAAATGCAACAGATTGCTAAAATAATTTTTAGTTTTGCTGCTTCCATCAAGACATGATAAAGATCATTACTTTGAAGACAATAATACTAAGGTGAATTCAGATACTGGAGTTGAAATTTTGAGAAAAATGTTGAAAGAATGGACCATGTGAGAGCTGTTCATTACATTTTGATGCTATGTTAATGGGGAAAGACGAGAAGTTTGCATACAAATGGGAGAAGCAGGACAGAAAAAACCCACCACGGTGCAAGGGAAAAGGAGGTGAAATAAACCAAGTGGTACTTGAGTATGAGAGAAGAAGAAATTGTAGTAAATATCTAATTTGAACAGAACTAGGTAAGTCTGTTCAAAATTGTGGGAAACTGAGATTCTTTTTATCTATGTTTTGGCAGTAGTCTCAAACTCCTTCACTGATAGCTTATACTACAGATCTAAGCAATGAGAGAAAAGAAGTTCCAGTATAAATTGAACTCCATCAATATCTAGTTTCTGGGGAATATGTCCAGGCTCTTTTTTTACTCCTAAATAGTTTAAGTAGTTTTGAACTCAGAACATCCATGTCTGCAAATTCTCTATTTCACACTGCATAAGACTTTTGACTATAGCACTGTTCAATTTTATATGGGTAGATTAGAAGATTTGTGATGGAAACTGAGTGTTTCAAATCAAAGATTGAAAGATTTCAAGCCAAATTCTCATCTCAGTGGACTGGGACTTAGATCAAAGGCTATCTGCTTTGAATACTATCAGGAAAGCTATCATATGCATGAAAATTCTTGAGCAGCAAAACACAACAGCATCATCAATATTTGAAAGTAGTGTTAACCTAAGTATTTCAAAGAGTATATAAGCTTTTTTAAAAATATAAGTGATATGGACTACATTCTCCATAGTTATCATTTTCCATGTGTCATAAGGTCTTTTGGATTTACAAATTCGTAGAAGTTTTGAAAATTAAGTGCTGCTATTGATTAAATGCAAGATTTGTTCCAAGCTGTGAATCAGGTCTAATGCTTATCAATAATTTGTTATTTCACATTTGAGACACTACTGATTTTTCCACATGCAGGCAAGATTATCCTTTCATTAAACAACTCAGTTTTGTATACATGTCACTTTTCTTTTAGGTTTCAGCTTTTTTTGAGGCTGCATAATTTCACTACCAAACAGTGACTTGAATAATTCAGTTGCAAAATCAATAAATTGTATCTGCCATGCAAAAATGTAAGTAGTATGACTTTGACAAGATGCTTCAATCTGTAAGTTTTTAACACACAGGAAGGACAATTCACAAAATCAAATCTCAACATATGTTAATAAAAAATTGCTAATATTTATTGCAGTTCAAAGCTACCTGAACCCAAATCAGGACTGGCTGAAAACATGACAGTAGTTTTACAGTAGAGGTAGAAGATCCCTCCATTAACACTGTGAACTGTTCTTTGAGTAACAGCCTGCAATTTGGTCTAAGTCTCTGCAAGGGTCCTGGAATAAAATAAATGATGAGGTCTCCCTCATTCTTGGTAAGGAAGATGATCAACAGTCGACAGCTGTGTCATTTTTTGCTTGTTTTCCTAACATAGTCTTTTACATCACCTTCAGCAGGAAGTTTTCGCTGAGCGTACTCTGGCACAGTTTCCATTAAAGAAGGAAAAATTGAAATGTCACAAAAGCTTGAGGCTACTATGGAAAATAGCCTTGTTTTAAAAAATAAAATAGCCCCTGGTATATTCTATTAGGTGGTTATCTGTATGTGTACTGGTTCCAAGGGAGCTACCAAGTACAGTGCTTCCAGAGTCACCGGTCAGTACTTGCCTTCTGACTTCTGACCAGAGGGAAGGCAGTGAAGTCCACTGGACCATTTAGTTGGAGCAGTTCTGGACACAGAGAGAAACAAAACTCTGAACACTTACAACCAAATATGGATTGTCTGTGTAAGGCTGTCTCAGAGAGCTTCTTGAGAGTCACTATTTTGCATACAAGCTCCATCCCATTCTTGTTAAGACACTGCTTCATCTCTGTTCCATCCACATCAGACCTATCTATCATATTTTTGCAGATGCAAATTACTGTCTTGCACATAAGAAATTATTATCATTGTTAATAGTAATAGTAGTAGCATCACCATCATCATCATAATCGCAATTTTGTTTTATTTCAATTAATAAACTGTTCTTATCTCAGCCCACAAGTTTTCTCACTTTTACCCTTCTGATTCTGGGAGTGAGGGAGTGAGTGGACGAGTAGGGCTTAGTTACTGGCACGGGTTAAATCACAACAGCGTGCTGCAGCCAGAATCTGTGACAGAGCCTGGATTATGTAACTATAAAGCCTTGCAAAGAAAAATAAAAGGTCCTGACTTAGGCAAAGAGTTCTTCACCATGTATTCAGTTTTAGAGCTTTAGCCTTGTTGAATGAACGGAACTTCAGAGAGGTTTAAACACATAACTGAAGTGCTTTGCTTATCAGTATTATGACAAAATGAGTTGTTCTGGAACCAGTTTATTGCATGGGAAATTTTGGAGTACTTGAAATAAAATTTGTATGGCATGTTCT
>NW_020955223.1:2333683-2334686 GCF_003031625.1 Empidonax traillii
CACCATGTATTCAGTTTTAGAGCTTTAGCCTTGTTGAATGAACGGAACTTCAGAGAGGTTTAAACACATAACTGAAGTGCTTTGCTTATCAGTATTATGACAAAATGAGTTGTTCTGGAACCAGTTTATTGCATGGGAAATTTTGGAGTACTTGAAATAAAATTTGTATGGCATGTTCTATATTATGTAATCCAGGACTTTTCCTCAGTAACTTTATGACTTTCATATGCTTTGCCACTTCAGTAATAGAGCTATTATGTTCCATATAATTTTTCCAATATCTCAGAAAAAGCAACTTCAATTGTTCTTTAATTTATGTGTTCAACCTACTGCAATCTTTGTTGGAGAAACATGAGAAATTCTTAATGGTACTTCAGATACTTAGATAGCAGCAAAGCAGTTTAAAATATATAAAATACCTCATATCCCTGCCTAGAAATATTTTTGAGGAAAAGCGTTTTTTCCAGAAGAAGAAACATCCTTTTTCAGTCTCCATCTGTCTGTACTGTACTATGATATATTATTTTTATACTGAATTACATATTCTACCAGAAAAGATACTCCAGGTATCAAAATGTGAGAACTCCTAATTTTCCTTCCACAGAGGAAAATTATATATATATGTAACTAATATGCATTATATATATATTGAAAGAATATATATGAAAAGATACATATTTGAAAAAATATGAAAAAAGGATATATTCCAAGAAATATGACTACTCCTTGTATATCTGCTGCACATTCTCATGAATTTCAGTCCCAGTGTTGCCCGTAATGAGAACACAAACTAACAGAGTGTCAGTTTATGCGCTGCTTTATTCAGGGCCCGGGGTCCCTGTGGACTCCTGTCCCAAGACAGGTACCCAAAGACCCACATTTTGAACGCATCTTTTATACTATTTTCCAAGCAAGGTTACATGATTGGTTTTACATTTCACAGAAGACATAGCAGTTAAACATAAACTTACATATCACTTCGATTATATTCAAATATTAATCC
>NW_020955223.1:2335401-2365950 GCF_003031625.1 Empidonax traillii
AGCAATATACTTACTCATTTCTCAGTCTTATGAATATCAACATGTTTTTGTTACCACTAATATAAATCACCAAGGCTTATTTTGGCTTCATAGGTAATTTGCTTTCAGCTCATTTAATAATTTAGAATAATCAGTAGTGTTTAAAATCTTAGCAAGTTGTGTTACAATCAAAATGCATTTAGATTGCCATGCAATTCAACCTTACAAATCACCAGCCAATCAGCACCCCCGATGCTGTGAAGCACTCTTATCTCGCTCTAAGTGTTATCTCATGCTGCTCTTAACACATTTGGAAATTGAGAACATTGACTGCCTTTGGTGTCTGCATCCATTCAGTGTTTAATGTCTGAGACTTCACGACTGTTCTGTTCAATTTGGTGTGGCATTTCAGCTGTAGCTATCTATGCAGCAATCTTTTTCAATTCTGTGAAAGTAGGTTCAACCACAGATTATAGAGAAATAAATTTGGAATAAATATATTTTGAAATGTGGGAACTCTACTTAGTGTCTGTTTGACTCCAAGGAAATTATGAACTTCAGGGTAGTTTTAAGTCTATTTAGATTTCAATAGTACAATCATCAGTGCATTGCTTAGGAAGCTGAGGAATGGATATGGCCTGCTTTTTCTATTGTGGACTAAGCACAGAAACAGCAGGAATGAATTCTGCAGCATTTAGAATGATTCCTGCCTTCCAGTTTATGAGTCTTGGAGGACCTGGAGAGTTTACATTGCTTTGGGTGATCCGAGATTAAATCCTTTCTTCTTCCTGTGACATAATGTAAAAAAAAAAAACAAAACCAAAACCAAAAACAAACCCCAAAAACCCAACTTCTAACCATCTCTCTCTTTTGACATTAGTAACATTTTTTTTTTTTTTTTTTTAATTGAGTACATTCACAAGAAACTCCAGAGATTGTATTGGATGCTTCTGAAATTTTTAAAGTGTTGATTTTTGTCTTTGCCTGAAAAATAGTATTCCATTTTTTATTAGCAATCTAATTGTCTGATTTGGGGAAACCCATAAACTTGTAAGTCATAGTGTATTTACTCCAGTCAAGGTAGGTATACCTTTGAATATTAATATTTTTTATTTTACATTATTAACATCACTAATGCAATTTGCCTAAATGAAATTTTGTTCTTTCTAGTCCTCAGAAACTTTAATTTTTGAAATGAGAAAGAGATTAATTAGGCACATGTATATATTCCATCTGTTGGACTGTTGGACTGCCAGTATGAGCAGCAAAAAAACCAACCCAACAACCAATTTTTTAAAATTTTATATATTTTTTTTCTTACTATGTAGTCCTTTTCTTTATTCCTAATATTTCACACTTTGGATAACTTAATTGAATGAACAGTGAACTGACTAAAAAATTATAGTATTTCAAGGTAAATCCTTATCACTATTCTCTAAATTCAACCTGGTTAGTGTGTATATTCTCCACCTAAAGTATCATCTTAGGTGTTCTGATTTGTAATTCACCTAAGAGGATAGTACTTTCATTCTGGAATTATTTTCTCAAAGATTAAGAGAAAAGTTTAATTGATTAATTTTTGTACTTAACTATCAGTTACTGCTGAAGGGGCAAAATTTACTATTTTGCAAGTAAAATGTGAAGGAGATGCCAACATCCTAAATACGCGCAGAAATGTAATTTTTGGCTTGTGAAACAGAGAAACACAGATTACAAAGCCTACAGCTGCTCTTTTTAAACTGAATTATTTCATTATGCAGTGATAACCAACAGATAACTCAAGGTGGTTCTCTGTATTACATTGCTCAGCATACAGAAATATAAATAATTTCAGTTTAAGCCACGTTTTACTTTCTTCAGTATACTTCCAGTTATACATATCTCACCTGCGTAGGCTCTTTGTACACCTCTTCAGCCTTTTGCACAGCTCTTTTCTAAATCCTGATGAAGACCTTGGCCTGTTATCCATCTTCTCTCTTCCTGAGTTTATCTGATTTACATGTTTTGCCATGACTCTTGTCCAAGTCTCCTCCTTGGCTTCTCACTGCAGCTCCTGAACAACTTCTGTCCCACATCTCTCACTCTATTCTACTCACTTAACTCTTTAGACACTTCAAGCCTCACCCCTCATCCTTCACTCTCACCTGCTCTTTCTCATATGGTCAACAGTCCTCCTACTCTCTTGTTTGGTTTCCACATGTGGAGAGTAGCTCGTGTTGGTCCTGTCACAGATTATTTCTCAAGCCCAGTTTCCCCAGGCAGCCTTTTCCAGATACTTTGCCTGCCTTGGATGAGACAGGAGGGGCATTAACAGCATTTTGAGGCACAATCTTACAGTCAGTGCTTTTTAGATCAGGTACCGGATCTGACAACAGCTGCAGGAGCTCAGAGCTGAAAGGAAGGGGAAGTCCCATTGCAGCATTAGTGTGGGACAAGTTCAACACAGAAAAATCAAGAATTCCAGATAATAAAATATTTTCACTGAACATTTACTAACTGTACTGTTTTGAAGGTTTGCTATTTTAGCCAGATTTAGGCAGATATTCATAAGATGGCAAAAGACACATCTCCAGTGAACTTCAAAATTCTGCTTCAGTGATATGCAGTGCTTGAAACTGTTAAAGATGGGGTGCTAGAATTTGGCAATAAAAGGAAAACTGTATACTAGTCCTTTTACTTAGTTTTCTGATAGGGTTATTTTTTACTAAAACTAAAATATGACCCTAAGGCACACACAATTGGCATGACAAATTTCAGCTTGGTTGGTTGCATTTTGGCAGAAATATAAGCAGCTGAAACACAGCTCTTAAAATGGCAACTTGTGCCATCCTGAAAGGTGCACTTGTGTAAATGCAATGTATGCACACACAAACAAAAATGTATGTCCTCCATATACATCTGGTGTAGTATAATGTGTCGTGGTGTAATTTTTGCCCTAACACATTTCATCTAAAATTAATTGTATTCTTCCAAAGGCAGCCATCCACAAGAAAAGCAAACTAAAATGTGGATGAGAACAAACATCTTAAAGTCACATAAAGCAGATTTGAAGACCACACAGGCTTTCCTAATGGAAAATCCTAATTTAATATAAACTTTGAAGACACACATATTATTTCTGCTGTGTTGATCACTCTTGCTCTGCATGTGATTTCATTACTTACTCTGTTAAACATAGTAGCAGCTGTCCTCTTTTTCACCTCTAGGGGGGAAAATCAGAATGGATTATTCAAAAGATTTAAATCCCTTTGAGACATGGCACTTCTAGCAATATTATAAATTCTTTTTTACTCCAAAGTTAGATGCTATTTTGACCTTGATTTAAAAGCTATGATTCTATTGAAAATGGCAGTGATATCCAGCTCTGAAAAATTAAATTGGTCTCAAGGTATTGAAGGATGACTAATAAATCTGAGACTTGATCCTGAAACTTTTCTATAGATGCTTTGAGTCTCCTTCTTCTTGAGACATTTGTGATACTTTATATAGAAAAATCATGTCATACCAGTGATCTATTTAATTGATTTAAGCTATGTTTGATAATTTCCTTCAGGAAAGAATTGAAAACTTTAATGAAGTTTGAGTGAATATATCTTGTCTACATGTTAGAAACAACTATAATTTGCTTTGGGTCAACCCTACTAAACATTTCATTGACTAAAGCATGCAAGAAAGAATTTCATGTTGCTAAAGAAAATTACGTGTGCCAGACTACTGCCATATTTCTAGTTTTAGAGAACTTGTTTCCAAGAAAGGATCAATGTATATTCAATATATGAAATGGAATCACTGAGGTTTGACTGAAACTGTCAAGCGTGAAGTGTATGTTTTGCCATCAAAACTGTATTCAGGCCAGAGACTTTTCTGTAAGAGCCAGTCAGTCATCCTGCATGCTAAACCATCCATCCAAAGGATGCATCACACAATGAATTGAGTTTGCAATGGAGTGAAGATCCTAAGATACAATTAAGTTATTTACAAGTTTAAACTGGATACTCACTAAAATATAAATATGAATTTTGAATTGGTCTCTTTTCCTTCTTACAGAATCACATAATCACAGAATCATCAAGTTTGGAAGAGACCTTCATGATTATCTAGTCCAACCATCAACACAGCATCACCACAATCACCCTCAATCATATTCCCAAGTGCCACATCTAGTCACCTCTTGAACACTTTCAGAGATGACAATGCCACCCTGGATGCCTCATTCCAATGCCTAGACACTCTTTCAGTGAAAATTTTGTTTCTACTATCTAATCTGAACCATTCCTGGTGCAACTTAAGGCCATTTCCCCCTTTCCTTTCACCTGAGACATGGCAGAAGAGACTGACCCCCACCTTGCTACAACCTCCTTCCATGTAATTGTAGAGAGTGAGGAGGTCCTCCTGAGAGTCCTCTTCTCCTGACCAAACAACCTCAGCTCCCTCAACTGTTCCTCATAAGACAGGCTTTCTAGATCCATTTTAATTTCAGTCTAAAGTGGCCTTCCCTTAAGCTGCACTCTTTACTTCACTTAAGAACATTTCTTTGATCAACTAACATATAAAAACTGTTTAATAATTGTGTGTACCAAAAAGCATCCCAAGATGGACAGGGAATTGCACAACCCTTCTTGTCCATCTGTGCAGAATTCCAACAAATTTTTTTAGTAATTAATAAAAAAACAAATAAAATTATTTTTTTCTGCCTCCTTAGATCTGGGTAACCACAGAAAAGGAACCATTCTCCTAAATCTTAATATCCTTCAAATAGCCCATGTACCTCTTTTTATTTCCTATCACCAAGCCTGATCTTTAATCTTTTTAATGGTGCTCTGTTCTCTATTGCCTATTAGCCACACTTACTTTTTAAGGCTATAAACTGTGATCTTGCGTACCTTAAAAGATACCTAGATTGTTAATGGAGGAAAAAAAATCAACATGTTTTTTTCTGTATTAAAATCAAAAGCATTATCATTTGAGCTTTTCTTATTTCTCTCTTAAAAGCAAAATGTCACTACTAATCAAACCTGAAATAAACTTCAGTGTATGAAAAAAAAAAAAAAAAAAGCATTTGCTTCAATTCTTCTGTTAACTTATCTCGTGTGCTGTGCCAATCAGGCCAACAACCTAGTTAAACAAACTCAGTAAAACTTTGTTATGAAATCAGGAATCTTTTCAAAACCAGAAAATAAATTGCCCATTTCTAAGTCACCTGTGTAGAAAAAGGAGACAAAACGCCTCTAGCTTTTAATGCAGTTTTCAGTTAATTAAAATCTAATGGATGTAACTTATGTCTCTGGAAATGCTCTTCCAGTTCTCATTTTTTTGGCCTAATTAGTAGTGCTATTGATTATTCTGAAGCTGGTAAATTGTGGACAGCCATATAAAACACAAGGACACTGGCTGGCAAATGTTAGTCTCTTCTGTTACCTACAGTCAGGCAGATTCTGAACTTGAACATCAGTTAACAGAAAAACTCATAATTACAGCAGGATCACCCACCAGATTTTTCTGGAAAGACTGTATCTCGCTCCTCTATTAGCCTTCTTTCAGACTACTCACACAACAGTTATCAATGTGTACCTGAAACATAATTTTGAGTGCAGTTTCATAGAAACACTTTTGTGGCTTTGGGGATTTTGCCTGTGAAAGAGAACGCATAATTTTACCAGGCTTGGAGACTTACTAAGATAAAGAGAATTTGGTGCTACTCATGAATCTAAACATCTGGTCTGGTTTCTCTTTTGTTGCCAACCCTATTCTTGGTACAAGGTTACTTAGCTTTGGCTGATGCTACAGACAACCCTAGCAATGTACCAGCAGGCAAAGGAATACTGGTGTTCGAAGTCTGTAGTGATAGTTAGTCAGATAGAAATAGAGTGTCCAGGAAAAAAAATCCAAGAAATGATTCTTCACCTGCAGCTTGGGTGTCTAAACAAATTTTAAAGAGTTGTCCAGAAAGCTGTCAAAGGAACTGCAACACCCATTTGGAGTCTGTGTTTCTTTCAGTCCTAATGAACACCATGGTATGGGGAAAATGTTGGCATCACACCCAAAAAATTCTGTAGAGGCAGAAATTAATTTTCACTTTGAGGATCTGGGAACAAGGCAGGATTAAAATCCTCTCTGCCATAAAAAAAAATGGGGTGTTTAAAGGAACAGCTGCTGCATCTGATTCTGATGAGGAGGGTGGGAAAGATGAAGGTAGAAAGTCTGCTTAGTGGCCTGAACCCTTGCCTTCCAGAGTTCTCATGTTTTAGGACAGTTAAGGCAAAATGGTGTTCCTGTGAGAGTCACTTGGTTGCATGGTAACCCTGCCCTGATGCAGAGCCTGAGCTCTGGGTGGAAAGCTCATGGCCCAGGGCCAGGCATCCTTACTCTCTGTGTAGTGTAGAGATCTGGACTTGCTTTCTTCTCACCTCTTGGGTTGCATAGGACCTTCACTAGCTCAGATCATCTCACTGGGATGATGTGCTTAACTCTGGGATGTGGCACTGCCACTAGAGGGTAGTAAGATGACTATTTAGGTCACGATCATTCTCTAGAAGTTAGACTGTGCAGATAGCCTGTACTGCATGTTAAACACCATTGCAGTGACAACAAAACAGTGGTTTTCTACTATGTATGCTCAAAAAGTCTTTTTCAATGGACTTTCAAAATTTTTTTTCGTGAAGCAGAAGCATTGCTACTCAATGGAAACTTCACAGTACTCATTGCTACAGTCCTTTTTAAAGAGAAGGCTATATTCTCAGCACAATTACCAAAGTTATCCTTGAACAGATAAATGGATTTTGCTCTTAAACAAACATTATCTGTTGGATAGAGACCAAGTATGCTAAATTTCATCCTGGGATCTCATCATTCAAAGAAAATTATGTCTATCTCGTATTTCAAGCTTCAAGTGCAGTTATTGTAGTTAGAATTAGTTTCAAAATAGGCAGTAGCTGTAAAATTTACACTGAGAACTCTCATTTTGCATTCTTTTAGAATTAAAAAGTAGGGCAAAGGGCTTTTGTTTAATAAGTGTTGAAAAATGGCCTTTTGAAGGGAGAAAAGAGTAGAAAAAATTCTAAAAGCAAAAGATTTCCTTCCATGCACACAAAAACTGAAAAATTGGGAGTTACGATGAAAACTTGTTTGTAGTCTTAGAATATAAGTAAGCAGCTGTCTAAGACTGATGTAAATTCTCCTGTTTATGCTTTACATTAGAAGATATTAGCCATTAGCCAGAAGACATAATTCTGTTCTCAAACTGACCTACAGGGCAAGGCATATACACTTAGGTATTGTGGCACTAAAAGGTGGCTATAAAACTTCTGGACCAGAGCTGGGTTTTGTCAACTCTGATCACAGAGGACTGAGGTCATGCATATTTGCACCTGTTGGAGTAACTCTGCCTTTTAAATAATAGACAAAGGTGCATATCTGCTGTAAAAGAACTAGGCAATTTTATTCTAAAACTGCACAAGCAACACCAACTATGTAATGAGTTGAACGTTGGGAAAGTAAGCAAGAAAGCATACTGCTGTTATTAAGGGTAGTAACTCTAGTGTAGAACTGCCTGGAAATTTCTGGTTTTAAAGCCATTGGAAGATACTAATTATCAAGACAGAAACTTTTTTAATAATTTACAAGTTTATCCAATGTTTTAATTTTTCCACTATTTTTAGCAACCGCATAGAATTTTAGAATTCTAAAACATGGACTTAAAAAAAAATAAAAAATAGTTCTTCTCAAATCGCTCATTTTAAATCCAAAACTGTTAGCTTTTGTATGAGTACAGCAATTGTTCTGTTACAAAACTGTCAATCACTCCTTCACCTAAATAAACACCCTTTCTTTGGGTGATAGGTTATGATAAAAGTTGAAGCTGTCACGAGGACATTAGAAAGACTTGTTCACACATCTCTTTTTCCCATTACTCGTTATCAAAATGTTTGCCAATAGTCTTGAACTAGTGTAAGTCTCTTTCTAATGTAACTGATCCTATGCAATTGGAGTTGCTCTAGCAGCCACTAGCCTAGTGTGGAATGAACGTACAAGTTAAAGGCTCAAGATATTTGTCTGAATTTTGCAGAGCAAGAATTTACATTCACACTTCCCAGTTTTACCTCTGGCAGAACAAGATAAAAAAAACAAGAATGTCAATGGTAGGAAAGGAAAAATGTTATCCACAAAATTGATATGAATAAAAGGGTATGAATAAAATCTATTCTACGACCATGTTGTTCACTTTAGTGACAGTTCCCAAATATTTCCTTTCAAATTAATGTGCCATGTCTCCGTAAGGAAAAGTTGCAGAACCAATATACAGTACTGAGAAAAGTGTTGGTATTGTACCTTTACTGTAAATCAAAAAGACACATTGAACAGTAATGAAAAAATAAAATATTTGAAAAAAATAGCCAATCAGTAGTTTAAAATGCATTTTCAGGTGTACTATTCTTTGCTACTTGGATTTGATTGTGACCTTTTGAAAAGTATTTCTGGGAAACAATAGGTTTCAACACTGTTAATACTACCACTGCAAATATTTTCTCAAACAATATGAAAATATAGCTGTGTAAGGAACTGCCCTGATAATATAAAGAATGCTCTAAAAATCTCTGAAGTATGTAATACAAGTGATTTCACCAGCTCAAGGGGTCCTAGACTATAACACATTTCCCATAAGGTACCTCCCTACTATATTTATAAAAACTAGGTCACTGTTCAATGAAGTTTGTAAGACTCATTCCACAGGGAAAAGACAAAATAACAAATTTCATGGGTTTATACCTTTCTAATATGGTGTCTTGGCAACTCTGGTCTCTACATTCAATTGTCACTGACTGTCTAAATAGTCAAAAAAGTCCACTTATCCATTTATTTTAGCTCAAGAACTGGATTGAAAGTTAGAGTTCTGACTGATTACTGAACAACACAGGTTTGAACATGTTTCCTTATTCTCCCTCTCACACTAAGACTCATTTCTCTGAAATATCAAGCAAACACCAAGCATCAATACGTTCTAGATCCTGAGCAAAAGTCCAATAATTCTATTAGTGCATGAGTTAAAACCAGGATCTCCTTCAGGAGACCTTCTTCACTAAATATCTGGAGATATGGTAGACCATGAAGTGCCATAAGAAAATTCAGTCTCTGTAAGTCTAACAGCTGATCAAGACTAAATAAAGGATTTTGGTAGTCTGCTAAAGTCTGTAGGTCTTCTGGGATTCTTCTAGAGCTTTGATTTGAGGAACTACAATGATGAAGGAGTCATTGTGTTTTTTTGAGGGAAAACAACGTGTTATTTCAACTGGAGTTCTACTTCGTAACAAGTCTGACTTGCAACAAGCTTCTTCTCTTCCTCTGTTTTGCTCACTGTGTTTATAGCAGACTATCATTATAGCTTTAATCTTGAAACTACAGCTTCCATTCCCAAAAATATCTAAGAGTCCTAAAGTTAGCCTATTTTTAACAATAATAACAACAAAAGTTTAGAACCTTAGTCTGACCAGTATATGAGTAAGAAAAAAGAAGTGGGAAAAGCTTTTTTCTTTAAATCTTATTAAAATTTTCTTTACATGCTCAAAGTAAATTGGTATAATACAACATAAAAAGCCAATATTAAATACATTTAATTACCTTTCTTTTGAGCAGTTTCTTTCACTTTCATCTTCCTTTTAGGTACTGTATCTTAGCATCTCTTGCTTATAATATTTGTTGCCATGAGCAGTGCCTTCAGTCCTTGGAGTGAGATTTAACTCTTTGTGTTCTTGACAAATTGACTTTTCTCTCCTGGAACAAAAGGCATTTTCTCAGAAATTCAATTTGTGTTTCACCCAACTAGCATAAAAGGTTACTTTCCATAAGCTGATTTTCTTGTGTTGCTTATGTATTGCATATTAACCTTTTCTTTCAACCAAAGAGATCTTATTTATATTCCATCAGATTGGGTGCATGAGGCACTATATCAATGATAAGCAGAATTTTGGAGCCCAAAAAGAACGTGTAGGGTGTGTGCAGGGGGCAACTGTCACAGTGTTCATAACTACCTTTTTCTGCTTATGTATGCTCTGGAAATCTTTCCCCTATCCAAAAGGCACATTTTTTATATGAGTTGGTTGCTGTCCAAGGGTAGGAAACAGATAACATTGCAAGAAAGTCTCAGCAGGCAACCAGAGGATAGAAAACCCAGTTGAAAGAATGCAGGATACAAAAATTTTTGGCTTCTCACAAACTTTTCTAAACCTTTTTTTTTTTTAATTGTTATTTATTTATTTATTTATTTATTTATTTTTATAAATGGTTCCTTTTAGCCTCTCCAACCTTGTGGTAAGAACACTGGGTACCGGTCTAGTAACTAAAAAACGTATGATCATTACCAGCAGGTTTAAGTTTGACTTACATGAAAAAAAAAATGCATAGGATACATACTCTGAAATAGAATTAGCCTACTGTTGTTATCAACCAAATATACTGTTTTACCCTGTTCACTACTATCCTGTTGGAAAGCTGCTTATTCTTAGCAAAGGGGAAAAAGACACTAGAATGCAATTGAATTTATGTCAGCAGAGATATTTATAGCAGGACATCACTGTGTTCATATTTCCTTACATATTATTGCAAAGAAATTAGGTCAATTGTTTTTCCTTTCTGCATATGAGCATTTTAGTTAAGGTATCTACGTTGTTTAGATGCAAAGAACCACAAACTACTGTCAAAAAAGTGGTTGTTTGTGGAAAACACTGAAGTTAAATATTTTATTGTCTTATGCTTGCAGAGTCTTTAGTGGTTGCCCACCAACTCCTGGTTACAAGATCCCCTGGAGAAGGAATTGAAGAAGATAGTTATGACTCTGCTCCCAAGGGCTATTTCACAACATATGTAGTAGAACTCAATGTAAAAGTGACAGAGTTTTGGGGGCAACATGAAACAGTGTGAATATTTACAAAGTGCTGGACCTTGTCAGTGATCACAGGAGTGTGCTGTCACTCAGAGCTCTCTTAAGGCTGTGTCGAATGACTCAGTCTGGGATGCATCTCCTGTCCTTTATGGAATTGTACACCCCAAATGTACTTTGATTCACTGTGGAACATGACACAGGTAGTTACTTCTGCTTCTCTTCTTCCTCATGACATGGTTTCCACAGGAAGGAAATTGGGAGGACAGGTCCAAAGGGAGTTGCAGTGTGCTACATTCAGGGCTCTGATCAGGATGACTGATGTTACAACTGACACAGCAACAGGCCCACGGTCTAGATATAGTTTCAGTTAGTGGGCTCAAACATAGTGCACCAAAGAACTTTGAAATTTTATCCTGTAGTTTAACACTGCCTGTGCTATGTGATGTCTCAGAAGCAGCTAAAATGATGTAAAATCCTGTGAATGAATAATAGTAGTGCTTAGCTGGACTGACCATAAAACATAACCTGCTCTAAGAGGTCCTGTACAGAATCTCACTTCTAATTGCTTAACCTAAAGTCTAAGGTATACCTCAGAACCTTAACTTCTGTTGTCCTGCTTTGAAAACCTGTGGCTGATCATTCTTTCTGAATTTTCAGTAAACTTGCAAGTTACTGCACCCATTCTATTAAAGAACTACACTTGACAAATTAAAAAAAACTTCATTAGAAATTATGATTTCAGGAAGAAAAACTCCAGAGAATTTCAAATCACAGCTACAAAAGAAATGGAAACTTCCCCTTCCTGCCATCCCCAAAGATCTAAAGGTTTCTCAGAAATTCAGAATATTCCCCTCCAAGGTCTTCACCCCCAACAAAAACAGCCTCCTATTTCCTTTAAAACACTACCCAATGAAAAAAAGTAAGTACTTCAACATGAAAGATTTTTAATCATCCAAAGTAATGGCTCTGTAGTACAAATCAAGGAATTAGCAGCAATTGATTTTAAATGGGAGATACAACAGAAGTGCCTTGGGGCAAATCCAAAGCCATTTTGTACTTCTACAAAATTGTGAGTCTAAATTTTATTCAGCATACAGGTTAAACATGATTTTCATAGTAATTCCATATGTCATGTGCTATTTTTGATTTGGAATAACTTAAAATGTAACTTTTATTATTAAATATTATTAAAAGGTTAAACTGATCACATCTTTATTTTCTGGATCATTCATTACATGTTATGTAGTTACTGTGTTAAGGAAGTGTTTATTTTGATATCTTATATTCTTTCATAAGATCCTTTTCCTCTCAGGTGTGAATATTGAATGTAATGCTTTGCTTTTGCGCTTGAGTTCTGCTGGTAGTTTGGGACAGCAGTTTAGAGACAGTTATAGATGGGAAAGGAAATAGAAGAAGGAAAACAAAAGAAGAAGGAAAAGGAAAGATATTGAAATTCATAGGTATTGTAGATGGGTGCCTATGGTTTCTATGGAAAAATAATGAAAAATTAATTTACATATCTATTATGTCTCATAGCTGCACTGGACAATGATACAATCTGATTTTCAGAAATTAGGAAACTGAAAAAGGTCTTTGCTTATGAGTAAGATGAAGAAACGAATCGTGACATCGTCCTTTCTCAACAAATATTTAGAGAGAACGGGGTAATGTATCATGCTGGAAGATTAAGATTTTTTCGCCCATGGCATTGCAGCCATGCTACTGCAGAGGCTTTTCTGTGGAATTTGGGCACTTAAATAAAATTAATGGAAAAATTTTGTTTCCCTTGTATTACCATTCTTTAGCATCATGTACTAACATAATGTTCTAGAAACAGGTGCTTACTTGGAGCAACAAAAAACTATTTAATTCATCTATTTTGTTGATATGAGATGGTTTTGTGATATATAGTTAGTCATTATGTAGGCTTTTAATGATGTAATTTCTCATTAGTATGACAATCCTAACAGTTTTATCATAAATTACAACTAATTTTAATTTGATTCTAAACTATAACACCTGTTAATTGTGAAGGGGAACTAAATACAGGATAGCAGGGCAAGTATACAGCAAGTATTAAAGAGTCCACAGCCAAAATGAGGCTGTGATCTAGTCATACAAACCTGGATGTGGCTTGCCTGGCATATGAGTGAGTACATTTTTACAAGTCTCTCAATATTCTAGCTACAGCTAATCTGTGCAAATAAAGCCTTTTGAATTGTTCTATGAGGAGCTTCAACACAAATGTGAATATTGTCTAAATGAAAACACTTTATAATCATGTTGGTGGTAGTTCCAGAGCAGGTATCAGTTTGGTCAAAAGGGATTCTGAGGCAAATGAGAATCAAATCTAGGGCCCTTAAAAATGTGATCACAATATTTTTGTATCACATTTACTTGTGTATTCACAGACCCACATTACAACAAAATTAGGTAATTTACAAATACAGTGAATGGATAACTGAACATGCAAGATTTACATATACAAGTGTTTGTACCTGAAAATATTTAGAATCTTGTTCAAAACAAACTATTACAATTCAGGAGATAGCACTTAGAATTATATTAGATAATTTTATGAAAACATAAAATCTCAACAGTAATTAAAAAAACCCTAAGAACCAACAATCTTAACCCTACAGGTTGATATGAAAGGAAAAGGAGACAACTTTGTGGTACATCTTCATTTTAATACAGTAAAATCTTGTTTGTTCAATGCCAGAAATCATTTGGTACAGTTAGAAAAGACACAGATAGCTATAATGGTGAACACTGAAATTATTTTAACTGTGGGTTAGATTGAAACTATTTAACCTGGAAAAGAGACAGCTTGAGAGGAGTATAATAATAGTCTGTGATTGTGGGTAGCACAGGGAGTAATTATTCACAATTCAAGAGGAAGGGGGCATCAAATTAAACTAGTATATGACAGGAAGAATAAATATATCTATTTTTTCTCATATTCTTCTCTGTACAACTACTCTGACCACCTCTGAAAAATGATACCAGAACAGATGATTGGTTTCAACCAATAGCGCTACTCTTATGGGAAATTTTATATGACCATTCCATGTAACTGTAATAAATATCTGTTACAAAATGCCCTCTTGTCTTGAGTCATATAACTGTAATTCAAGAGTGTGCTAACTGTAAAGCAGTACAGGATGTCTTCAGATAATGCCTTTTTGCATTCCTGCTATACTGTACTATGGGAAAAATAGGCTAAGTTTGTCAGCATGAGGCAGATATCTAAAGGTTTCTGAAGTACTTGAATTCATATAATGTCATTTTCAAGAGCAACTGTGAAATTTTATTTTTACAGCCAAAATGAGTGCTGCCACTAGATTTTAAAGCATATGCATTTCCTACTATAAAGCAAGGCTTTTAAATTTGCTTGTACATTACTATTAAAGCATCAACTTTTGAAAATCTTGTTATAGGAACATTTTTAAATATACATATATCTGAGAACAGAAATCTAAATTAATACAAGTTTTATTAATTTTGTTTCCTGATTTTTTGTTTGTTTGTTTTTTGAAATGTTATGCTTTGGAAAACAATACCTTTTTGACGTGAAAAATTAATGAACATTAGAAGTGTATTTCATGCCCCTTTCATCAGTTTATTCTTAGATGAATTCATTAATTCTACCATTACATTGTAATTAAGCTCATAAACTGCTTATTCTAAAGTTAAAGTATGTTCTTGACTATCTAGTTTGAAGGGAAAGGACATATAATGTTGGCAGAATATATTTTGTTTGGATTTTCTATAGCTGTGACATAAATAGAAGTTTCACATACAAAATTGGCTGAATAGCTCTTGAATAAAGACTCATGAATTTTAAAACTTGAAACTAACTCAGATGATACATATGATGGTACTTACTTTTTAGAAGTTTTAAGTTCAAGGGTGAAATCCATTAGAGAACTTGCTACTCTAGCTGACACCAAACTTATATTTAGCCAATTGGATAGTTAATTTTTTTCAGAGAAGCACTGACAAAAGAGCAAGTTAACAGGGAGAGTGAGGCAGAAACCTTCTCCAGGAAGATCAAACTCCTCCTAGCAAAGAACTCAGGACACTGATGACTTGCTAAAGCACACCAATGCCCCCTCACTCCTTCTCCCCCTTATTTCTTGGTCGGGAAGGATGAGGATTGACTGACAATTTCAAGGCCCAAGAAGTCTTTGGAGGGATGACTGCAATATCAGAGAAAATAGTATTTGAAAGTATAACAGTTGTAGCCGTGGATGAGGCTTTTCTGTAATAATTGGACTGATAAGAATGGAAGTTTGTTCTCTGTTGTTTAGATTTTTAAACTGTTAATGGAAGAAACAATAAATTCTTAGTCCAGCATGCATAAGCATGCTGTGTCCCCTTTTTGCAGATAGCAAGGTTTTCTGTGAAAAAATGTTTGTCTCCTGGTTGCAAGACTAAAAAAGCATAAACTTTGTTAACTTGCTTTTCTCTTGAATCTTGGTTCAGCTCAGCAGTAATTTGAAAGCTGGAGGAAAGCCTCTTGCCTCTATCTGTTCACCTATGGCTGCAGAATGTTCAGCTTGATGGCTGAGACATTTTTCTGTTAAAAGATATATGTGTCTAGAAAGACAGGTTCTTCTGTCCCGGTCCTAGAAACAATTGGCAGAGATTCATGATTCATGTAGGTAAAGCTGGCATCACAACCTGTGGCTTTGAACAGAAGCATCTATAGCTGCTGTGGTCTGTGCTCAGTACAGGGAGGATTCCCTGTGTCAAACATAAATGATGATGTCTAGCAGACTAAGCCATTCTGATGACGTGTTCATACATTCTGCATTATTAGGCATTAAACTTCAGGGTCTTGAACCTAGTCTACCACAGCAGAAACCTCAGCTGAGGTGTTGCTGGCACCTTACTATTTCTCCTGCTCTTCTTCACCAAAAAAATCTAGTTCTTTGGTGCTTTGACATAGAGAAAGATGTCAAGGGTATAAAATTTTACACTCTGCCATGCTATAAAACAACCTATATGTTGACTTCAGTAGAAGAAAGTAAAATTAATAACATTTAATAAAACACTTTTAGTGTAATTAATCAACATGCTTTTTTCAGACTCTCAGTACTGTACATCATATTGTAGAGAACTTAGAGTTTGCTTATTTGCTTCTTGTGGTATTAAACATAGGAAAATCACATAAATAATTCCTTCAAAATAATCAGAGTCAACAGAGCATTTACAAGTGATTAAGGAGAATTAAATTTCATTGTATGCTGCAGTCCTAAACAAATTTCATACTCACCTGAGTTTGTTTCACAGCAAATCAATAATACTAAAGACTTTATTTGAACAGACAATATAGAGTTTCCTATTCCTGTTCAGTGTGCATATGAAACTATCAGCTTCGGTTAATGAGAATTTTTTCCATAAACATTGATGGGTGGAAATTTATTCTTTGCTTTAAGAGACTTTGCCATCTTGTGTCTGACATCAGCCAACAGCCTTGAATATCAAGAGGCACTGTCCAACTCCCAAGAACACTTTTTATGCTTTCCAGTGATCTTTGGGCAAGTATTCAATGATTCAGTAATACAGCAAGAAAACTATTAGTCTGTTTTCAGGTTTCACTGCACAGCTATCAGTAGGATTAAAAAATTTTAAAAACTCCCAACACCACAGGTATTATTAAATATCCTTTTGATACCAATACTGAATCAAGTAAAAATACGAAATGTACTGCAAAGGAAATAGCATACCACTGCCAGAATCCATATTCTTCTTGGGTATTAACATGGCTATACTTTGTGTCTTTTTTTATCTCAGGGTACATTTAATTCCTGCCCATCAAGAAATCCTCAGAAGGCATCCATGTTCTAAAATATTTTCTCAGAGAACAAAAGCAGCACAGTAATTGCCAAAAGGTACACAGATGTCACTGGGTAAAATAACTGAAGAGTGAATACTAGAACATTCTTAAATTTCTTGTCAGCGAATGATTTGAGTTTACGAGCTGTTTTGCATTTATGCCTTCAATGAGAGTGTTCCCAAATGGTAAATAGGTATTGAAAAAATACATAGAAAAATGTGAAAATAGAGATACATTCAAATATCAATACAGATATAATATAGGCTGAAAGTGTTAAAAATGTCTGGAGCAAATTTCTTATCAGTGATAAATCAGAATGTGACTGTCCATCACCTGAAAAAATACTTTGAGAAGACTCTGAGAGCGCAAGGATGAGCGATGTGAGTGACTGCCTGAGTTTTGTTTTGGAGGCGTGTCTCCAGCCCTGCTTCTGGCCCTGTGTCATGCATAGACCTGGGCCCTGTGTTGTAAGTGAGATTTCTCCTGGATCCCTTGCATATATGCTTCATGCAGCCCTGTCTCTGGCCCTGTCTCCTGGAAGGACTTTGACCTCACCCTACAGCCTTGTCTTCAACCTGATGTCTCGTCCTGTCTGCTTTTCCTCCAGGCTGGATTTCCATAGAAGGACTCCAGATGCAGTCCACCACTCACTTGTCTGCCTGTCAATGGACCCCATTCCCAGCACCTGCCTCTGCCTGTAGGATTCACCCAGTGTGAGACTGCATCTTGCTGACGAGGGTACAGCCCCAGGTGGAGCCACCCTGGCTTGTCTGCTCTTGAGGAGAAACTGTCCTTGCTGCTCCCTGATGCAGGATTTTAAAGGTGCATCTTCCTGGAAAGGTTAGAGCTTTAGCAAAGAATGATGAATGTTTTTATTGTTATGCGCAAGTAAGCACAGGAAGATAAGCACATGTGAAGATTTAAGCAGAGCATCATGTAGCACTCTAAGTAAAAAGGTGGTTTGTATATCCAGAGTAGAAAAGTGGAGCAGCTATATTTAATGTCAATTGATGAACAACACTTTAGAAAAACATTTTTAATGATAATATAAACAGTGAATTTCACTTTGTGTGTATGACTAGAATTTGTGTTTTTCACTGCTTGAGAAAAAAATGGGGAGGGGGCTGTCATTTAAGACCCTCTGTCATCTGGTTTATTTATGCATTCTAAAAGCATTGGGAATCTTGAAAATATTTTTAATTGTAATAATTTCTGAGCTGAATAGGAAGAATATTGAATATGAAAAATTTATTTTTAATGCTTTTTAAAATCATTTCATGTTAACTAGTCCAGATTGGTTTTATAAACATAATTTGGGGTTTGTAAATATATAACAAAATTAAATTTTCTTTGCCAGATTTTTTTTTTTAATCTACATGTGTTATTTTTTTAATGGGGAGGTGTAAATATATTTCTAGTATGTTCTAAAAAATACAGTTCAGTTTATGCCACTCACTTCCCTTAGCAAAATCCTTATGCACCTGCACCTGTTTCTGACAACGTGAGCACAATGAAGCATGGCTGGAATTCACAGGTTAGCGTAGCATTCATTCAAAAAAAATGCCCTAAATTAAATAGACTGAAGGCTCAGTGTGGCTGCAAAGGAGATACTATCCTGCAGTTTATTGCATTCTGAGCCAGGGAACACGGCCTTTATAGCACTATTACCAATGAATTTTAAATCACTCCAAAGTTCAAACTTCACTGAAGCATCACATTGTATGTTGAAATCAGACGACCATTTTGGCTGGCAAATGCCATCTATATTTCAGAAAACATTCATGTTCTAATAAAAAATGAATTAAAAGACATGGAAACTTCAAGCACCATTTGTCATCTGAAACTGATGTTCATTAATATGCCTCAAATCTCTAACTCTGAGAAAAGCTAAGTCAATTCCCAAATTACCATAACATTCAAAACTAAACAGTAATGCATTTTAAAATGAATGTATTGAAAATTGAATGCCAACTGAAAATAAATGATGGTACCTTTTAAAATTAAATTACAACAGACTTTTTTTCTTGTTCTTTCCCCTGTTGTCATCTTCAGTTAGTCTAGCTGTCCAATTCTTACTATATTTACCCTTTGACAAGAAGAGCCTAGAATATAAAAGACAAAAACACCACATAATTTTTCATAATTAAATACTTCATAACAATCTTAACTTGGTATAAAAAAAAATCCATTACATAAAAAGGAGTTTCTTCATTTTTCTGTTTTCTGTAAGTTCTTTACATCTTTCCCAATAAATTTCAGTCACATAGCTGTTTATTCATTTGACCTTGTCCGCAAATATCCTTATTTGATATATCTGTATAGACTATTTGTAAGGCTTATACAGCTAAAATATGGATTTTTAGTAAGGTTGGTACAAATTTAAAAACAAAATGAAAAACATATTCCCTAACAACAAGTTGGCAGATCAAAAGTTTTTCACTAGGAAGTTTTGGTGTTGGAAGGGAAAAGTAAAAAATTATGAAAAAAAGAAATACAAACGAGATATTAATTACATTTTGATAATGAAAACTAAGACTTTTTTTTTAATAGATGTTAAAATGCTTTATTCTTGCTGATGTTCCAAAAATGCTTACTATGGAATTTCAAAATATATTAAAATGCCCCAATATAGCAAAACCAACTCCTAACCCTGGCATACTTGACAATAAAATTTAGTGAAATGACAATGGGATTGTAAATTCCAGAAAAGTGGCCAGGTTTTTCAAATGCATTTTTTGCATTTTTAGATGCCTACATGTTTTAAAGTTTCCCAGTATTTTTATTCTTTGCTTTTATATTGCCTGGTACAGCATAGCTCCCCGTATTATTTCATATCCATAAAGCAGTAGGCTGCAAAGTATACAAAGAATGAAAATAAACCTTTCTACTATGGACTGTGTCTTCTATGCAATTGGAAGATGCTGTTTGCCTGATGTCATAGTTGAACAATAAACATTCTAGACTACTTTGGCACTTTAGCATAGAACATCTGTCTTTATTTGGCATCCTTCTGTTTTTCATTGTGGCTACATTTTTAAATGCAACCTCTAATTTTGCTCTGGCAATCAATTACAGGTGAAAATAATTGGAGTATTTAGATGTCCAAATATCTGACTGAAGGCACAAATCATGTAGTTAAACTCTAAATGCTATTGATTGTGACCATGAAATGAGTGTTTTAGTTGAATTCCCCTTTACTTATTTGACTATGAAAATCAAGATACTCTTTAAAAATAAAAATAGAACATTATTTCTGATATTTAGAACTCATGCCTCCACATAATAAATGCCTTTTTTTTTTTTTTTAACTAGATTTACAAAGTGTGTATTTGGTGTGTCTTTCTGGTAATTGTGTCTCACAGGCTCTTAGTAATAGAGAGTTACTGAGATTTTAATGACTGTACAAATATGATAAAAGTGCTTTTTTCACTTTTATTCACAAAAACTACAGGACAGTAAGGCAAACTGTCTTCAGACAAAATTCTCTCTTTTCTCTGTGGGAATTTTACCAGAAAAAGAATTGTAAAGTTAAGGCCTTCTAATAAAATGTAACTGAAGTCAAGCATATGTGTGTTAGAAAATGTCTTTTTATACTTTTTTTTTTAATCCCATCTTCCTTTCTGTGAATAGCCCCTGTGCTTCAACTTGAATCTGAACTGCATCTTGTCACTTTGGATATAAAAATGCTTTTCTGAAGAGAAATTATTAATCATGCTGAATTACGGGGAAAATTGTTGTTGTGTATAAACATCTGGTATGAAATGTGCTGAGGCCAACACATTTCCCTTGTCAACTCATAAAAGCTATTTGAATCCAGGTCTCCAGACATAAAATGCTTTAAGTGCAGTAATCCATTAGGTCACTGAGAGACTGAAACAATTGACAGCTGTAGCACATTTTTAACCATAAGAAATGGTAGAAATACCATTTTCCTGCATGTGGAGTGACTATTATGAAATAAATATGCACATGCCATTTGGTAGACATAAGATTAATGGGAGACGAATCCCTGTGTCAGCATTTACAGGCTGAAAAAAAAGTAATTGTCCAATTACAGACTTACTGAAATTACTTTTGTCTGATGGGGCATGCCCTGGGGAAAAGTCACAGGATTGCCACAATAGATTAGCTCAGAATTTGGCTTTCTGTATATTATTTTGACAAAAAACAAGCATTGGAAATTTTAGTGCTCTCCCAGCACCTTGCCATGTTCACAAATTCTGAGAGAGTTATTCTACCTCAGCTTTCCTAGGTGACCACTGTAAAAGTAGGGTTTCAAACGTTACAGATAAAATTTAGGCTGTGTTTCAAACTGTCACTAAATTTCTGGGTGGCAGAGTTTCAACTGTGGCTCCTACCTCTTCCTAATAACTTTCTCACAGAAAATTAATGAAGTTATTTTCCTTTTAGTACAATAAAAAAAACAACACAGGGCAAGAGATTTTTTTTTTCTTCCCGTTTTGGGGATATGTTTTAGATGCCATAAGTATTACTTAGGACATGCATCAGAAAACCATAATAAAAATACAAATATCTTATGGGAAATAGGATAAAATCAGTATCTATACATCTTTTAAAATGCTACATTTCCATGGTACAGATTTTAATTCATAGTCCTTCAAATTAGTCTTTAAAGTATGCAAATGCAGATAATCATCAAAACTATGAAAATTAATAAATCACACTCATTAATATCTTTAATTTTAATTACTGACGAAGGGCCTGCCTACTGCCTGGAACAGTCTGACATTGAGGTGAAAATTCTCTTTCTAAATTAAAAAGCTCAAAGTGAGGACAACAAAATCAAAAAAGCAACCTGTACAAGACCACTGGAAGATTACCTTGTTTGAAATGAAAACACTTTTTCCCCGTTAAAACTTGTGTCTAATTTTATAGATAATTAAAGCTGATGTGGAGGACACACCACAGCATTTGTAAACTCATCTCAGCGAGGTCATAGGAAAAAAGCTCAAATGAATGTTAATTTTTTGCTAAAACTTTATAAGACCTCAGACCTCAAAAATGTATATGTATTTATTTTCATGCACATGAATTCTATTTTGAAGTTTTCTTTCCAAAATCCCATATCTGTTAACAGGTAGGCAATCTTTTCACTTCTAGACATTACAGCAGCTCTTAAATTTTATCACACAGGTGATAAAAACACTGGATAAAGGCTTTTGCCAGCTCATAGAGTTTCAACTCTTAAGTGCATTTAACTACAGAAGCATTTCAGGACATCTAATGGGTAATTCTGTCTTTGACTTCAACCGCACTCATGTTCATACTTCTCCAATACTGTATCATTTGTTCACAGCACAGTCGGTCCAGTAACAGACATTATGTATTAGTTTCATATAACTCCAACTGCTTAAAAACCAGGAGCAGAGCCTAAGGTGGTAATCCCACGGGAAGGTAGTCATTCTGCCAGTGTGTATTTTGACCTCAGACACCCCTTGCAGAACAGAAGGATTCCCCCACTGAGGAGGCATCTGCTTCTCCAAGTACAAAAATTGTGTTTCAGGTATAGATCAAATAAACAGCTTCTAAGCTCTTCGCATGCAAGAACTTAAAACAGCGTTAAATTGTTGCTCAGACTTTTCTGAAGGGCTTTTCATCTGAAACAGCCTCTATGCCTCAATTGAGAAATTAAAACAAGTCATTGGTACCCTTTCTTTAAATGACCTTTAAATTAAATCTTTCTCTCTTTTTAATTGTGATTAACAGATACCTTCTCTAAGTCTTTCTCTGCAGTCACATTTCCCTTTGCTCCAATTAAAACACTGCCCATTTTTGTTTCAGAAACAGTTAATGAAGATGAACTTTAGATGGAAAGAAAAAATTATACATCACAAAAATACAATAGTTTCAGATTGTGTTTTTTGTTCCTTTAGGATGTCAAGGAATTGGAAGGAAAATCTTAAAAACACTGAATTCTAATAGATTCACAAACCTGAGAGCAAAAGAGGGTAGCAAAACATTTAAAAAACTAAGTGGAAATTAATTCTAAACCACATATTAGTTGGCAATCACATGAAAAAAACAAACACATTAATTTTTAATATTTACTTTTGCTTTTACTACAATTGTTAGTTACCATGTACCAAAGTATTAGGCCAGAATGCAACATAGAGAGGAAAAAAAAAAAAAGATAAATACTTGGTTGATATTTCAGACCTTGCAAATAACACTTGTTTCTTCTTCAAACTATGAGCAGAAAAATGTCTTTTTTAATGCTCAATTTCAGATAATTTTGTGGACAACTAATTTCCATTATTTAGCTATTGAAGGTCACTTAAGTAGGTAATCAGAATAATTAAATTACCTCCCCAGACTTCCGTGTACTAGACCACGTTCAATAATATTCAGTTAGGTCATATTATCTGCATGAACATCACTGAAGTATCTTGTTTTTTAATCAAAACAAGACATCCATTGGTTACAAATTGCAAGGTGATGGACATTCACTTAACCACAAACATGAATGCTACTGGTAGATTCTCTTATATGAAATTTAGTATGTGTGATAAGCAGCAGCCTCCAAGCTGTTCTCCCTGCACATAGTTGATGTGTTGTTCTGAACTGTTCCATCGTGCTCTGCACGACGGTGTTAGTCCAAAATAATATGGAAGAAGAGCCTATCAGGAAAATACAATTTCCATGAGCAATCATTTTGTTCCTACTGTTTGACAAAGATCATCTATGGCTGTAGTGGCATTAACATTAAAAGATTCACAGTTTACCCCACTTGAAAAGGGTATAATGAAACAGTCTGTAAATATAAAACAAGGTAACAACTGAAAATGGATTTCCCAAATCTGAACTCTGCATGTTCATATAGATGGACCTTCTTTCCATTTGCAATGTCTTAAAACCTACGAATTCACTCAGGAAAACACTGCTGTTCATTCATCATGTTTTATAAGACTTCTGTAGTATAAGTTAAGATTTAGATTTTAGCTTTATGATGTAGCCTATACAACTAAGAAAAGGTATTAAGTAATATGGCTCAATGCTATTCCAAATGCTTTGAATTAAACATCTAGCAGAGCAGAAAGCCACATTACTTCCCTGCAACCTCTCTAGTGCCAGTACTTGCTACAAACATGGAGAAGATCTTGGACTTCTGTTGAAACACTGTACATGGAAATTGTAGAATTGACATATATTAAGTCATTAAAAGATTACTTTCACATTATAAGGAATAGATGACTCAAATATTATATAGAAAAATTGGGGAAATTATTAACTTCAAAAGAATAAGTGGAAATTTCCAAACAAATGCCAGCTTTTTAAATCACCTCATTCTTATATGCTTATGTTAATTTCCACTGCTTTACAATACCTAATAGTATTTATTATTATTATTATCAGGTGTTTTACTCTTCAGAGTGCATAACACATCTGAGAGTTATGGTTTCCAGCTTTACATGGATTCCAATCTATCATTTCTTAATTGCCTGCTTGGAAAAAAATCAAAGCAATTTCCTTTCCCATCTGACCAAAATAGCATTTTTCAGCCTTGATGTTCAGAATTCGGTGTTTGAAAGAAGCATACTGTCAGTCAAAGAGCTCAGCAGAAGAACCCTGCAAGGTACGTGAAAAATGGCACTTTGAACCAGTTGATCTTAAATTCAAAAAAAAAAAAAAAAAAGGTGAAAAATCATTTTTAGAATAAGCAAAAGTGTTTTCTTAAGAAGAACTATGTGCAATATTTCTATAATACATAACATTCTTTTAGAAAAGTAAAAGTTTAGTCTTTCAGAGCAGTGAGCAAACTCAACTTCTGGAAAAAAATATAATGCAATGCAATTAATATTATTTGTTTGCTAAATAGAAGCCCTAGGGCAAGCCCCAATAATTTCAGTTAAAGAGAGATAAGAAACACAATACTGTCCACAATCTCGTGTCAGGAAAGAACAGCAATCAGAAAGCAAGTTTGAGGAAACAAAGCTTTTCTCCAACAAAATGGGTAACTCTCTAAAAGGACACATCAAAAGAATTAAAATGAGTTGAGGAACACTAATTCTTTAAGAAACTACATGATGATATCCACATCAAAAGAAATACTCAGTGCTTAATGTTAAGCATGTACTACAGCGATGCGCTGCATTACAGCTTTGAATATCCATACCGTACCAATATCATAACACAGAAAAACTACATCACAGGTACTTGTGATAAAGGTCGAGTTTTACAATGCAATGGTGGTTTCCAAATTGCTTTTTGATTCAGAGGAAAGCCGTGAATCTGAATGTTATATCAACACGCCAGGCAGCTTCACATGAAACGTTCTCAGCCACTTACAATTGAAAACTGGCAAGATTATAAAACCAGCATTAACAGTAATTTTACTGGACAATAGTGGTCTCATTAACGTGATAGTAGTAACTCAAAAAGATTAATTATAAAAAGCCATTCATATAAATTATTTCATAAAGGCATATGAATGAATTTATACAAATAAAAAGGAAAACTGTTGCTCCTTTGTGAATTCCCTTTTGAAAAGCAGACATGCCCGTGGGGAATATAAACACTGCATATACTCATAAAAATAACTTCCAGTAGTGTAGTATTGACAGGGAATCTTTGGAAACCATAGCTACCAGGCTAACTGAAGGCTAACAATAAAAGGTGGATTGAAACTGTTTGAAAATATCAATCTCGCCAATTGCAAAATAAAGTGCAAACTTCTGCAACAGTCACTCTGTGCATCAGTGACATCAACTTTTATATGTAATTACTACCTGACAAGCTCTTTAGGGTCCAAGATGAATGGAGAAGTCAAGAACAGAACTACAAAACCTTAGCTTTTTCTTTTTAAGTCTGATAATTATCTTCTCTTTTTCCATATCTTCCCTTTAGTTTGTCCAAACTTTAACCTTTTTTCTTATCATTGGACAATCTTGAGGCTGAAGCCTTTAAAGAATTCCTTTTAGGAAAGGACATGCCCTCAGCTTTGTTTTGCTTTCCTTTTTTACTTGGTTCATTTGTTTTGTTCTTGTGTATGTGTGTGCGTGTTTGAGCTTGCAGGTGGTAAGGTTTTCTCTCTTTTTTTTTTTCTTCACTACCAAATTCATTATTCTGCATTAAGCCACACTGAACTACATTTGTCATCTATTAGTCCTGTTACTGTCTGCATTGTTTCTCATTAATTACTATTTTTCCTAAATTAGGATCACATGGAAATCTTGCCTTCAGAAGCACTATCCAATTCATTTATATGAATAAAATAGTAGAGGACAGATCAGTAGTGCTTACAATGCCAACACTTCACTAGCAACTTCTGTTTGATTTAGGAAAGAACATCTTCGACTTCTTCTTTTGTCCTCTTGCAGAAATTCATTTTACTGAGTTTCTGTGCTGGATTTATAGCATGTTTTGCAGGTTACTTTTTGAAAGAAGACTTACACAATAGGTCCTAAGCCAGGTCCTATAGCTCATACGTACCTGCTGTGCTACATCCTTTCACTTTCAGACCTTTGGATGCCTGTAATGCAGAAATTGAAGTAAAGAGGAATGGAATTCCAGTGAGTTAGTGAACAGAAGGATCTTTATTTCTTTGAGTCCGTAAGTTGCATTCATAATATCAAAAGTACTTGCCATTCAAATCCAGCATTTCCCATCAGTTACTCTTACTAGCTTTACCTGTCCTAATGATGTGAAATAACCATTTGTCAGCATGGGAAAGCTGGCAAATTGTGCCTGTGTTAGAGAAATATTGTAACAATATTTAAGCTGTTTATTTATACTGTATATAATGTTGACCTTGAAATATTGTACAAATTTCCCAAGCCAAATTTGCACTGATTTGTTTCAGAGGGTTTGAACCTTGACACATTTTGGTCCTGCTTTCCTTTTGAGCCAAGTTGTGTTTTAATTAACTTGGCCACACAAACTTTCAATTTCTTTCTGTGTTGTTTAAATAGGATAGATTTTTATAGCTTTTTAAAAGTATGAGTCTTTCAGTGACTTTGCCATGTGGTTTGCTCTCCATAGAAATATGTGGTAAAAAGAGGCTTCTATAGGGGGAGGCATTCTCACCTCGTTTGTTATGGAAGGCTGGGTTCTGGTTCAAATTCTGCTAAATTTTAAATGCAATATAATACACTATTTTACAGTGCCTGAAAAATGTTATAGGGTTTAAAGCTGACCTTTATTTTTCATACCTGTTGCATGAGATGGACAAATTCATATTAAAAAACAAGAATTTCATGTTCTTTCTAGGAATTTCCTAATTTACAGTTTTTAAAAAACAGATTATAGAATGTTAGTAATGTTTTTACCTTCTTGTCCAGAGGTTGCCCAAACAAATTCTGTGTGTGGTTTCATTACTCAAAAGAAGCCTTGCTCTTACAAAAACAATTTTTGCTTAATTATTTTTATTTCAATTATTACCTACTGCAAGCTCTGGAGCCTGTTTGTTTTGTGAATGTTACAGGCAGCTGTAAAGACACAATATGTAGAATAGGAAGACAGCAGGAAATTATCATAAAGCATATCTATGAATGCACTCATGCACACATGTGTGTGTGACTATGGTTGACAAGAAAGAAAATAGGAATTACTAAGCTCATTATCAAAGTCAATAGGGATCTTTCATAAATGAAAATCCTAAGAGTTCAACAGATTCAATAATAATAATTTATTTCATAAACAAATAAAAGTGTTAAATTTTTCTGGTTATAATGATTTAAAAAAAAAAAACACAAAAACAAAAACAAAACCAAAAACAAACAAACAAACAACTCTGTTCAGTTTTAAGAAAAGAGACTGCAAAAAAATCTCACTAAGAAACACTTCTCCCTTGAGTTACTGTAAATTATGTGTAATCTGGAGTCTTTTAAAGCAGCTTGATATCAAATTATATTAGAAACTGTCTAAAAAGGTAAATTGTATAGCTAGACCTTGATTTATGTTTTTTTAATGAAGTGTGTTTCCAAAGCTGCAAATTGGGATTTTTATTTCCTTTAACAACTTTTATTTACAAGAAATGCTGTGCCTGGGTGACATAAACAAACAAGATTTATTCACACAAGTGTTTAAACACAGCTAACAAATGAAGAGGAAAGAAGCAAAGCAGAGTATCTGATAAACAATAAAAATATAGTTTAAACCTAGTATTAAATTAGCAATTACAGATATGATAATCAGGTCACAGTTTCATTTTTATTGTTCCCTCTTGGAGCTGAAAGACATACTAAGCTAAGCTAAAGGTAAAACTCTTGCAGTGGTTAAACTCAGATAACTTCTGAATATGTAGTTGTTCATCTCCCAATCCAATTCTCAAATTATGAAGAAAATTTTTATTAAAAGGACAGGTACTTCTGGCAATGCATTAGTCATCAATGAAATTCTTTGACTTTAAAAATAAATAAGAGAACATGAAGGACACCAGGCTGGAGCTGCAAGAAACAGAAAAGAGCATCTATTTTTTTTTTTTAAGGGATGGAGATGACTCTGTTTTTCAGCTCTAGAAAGCAGCAAATATGAAATCCATGAAAGGTTTCACATGGCTTTAATCTCTGAAACATTACTAATTTTAGACCAGAAATTTCTCCTTGCCTTGGGTTCCCAGTTGTGAACGCAAGCACTTCTCCAGGCATGCCTTAAAAATGATACTATCCTCATTCTTCAGTCATTGCTTTATTCAGTGAGTGCTTCCACATGCAGTCACCATCCCCATAACCCATTAAAAAATGCCTGCTTTTGTGTGTGCTTTAGAGCTTGCTTTTTTACTGAAACCACAGAGAATTAAAAATATTTGTGTACTTGATATTTCTAATGAACCCAGCTTTGAGAGAACTGTCATTTTGTGGGTAACGTTGCTTATTTCATAGCACAGGTCTCAATTCCTTAAAAGCTTCCTTATTTTACATCTTAAGAAAGCATGCCAAGAACTTGGGACATTTTTTTGAGGATGACTAGTAAAACTATTTTTCTGTCATAGTCTGGTCACAGTAATCCCTATCCTGATGTCACGCAACAATTAGCTTTTCTAATTCAGGTTAGAGAGCTATTATTCTCCTTTTCTTTCTGACTGGATGAGTTCCACTTGGCACATACAGAAAGTCAAGGCTGATGTTCATGAGAACAACAGGAACTAAGAGAGCTAGAAGATTTTCAGTCTGAACACTGCAAACCAAAATTAAATACCCAAAATGGCTTTGGAAGCAGTGTCCATTTTATCAGATTTTCTGTGTTTGTTTGTTTTTCATTTTACTGTTGTCAGACAATCTCTTATCTGCATTTCCCAAGAATGAAAAAGGAAAGCAATGATTTATCTTCTCTGTGCCTATCATTTGGGGTAGACCTAATGTTGTTTTGCTTATACATTTCTTTAACATTTTACAATCCCAGAATAATAATCCCATTCCTTTACATGGAACTGTTTTAATATCATTTTGATTACCCCTCTCTGAGCCCTGATAGTAAGAATAGCTGATAAATCATCAGTGGTATAGGCCACTGTTTTGACGTTATCAAAGTATTTATTAACTCCTGCAGGAATAAAATTAATAAAAATATGAAAAGTCTATACAGAAATTTTTTTAATACAATTTGGCCTTTTTCAGAACTATTTGATACTATTTGTCATCATCAAATAGTTCAGAGAGGCATGGTTTGGTGTGTTTTGGTGTTTTATATGACAGGAAAGAATACTCTTTTGTTTTTTTCTCCGTCTATAAAATCATAATGGTTAAAATTTTGCTTTTAAGACTGTATGGATTGTCCTGGTAAGTGAGGTCAATTTCACTTGTCTGAGATCCCTGAAACATGATGAACATGTCTTTTAAAGATAGTTAATATATCTGCTGCCATGCAGTATAACAGTTTACTCGCATTAAATTACATACTTTTGTCAGTATCTCAGCCACTTCATTGTCAGACAGCATTGTATGAAAAGTATTTATTCTCTTCTCTCCTTACTTCAATTCCCCATAGCCTCATTCTTATAACCTGAAAAGATGAAGTAAGGAGGTGCTTTTATGATGGTCTGGTGAGATGGGTACAAAGAAATTATCAGGCTTCAGCTTGACAATTTTCTTATCTGATGTAACAATACATTCCATTCTCACATGTTGGACCAACAAAGTAAGTAATTTTTTATTGTGGTTTTCTCTCTCTGGTACTTAAGACTTCCTTTTGCTTTTTGAAGAGCAGGTCTGGGTCTCAGGCTGGTGGTCAGATCCTCCCACAAAGATCTTTTTCCACAGTTTAAATGGGTCCTGTGCTGGTCAGTACTATGCAGTCTGCAAGAATTTTAACCCCGTTTGCCCCTAAATATTTGAATTACTATTGCATACAGAAATTAGAATCAAACATGTATTACTTGTGAATGATATAATAAAATGAACAGCTTCTCATTTCTATGGGCAAATAATACTCTAATTCTCAATCTAAATCAAGTCACTAATAAAAATAAGTCATGACTCACAAAGTTAAGTTCTTTTGCATTAAACTCTTTAGAAGTTATTGGAGTCTCACATCATTAAAACTAATGTAAGTGGTATAGTCTGCAGTAACTATTAAATTTACAGCTGGAAGATAAGACTCATATAAAAGAAAAATTACAACTGTACTAAAGGTGAAAACATGTAGATACTGTTTACATTGCATAGCTGTGGCAGGTAATGGTTTAGAGGTAAACCTTTCATAGAATCATAGAATAGACTGGGTTGGAAAAGACCTCCAAGATCATCAAGTCCAACCCCTGATCCAACTCCAATTACTATAGCATGGCACTAAGGGCCACATCCAATCTCTGCTTAAAAACCTCCAGGGATGGTGAATCTGCCACCTCTCTGGGTAGGCTGTTCCAATGCCTGATTACCCTCCCCGTAAAGAA